>NW_022145594.1:22149889-22749889 GCF_000002235.5 Strongylocentrotus purpuratus | reverse complement strand
TTCTGGGCAATTAGTAAAGTAGTTGCACTGCCATTGAGCTGGTATACAAGCTCCGTTTGACTCACATGTGAACTGTGTGTCTGGGTCACATGCTGCCGGGACAAACAGAACACAAGGGGGTGAATGAGACTTGTTTCAAAGAAGCGTTCATAAGAAACTTGATTGATCGATTGAATAGGTTTATTTGTCTTTTATTAAAACAATTCTGAATGTCCAGTGGTAAAATTCTAATTGACATTTGCCATTCTCTACCCAGGCGTGGTTAGGAATATGGTGTGGGGGGAAGGTTCATATTAGGGTTAGGGTTTTGAGCAATGACTTAATTGAAGTTAAAGTTAATTTTGTTCACGTTTATATATTAAAATAATTCAGATTCAAACAAACTATAGAGTTACAAAGCATAACAGGTAGATAACCTAAATGAAGTATAATGTACAGTAAATAGCAAGGTGTTTTGAGAGATGTGTAGCTAAGACAGACAATATGAAAAACAATGTAAAATGTCAGGAGCCTAATTAAAAAGCAAAGCTTGTTCAAGATCAGGCTTTGGTGAAGGGAGAGTAGTATCATCAAGTCTGATTATTAAGTAAGAGGTGAATTGGTATAGTAGTAGTATTCAATTTTAAAAATTTAAAAGAAAAACAAACTTCCGAGTACAGAGAGGAAAGAAGAGGAAGATGAAGAAGAAGGGAAAGAAGAAGAGGAAGAAGAAGAAGAAGAAGAAGTTTGAGGGTTCGAATCCCGACACGGCACTAATATCCTTTGGCAAGATATTAACCTGCACTTGCTACTCTCCACCAAGGTGTTAAAATGGGTACCCGGTAGGATGCGACCGTCATTGTTGGTCAAACAGTTTTTGAACGTCCTGTAATGCCTGGCTGGAATGCTCCCCAGGGAGTGGAGATTGTGCACACATTGTGTGCGGGCAAGCACTGAATCCAATGACCAGGGTAATAGTATATTTGTAAAGCGCTTAGAGACATTTGTATTAAGCGCTATATAAAAATGAAATATTATTATTATTATTAAAATGAAGAAGAAGAAGAACAAAAAGAGAAAAAAAAGAAAAAGAAGAAGAAGTGGCAGAAGTGGAGGTAGTAAAAGTACATCAAAAGTAAAGATAATGGCAGGACAGTGCATTACATGAGAGGTTTATATAACTGACTTACCACAGTTCTGTTGATCTTCCCCATTGCTGCAGTCAACGTATGCATCGCACCTCCATGACTCATGGATGCAAGTACCATCATCACAAGTGAATTGATGGGACTGGCACGTACCTGGAAAACAACCGAATAGAATAATTATAATTAAATCAATTTATATAATGCAGCTACTATATAAATATATTCTACTGTGCTGTGATGAAACAAAAATGCTCTAAACAGTGCTAGTTTACTGACACACAACCAAAAATTATTCAAAAGCTCCTGAAAACAAAAATGCATCTTCAACAACATTTTGAAGACGGTTTTGAAGGCTTCTGTTATGTCTAGTGGTTGGTTTTTCCAAACCTTTGGAAAGACACAACTGAAAGCGCAATCTCCAAGAGTTACTTTTGTCTTAGGACGAGGTAGCTTGAGAATTTAGCTGTATGTTTTGTGCCAATTGATATGATTTAAAAGATAATAATTCAGACAAATAATATGATTAAGTTCCTGTATTACCGAAACGCATGTAACATAGCTACATCATTTCTACATGAAACACTTTGCAGGGACCTGCCGGTTGTACGATACTTGCTCCCGCTACGATTGGTCCATGTCTATATCCTACACTAACTGAATTCCTGGCTTCAACCCTGACCCCCAACACTATACAAAACCCTAAACTTAACCCTTATCCAATAGCTAATCTATATTCTAAATACCTACCCTAACCCATAACCAATACCAACCCTAACGCTCATCCTAATCAAAATCCAAAAGCAACTCTAATCCATAATGGATAGCTGTCCTAACCTAAACTCTAACCCATAACCAATAGCTACCCTAACCGCGACCCTATCCCTAAACCTAACATATAACAAATACCTACCCTAGCCCTAACATTAAACTCATCAAAACCCAATTAAAACCCTAATCCTAACCAATAGCTACCCTAACTCCAACTCTAAACCTCACTCATACCTATGCTAACCCTCATCCTTAGCCTAACCCCTAACCAGTAGCTACCCTAACCCTAAACCTAACCTATAATGATTAGCTACCCTAACCCTAAACCAAAACATAGACCTACCCTAGCCCTAACATTAAACTCAATCAAAACCCAATTGCAACCCTAACCTTAAACCATAACCAAGAGCAACCCTAACCCTAACCCATAACCAAGAGTAACCATAACGTAACTCTAACCCATTACGTAACCCAAACCTATGCTAACCCTAAACCCTAACCCAAAATCTAACCTAACCCCAACCCTAATCCTCATCAAAACACAGTTGCAGCCCTAACCCTAAACCTTACACATAACAAATTGCAGCCCTAGCCCTAACCCTAAACCAAACACATAACCAATTGCAGCCCTAACCCTAAACCCAACACATAACCAATTGCAGCTCTAATCCTAACCCTCAATCTAATACATACCCAATTGCAGCCCTAACCCTAAACCCAACACATAACCAATTGCAGCTCTAGTCCTAACCCTAAATCTAATACATACCCAATTGCAGCCCTAACCCTAAACCTTAACCTAACATATACCCAATTGCAGCCCTAGCCCTAACTCTAAACCTAACACATAACCAATTGCAGCCCTAACCCTAAACCCAACACATAACCAATTGCAGCCCTAGTCCTTATCTTAAATCTAATACATAACCAATTGCAGCCCTAGTCCTAACCTTAAATCTAATACATAACCAATTACAGCCCTAACCCTAAACCCAACACATAACCAATTGCAGCCCTAGTCCTAACCTTAAATCTAATACATAACCAATTGCAGCCCTAGTCCTAACCCTAAATCTAATACATAACCAATTGCAGCCCTAACCCTAAACCCAACACATAACCAATTGCAGCCCTAGTCCTAACCTTAAATCTAATACATAACCAATTGCAGCCCTAACCCTAAACCCAACACATAACCAATTGCAGCCCTAGCCCTAACTCTAAACCTAATACATAACCAATTGCAGCCCTAACCCTAAACCCAACACATAACCAATTGCAGCCCTAGTCCTAACCTTAAATCTAATACATAACCAATTGCAGCCCTAACCCTAAACCCAACACATAACCAATTGCAGCCCTAGTCCTAACCTTAAATCTAATACATAACCAATTGCAGACCAAACCCTAAACCCAACACATAACCAATTGCAGCTCTAGCCCTAACTCTAAAACTAACACATAACCAATTGCAGCCCTAACCCTAAACCCAACACATAACCAATTGCAGCCCTAGTCCTAACCTTAAATCTAATACATAACCAATTGCAGCCCTAACCCTAAACCCAACACATAACCAATTGCAGCTCTAGTCCTAACCCTAAATCTAATACATAACCAATTGCAGACCAAACCCTAAACCCAACACATAACCAATTGCAGCCCTAGCCCTAACCCTAAACCTAACACATAACCAATTGCAGCCCTAACCCTAAACCCAACACATAACCAATTGCAGCTCTAATCCTAACCCTAAATCTAATACATACCCAATTGCAGCCCTAACCCTAAACCCAACACATAACCAATTGCAGCTCTAGTCCTAACCCTAAATCTAATACATACCCAATTGCAGCCCTAACCCTAAACCTTAACCTAACACATACCCAATTGCAGCCCTAGCCCTAACTCTAAACCTAACACATAACCAATTGCAGCCCTAACCCTAAACCCAACACATAACCAATTGCAGCCCTAGTCCTAACCTTAAATCTAATACATAACCAATTGCAGCCCTAGTCCTAACCCTAAATCTAATACATAACCAATTGCAGCCCTAACCCTAAACCCAACACATAACCAATTGCAGCCCTAGTCCTAACCTTAAATCTAATACATAACCAATTGCAGCCCTAACCCTAAACCCAAAACATAACCAATTGCAGCCCTAGTCCTAACCTTAAATCTAATACATAACCAATTGCAGCCCTAGTCCTAACCCTAAATCTAATACATAACCAATTGCAGCCCTAACCCTAAACCCAACACATAACCAATTGCAGCCCTAGTCCTAACCTGAGTCCTGAGTACTCTCAGCACATATCTTGTCACTGCTATGCAGATGATACCCAGTTATACATTTCATGTAGCCCAGTCAGGGAACAAGAACAGTCCTGTGTTTCAGCTCTTGAACACTGTCTAAGGGATCTTCGTAGGTGGATGTTAAGCTGTAAGTTGAAACTCAACGACAGCAAAACTGAATTTCTTATTATTGGAACACCTAGGCAAGTGTCAAAACTTAATATAAATTGTATAACAGTCGGAAATACTGTAGTCGAGCAGTCTATGGTTGCAAAAAACCTTGGTGTCTGGTTTGACTCTCAGTTGAACATGGAGACCCATATATCCAAAACATGCAAAGCAGCCTTCTATCATCTGTACAACCTACGTCACATTCGGAAATACCTAACTCGCACATGTATCATTACATTAGTCCATGCCTTTATAACAAGCAAATTGGACTACTGTAATGGACTACTGTTTGGCTTACCAGAATCTCAGATATGTAAATTACAACGTGTACAAAATGCATGTGCCAAACTCATCTGCAATTCCCCCAAATTCTCTCATGTAACCCCACTACTTCATGATCTGCACTGGCTTCTAGTTCGCCAGAGAATCAAATTCAAAATACTCCTCCTTACTTATAAGGCACTCCATGGCTTGGCCCCCATTTATCTCAGTGAACTCCTGACGTTAAAATCACCCACCCAGTCCTACAGGCTCCGTAGTTCCCATGATACCATGCTCCTGAGTCTTCCACCTTGTAAAACAAAGGTTACTCTAGGTGACCGCGCCTTTGTTAGCGCTGCACCCAAACTCTGGAATAGTCTCCCTGCCACAATTAGACATGCATCATCAATCAATGTGTTTAAAAATAACCTGAAAACCTATCTGTTTCAGGAAAGTTTTACATAGACATTTTCATTGTAAAGCATACACAGGTTCCCCCTTAGCATCGATTTTAACTTTTAAATGTTTATTTGTATTGTTCCTTTTACTATGATTATGTCATGCGCAGTTGAGTATATACATATAGAAACTGCGCATTATAAATTTACAATTATTATTAATTATTATTATTATTATTAACCTTAAATCTAATACATAACCAATTGCAGCCCTAACCCTAAACCCAACACATAACCAATTGCAGCCCTAGCCCTAACTCTAAACCTAATACATACCCAATTGCAGCCCTAACCCTAAACCCAACACATAACCAATTGCAGCTCTAGTCCTAACCTTAAATCTAATACATAACCAATTGCAGCCCTAACCCTAAACCCAACACATAACCAATTGCAGCCCTAGTCCTAACCTTAAATCTAATACATAACCAATTGCAGCCCTATTAACCCTAAACCCAACACATAACCAATTGCAGCCCTAGCCCTAACCCTAAATCTAATACATACCCAATTGCAGCCCTAACCCTAAACCCAACACATAACCAATTGCAGCTCTAGTCCTATCCTTAAATCTAATACATAACCAATTGCAGCCCTAACCCTAAACCCAACACATAACCAATTGCAGCCCTAGCCCTAACCCTAAACCCAACACATAACCAATTGCAGCCCTAGCCCTAACCCTAAATCTAATACATACCCAATTGCAGCCCTAACCCTAAACCCAACACATAACCAATTGCAGCTCTAGTCCTAACCTTAAATCTAATACATAACCAATTGCAGCCCTAACCCTAAACCCAACACATAACCAATTGCAGCCCTAGCCCTAACCCTAAATCTAATACATAACCAATTGCAGACCAAACCCTAAACCCAACACATAACCAATTGCAGGCCTAGCCCTAACCCTAAACCTAACACATAACCAATTGCAGCCCTAACCCTAAACCCAACACATACCCAATTGCAGCCCTAGTCCTAACCTTAAACCTAACACATACCCAATTGCAGCCCTAACCCTAAACCCAACACATAACCAATTGCAGCTCTAGCCCTAACCCTAAACCTAACACATACCCAATTGCAGCCCTAACCCTAAACCCAACACATAACCAATTGCAGCTCTAATCCTAAACCCAACACATACCCAATTGCAGCCCTAGTCCTAACCTTAAACCTAACACATACCCAATTGCAGCCCTAACCCTAAACCCAACACATAACCAATTGCAGCTCTAGCCCTAACCCTAAACCTAACACATACCCAATTGCAGCCCTAACCCTAAACCCAACACATACCCAATTGCAGCCCTAGTCCTAACCTTAAACCTAACACATACCCAATTGCAGCCCTAACCCTAAACCCAACACATAACCAATTGCAGCCCTAGCCCTAACCCTAAACCCAACACATAACCAATTGCAGCTCTAATCCTAAACCCAACACATACCCAATTGCAGCCCTAGTCCTAACCTTAAACCTAACACATACCCAATTGCAGCCCTAACCCTAAACCCAACACATAACCAATTGCAGCTCTAGCCCTAACCCTAAACCTAACACATACCCAATTGCAGCCCTAACCCTAAACCCAACACATACCCAATTGCAGCCCTAGTCCTAACCTTAAACCTAACACATACCCAATTGCAGCCCTAACCCTAAACCCAACACATAACCAATTGCAGCCCTAGCCCAAACCCTAAACCTAACACATACCCAATTGCAACCCTAACCCTAAACCCAACACATAACCAATTGCAGCTCTAGTCCTAACCTTAAATCTAATACATAACCAATTGCAGCCCTAACCCTAAACCCAACACATACCCAATTGCAGCCCTAGTCCTAACCTTAAACCTAACACATAACCAATTGCAGCCCTAACCCTAAACCCAACACATACCCAATTGCAGCCCTAGCCCTAACTCTAAACCTAACGCATAACCAATTGCAGCCCTAACCCTAAACCCAACACATAACCAATTGCAGCTCTAATCCTAACCCTAAATCTAATACATACCCAATTGCAGCCCTAACCCTAAACCCAACACATAACCAATTGCAGCCCTAGCCCTAACCCTAAACCTAACACATAACCAATTGCAGCCCTAACCCTAAACCCAACACATAACCAATTGCAGCTCTTGTCCTAACCCTAAATCTGGTTCTGGTTCTGGTTCTGGTGGGCTACTGCATAAACTCCTCAGCCGGGATGTAACATGCAGGCGCAGTCGACTGAGCATAGTATCTTATACTTAATTTCTGAAGTGGGCTCTAGCAATTATTTCACCCATGTTGAGCTTTTGTAAGTTAGCTTTAAAGGCTCCAAGGGTGGAGGTATTTCTAACATGGGCCGGGAGAAAGTTCCATTCAGGGAATGTCCTGGGATATAGAGAGTGTTTATAACAGTCCTTTACAGCGGATAACTTCGTGAATGATACTGAAGAGCGTATTCTTGTAGATACCCCTACTCCAGATGACCCGTTTTGGTAGTGGTCAGTATCAACGGTAATTAAGTTGTGGATGGATTTGTAGAGGAAAGAAAAATCTAATACATAACCAAAGTGGAGCCCTAACCCTAAACCTAAACCTAACACATAACCAATTGCAGCCATAGCCCTAACCCTAAACAATTGCAGCCCTAACCCAAACCCTAAACATTTGACAAGAGCATATGTCAGGTCACCAGACCTTGCAGCTTAGGGATTATAAGGAAATTGCATTGGTTGATCTCACCTCCACTTGCGTAACACCTGGCCTCGTCTTCATCACCTGTACAATCATGCTGACCATCACACTCATAGTAACCAGGCAAACAATCACCGTCAAAACAAGCAAACTCTCCTGGCTCACAGGTGCCTTGTGGAATCACTGTTGGAGTAGCTAGCAGACAAGCAGAGCAGAGGACAGAGTTTAATTTTCACATCCTCAACTAAAACGTATTTATACTTTATTAATCATATAGCAACTGCTATAGATGACCACCTTCACACACTTGGTATCTTTCTAGACCTCTGCAAGGCCCTTGATACCATCGACCATGACATTCTATTACTGTACATAAATTGTCACATTATGAAATAAGGGGAAGGGCCTCGGAGTGGTTCTGCAGTTATCTTACAGGTAGAAAGCAGTTCGTCTCCATAAATGGCTCAAGCTCAGAATATAATGACATGGCATGTTGAGTGCCTCAGGGCTCACTTCTTGGGCCTCTTTTGTTAATGTTGTATATTAATGATTTTCAGAATTCATCTATGTTTTATCATTATATTATTTGTGGATGACCCCAATATTTGTTTTCACTAATTATGTCATCTTTAGCTCACTAATGATTTACAGATAATGTCACAAGATGAATGTTATGCTAGGGAACGTAAATTACAAGCTACGCTTTCCTAGATTTCCTTCGCAATACAGCAAGCAATTCAATAATTTTACTGCATTACACGTTAATATTTTAATTGGAATGACTTTGTCAAATGAAAAGCTTTGTAAATTGAATTGCTGTTATTGTGAAAATAAATGACATGAAATGAAATGTACTGATTTCGGTGTCTGCATGGGATTGCTTGTACTTACCTGATTTTTCAATAGGGATCATATCGATATCGAACCCTTTGGATTGCCCATAGGTCCCTCCATGGAAGATGATATAGAAATTATCGGTCGGTGTGTACAAATCCGTTGGGTCGTCGTGATGGTTGTAAACTGCGAACACCTGGTCGTGGTCAGTGTAGTCCGAGCCATGGCCAAACACCAAGAAACCCTTCCAGTCGATAGAAAAGTCTTTGTAAATCACACGGACAACATGGTCCTGAGGAGCTGTGATGATGTAAACCAGATAGTCCCTTGGTGGGTAGAAGTCGGGGTAGTTGGTCGATTGAATCTTGAAGATCGTTTCTACTTCAAGGGTCTGTTGCACTGCATTGATTAAATCATTTTATTTCATTAGTTCATTTCCTTTGTTTATAAAAATGCAGTGAAAAGAAATGGTAAAGATACATCTGACATTCATGAGTGAGATGGTAAAATTGTTGCACTGCATTGATTGAATCATTTAATTTCATTAATTAATTTCCTTTGGGCATAAGAATGCAGTAAAAAGAAATGGTCCACATACATATGACATTTATGAGTGAGATGGTGAAATTTTTTACATGAGGTGAAAGATTATAAAGCTATTCTACTCAATTCATTAATAATTTTGTGTCGCTATGAGAACACAGACAGGATCAACACTAGGTGCTCCATGAAGCAATAGGATAACTCTCCCTGCTTCGTCTGGATTTAAAATGTATCCACTCCCTGGGGAGCATTCCAGCCATGCAGGCATCATTTTACAGATGCTCACAATGCTGAGCAATCTACATGTACATTAAATTCCCATCCTACCGGGTATCCATTAACACCTGGGTAGAGAGTGGCAAATGTAGATTAACGTCTTGGCAAAGGGCATTAGTGCCGGACTGGGATTTGAACCTCGTACCTTGTGATCTGCAGTTGAGTGACTTATCCACTAGACCCCAACACCTCTACTAAAAACACCTAAAATGACCAATACGGGGTGTTACATAAAGCTGCTCGTAATCATTATTAACTGCATCAACTAAAGTTGAACTGTGCAGATGTAGATTATCACTCTTAATATTATAACAAACATTTTTATGACAAAGTATTTTTTTTGGCCATAATTTAATTGAGGTTATTGGAAATATAGTCACACTTTGTTAAAACATCAGGAAAAACTTTGGGCATCCTATCTGGCACTTCGTATACAAGTCGTTCAAAAAGTCGTGTGTAACGTTACGTGCAGCTTTATGAAACTGGGGGGTGTTTCACAAATATCCTAAGTTGAACTTATCTCTAAGTTGGACTTAAAAATTATGGAAAGCCGTTAGCATCTTTAAAAATATTTTGTAAAAGTTATTTTAAAAGGCATAAAATGTTGATTCATATCATTCATATTTTCTACTATCATGGGAGATTTCATGTTCTCGATGTGGAATTTATGAAAAGTTTAAAATACTTGAATTTTCGATTTTGAATATATTTTATTTTAAGGCTACAAATGGCTCTCCATAACTTTTAAGTCCAACTTAGAGATACATGTAAGTACAACTTAAGATCTTTGTGAAATACCCCCCAGGCCTAATAACTCACATATTGAGGAAGGTGTTCCGCATCCTTCCGTTTCATCTTCCACGCCTCCTATGCAGTCGTAGTAGAAATCACACACATAGTGAGCTGGTAGGCACTGTCCTGTTCCAGGACACTTGAAGTCACCCTCTTTGCAAGTACCTTCATACAGGAATGGTGGAGGGAAGAATAATTACAGTTCTGAGTTTTCTTAAAGTCACACTGTCCTACTTGTAGCTACTTGCTCCCTCTATATAAAACAATGCCTAATCAGTGACCATTGGTCCCCCATGATCCTCTTTTTCTTATGTTAATTGAGAGCTGAGTTGATGAGATAAGCACCTGTCCAGTGACCTTGCAGTGTGGTCTAATCCCTCCTATAAAATAGTACAGATAAGCTTAAAGGTCTAAATGAATTTTCCACTCTTTCATAGTTAATACAGATAAAAATGGAACAAAGTGAATGAAAATTACAAAGAATTTCATACTAGATACTTGTATATAAAAACTGTTAAATCTATGTCAACCACTCTTCCTAAATACACCTCCTTACTCTTTCAACAGCAGAGAACATTATGTTCATTTTTATCTACATCTGCTCCTTCGCTACCATCATCATTTCCAAATCCAGAAAGCAGGATGGCTTCAAATCAGAGTGTTTCACATGACTACTTCACAAAACGTCTGAAAAAATACCTCAACAGTTCTTCTTAATTTTTTGATTGACTACCGGTAAATCCAATCATTATCATTATAAGTATCTACCACTTATATAGTTTGAATTAATGACGTGATTAGGACAGTATAAAGGGTAGTCACAATCAACATCACTATCACCATCACCGCCATGAATACCGTCATCATCACTGTCACCATTATCATTATCACCATCATCATCATCCCCATTATCATCATTGTCATCACCACCGTCATTATCATCATCGCCAGCAATGACCACCATCGACATCATCACCAACACTACCGTAACCATCCTCATCACCACCATCACCATCACCACCAATCACCATAACCATCACCACCATCACCATCATGAATACCGTCATTATCATCATCACCATCATCATTATCACCATCATCGTAAGCATTATCATCATTGTCATTACCATGCACCGTGATCACCACCATCACCATCACCACCAACACTATCATCACCATCATCACCAGCAATCACCATAAGCATCCTCATCACCACCATCACCACCATCACCACCATCACCACCATCACCACCATTACCATCACCACCTATCACCATAACCATCGCCGCCATCACCATCATGAATACCGTCATCATCATCACCATCATCATTATCACCATCGTCATCACCATTATCATCATTGTCATCACCATGCACCGTCATCATCACCATCACCACCATCACCATAACCATCCTCATCACCACCATCACCACCATCACCACCATCACCACCATCACCACCATCACCATCATCACCCCCATCACCATCACCACCATCACCATCACCATCACCATCACCATCACCATCACCACCACCATCACCACCATCACCATCACCACCATCACCACCATCACCACCATCACCATCACCACCATCACCCCCATCACCATCACCACCATCATCACCATCACCATCACCACCAACACTATCATCATCATCACCACCAATCACCATAACCATCCTCATCATCACCATCACCACCAACACTATCATCATCATCACCACCAATCACCATAACCATCCTCATCACCACCATCACCACCATCACCACCATCACCACCATCACCACCATTACCATCACCACCAATCACCATAACCATCACCACCATCACCATCATGAATACCGTCATTATCATCATCACCATCATCATTATCACCATCATCGTAAGCATTATCATCATTGTCATTACCATGCACCGTTATCACCACCATCACCATCACCACCAACACTATCATCACCATCATCACCAGCAATCACCATAACCATCCTCATCACCACCATCACCACCATCACCACCATCACCACCATCACCACCATTACCATCACCACCTATCACCATAACCATCACCGCCATCACCATCATGAATACCGTCATCATCATCACCATCATCATTATCACCATCGTCGTCACCATTATCATCATTGTCATCACCATGCACCGTCATCATCACCATCACCACCATCCTCATCACCACCATCACCACCATCACCACCATCACCATCACCATCACCATCACCATCACCATCACCATCACCACCATCACCATCACCACCATCACCCCCATCACCATCACCATCACCATCACCATCACCATCACCATCACCACCATCACCACCATCACCACCATCACCATCACCACCATCACCACCATCACCACCATCACCACCATCACCATCACCACCATCACCCCCATCACCATCACCACCATCATCACCATCACCATCACCACCAACACTATCATCATCATCACCACCAATCACCATAACCATCCTCATCATCACCATCACCACCAACACTATCATCATCATCACCACCAATCACCATAACCATCCTCATCACCACCATCACCACCATCACCACCATCACCACCATCACCACCATTACCATCACCACCAATCACCATAACCATCACCACCATCACCATCATGAATACCGTCATTATCATCATCACCATCATCATTATCACCATCATCGTAAGCATTATCATCATTGTCATTACCATGCACCGTTATCACCACCATCACCATCACCACCAACACTATCATCACCATCATCACCAGCAATCACCATAACCATCCTCATCACCACCATCACCACCATCACCACCATCACCACCATCACCACCATTACCATCACCACCTATCACCATAACCATCACCGCCATCACCATCATGAATACCGTCATCATCATCACCATCATCATTATCACCATCGTCGTCACCATTATCATCATTGTCATCACCATGCACCGTCATCATCACCATCACCACCATCCTCATCACCACCATCACCACCATCACCACCATCACCATCACCATCACCATCACCATCACCATCACCATCACCACCATCACCATCACCACCATCACCCCCATCACCATCACCATCACCATCACCATCACCATCACCATCACCACCATCACCACCATCACCACCATCACCATCACCACCATCACCACCATCACCACCATCACCACCATCACCATCACCACCATCACCCCCATCACCATCACCACCATCATCACCATCACCATCACCACCAACACTATCATCATCATCACCACCAATCACCATAACCATCCTCATCATCACCATCACCACCAACACTATCATCATCATCACCACCAATCACCATAACCATCCTCATCACCACCATCACCACCATCACCACCATCACCACCATCACCACCATTACCATCACCACCAATCACCATAACCATCACCACCATCACCATCATGAATACCGTCATTATCATCATCACCATCATCATTATCACCATCATCGTAAGCATTATCATCATTGTCATTACCATGCACCGTTATCACCACCATCACCATCACCACCAACACTATCATCACCATCATCACCAGCAATCACCATAACCATCCTCATCACCACCATCACCACCATCACCACCATCACCACCATCACCACCATTACCATCACCACCTATCACCATAACCATCACCGCCATCACCATCATGAATACCGTCATCATCATCACCATCATCATTATCACCATCGTCGTCACCATTATCATCATTGTCATCACCATGCACCGTCATCATCACCATCACCACCATCCTCATCACCACCATCACCACCATCACCATCACCATCACCATCACCATCACCCTCACCACCATCACCATCACCACCATCACCCCCATCACCATCACCATCACCATCACCATCACCATCACCATCACCATCACCACCATCACCACCATCACCACCATCACCATCACCACCATCACCACCATCACCACCATCACCACCATCACCATCACCACCATCACCCCCATCACCATCACCACCATCATCACCATCACCATCACCACCAACACTATCATCATCATCACCACCAATCACCATAACCATCCTCATCACCACCATCACCACCATCACCACCATCACCACCACCACCATCACCACCATCACCATCACCACCAATCACCATAACCATCACCACCATCACCATCATCTTTATCACCATCATCGTCACCATTATCATCATTGTCATCACCATGCACCGTCATCATCACCATCACCACCATCACCATCACCACCAACACTATCATCATCATCATCATCATCATCACCACCAATCACCATAACCATCACCACCATCACCATCACCACCAACACTATCATCATCACCGTCGCCGTGTCTACTACTAACAGTTGAACTCATCATCGTGATTAGGACAGTCCGATCCGTAGTCACATCTGTAGTCAGCATGGAAACATATCTCTGTGTCCTGACATTTGTATTCATTTGCGTGAACACCACATTCTCCTAAAGAAGAACAAAACAAAGTGCAACAAACGTTTTAGAATGCAAACCGCTACATGTGAAATTATCATTACTACATGTTTCTTGCATGGCCATGGCTTTTTATAGGCTATACATTTCTTTTATACCATCATCTCTTTACACTGGGATTCACTCAAGCTACATGTTAAAAGTAATACAAAGTTTTGGTAAGGGCCCATTCCAAAATGAATTTGGTTCAAATGAACGTATTTGAAGCATATGCAGTCTTACAATATTCAATCATCGTTGTCGCGGTTGAAAGCGAGTCTAAAGTGATGAAATTGTAACTATTAAACTCTTTAAGTTGTATAGCGCCCTCTCAAGACTGATATTACTTTATTTCAAAACAATGTTTCTTGACTACAATCGACCACTTTGTTATTCCCGTTTGGAAACTATATATCAGAACCGCATATTCTGAGATTTTCATGGTCGCAACTACCATGAAATGGTCTTAGGCACTATTTGAAATATTTGAAATTTATCGAGAGCACTGGTAAATTTTTGATTATTCAATTTCTCGAAAGAAGAAGTGTTTTAGGGGCTACACTTTCAAGAGCTTATAATACCTCCACAGGGGCATCCAAATATATCAACATTTTAAAGAATTACTATCCATCCAAATTTAAACTTTCCCAAAACTTTGCATTGCCTTTAAAGCTTATCTGCCGTAGTTTACAGGAGGGATTATACTGCCCTGCAAGATCACTGGACAGGTGGTTATCTCATCAACTCAGCTCTCAGTTAACATAAGAAAATCATGGGGGACCAATGGTCACCGATTAGTCATTGTTTGTTATATAGAGGGCGCAAGTAGCTACAAGTAGTGCAGTGGGCCTTTAACATCTATCAATGCATACATGTATGGTATATTGTCTACAGTGGTATAGAGGGAGTCTAAACCTTGAAGGGGCCTTACTTTCAATCGAAAAATGATTTGCAAATTAACAAATCTTCTGATTTAGGGGAGACTGTAGGAGGGGCTCTGATTGTCCTCTTTTCTTCTCTTTTTACCATTTTCCTCTCTTTCCTAATGCTGTCTTTTCAGCTCTACTTCTTTTCCCTTTTTCCAGCCTGTTGTAAAGTTGGGGGGGGGGGGGGGCATGTGCATCTCTTCCCTTCTTTAGCTTTGTCACTGATTGTCCATATTCATGTAAATATATTGTCAAGCAATGCCGTTACATATATAAACATGTATAACAGCACAGAAATAAATTTAGATCTAATCTACTTGTGGAGCTCCAGTGTTGAGCCCTGTGAGTGTTGAGTCTCACAAACATAAGCCCTATACTGTACAAGAACCCACTAATGTTAATAGTAATATCATTATTATTGTTATTATGATCATCATCATCATCATCATCATTGATTGAATTAATTGACCGTTAGATCCGCCCGTAGAGAAAAACAAACATGCTTGCTTACATTAGATGTTATCACCTGACGAAGTGTTGCAGCGGCGCACAAAACGTCGTGATCTTTTAGATCCCTTGTTAAAACGTTGTGATCTTTTAGATCCCTTGTTTGTCCGTACATCCCTTGTTGACCATACATTGTGAGACAAACAAATATCACTAGCGATATTATTTTTGATATTATTATTATTATTTCAAAAAAGAGTCTGTGAGACGAGCACTGACCTGGTGTGGTATCTGTGCAGTTGGCCTCATCGTCACCCAGAATGCAGTCTTCAAAGTTATCACATTGCCAGTATGCAGGGATACACTCTTGATCCCCTGCACATTGGTAAGCTGTGTCTGCACACGGTGGATGGACATGACCTGAGATGGAATAGTATACAAAATGTAAGAGCTTAATTCCAAAAGGAGTTAAATCCACTTTTGATAAAAATTGAGTTATATATCAGAACATTGTTTTCTAAATTTTGGGAGCAATTATGAAAAAATGCACCTTTTAATATCACTTTTCCATAGACGCCCGTACAAAATCTGGTAAAAAAAAAAAAAAATTCTCTGAAGTTACACAAATGGATTTAGCTCCTTTTGTAATTAAACTCTTCAAATATTGAATGGTTATGAGTAAGAAAGTAAAACTATTTGATCCTTTATTTAAACATATTTGTGGCTTACACCCAGTAAAAATATTTGATCCTTTGGGCATTGGTAAGCTGTGGCTTTACATGGAGGGTGGACATATGACCCAGGAAGAATAGTATACAGACTTTGAAAGGTTACAAGTAAGATAGGGCAAGTTATTATTGATAATGTGGAGGCGCGATAGATCAGTTTGTAGAGCAGTGGTCTCCCAATTCGGCGACCCGGGTTCGAAACCAAGGCGGTGTGATAGTGCCCTTTGGTATTAAAGGCATTACTTCTCATTACCAAAGGGCTCCACAGCCAATCAAAATAAAGGTTTCCATGGTAGTTACCATTAATGGCAAAGTTACCATCAATGGTAAGTTTTGTGCCTTGGACCCTGGTCTCTCGGAGAGGACCTAAAGCCGTCGGTCCTCTGGTTGCTTACTAACAAGCATTTTTGCTTTCTTAGCAGTCAGGTAAAATAACTATCACCACATGTTATTGTCACAAGGGATATGAGCATATGATACGGCCCTACACAGTGCATGGACATGAACCAAGAGGAATAGTATACAAACATTGAATGGGTAATGGGAAAGATATATACAGTGCGTCCCAGAAAAAACAAAACCGAGAACTATCAATGTTTTATCATAACTTAATCACAATTATGATTAATAAATGACACATATTTGGAAAGCTTAGAGTCTCTTCTTTCATTTGATGCAACTCATATGATTAAAAGCAATTTGAAGAGAGGAAACCAAAAAGTCATTTTGCGGACGGTATCTGAATTTCAAGGAGAAAATCACATTTCTAGAAAGTTCAATTTCTACCCTTTCATACGACACCTCAATCAGGAAAAATGAGCCAGGAATAACAAAGTTCTGTTTGTTTAAAGTAATGCTTGCATTTCCATAATTTGATCAAACAAGTTCGTTTTCACTGGCTGCCTGCCGTAGCAACTAACAGAGTTGACAAACGACTTAACTCCGTTTCGTTGACGATCAGCCACGCACAAAGAAGACAAAAGACCTGATGCATGGCTGATCTTCAACGAAACAGAGTTAAGTCTTTTGTCTTTTGAACTTTCTAGAAATGTGATTTTCCGCAGATACCGCCCGCCAAATGACTTTTTGGTTTCCTTTCTTCAAATTGCTTTTATTTACTCATGCGTGAGAAATGAATCATATAAGTTGCATCAAATGAAAGAGGAGGATCTAAGCTTTCCAAATATGTGTCATTTATTTATTATAATTGTGATTAAGTTATAATAAAACATCAATAATTCTCGGTTTCGTTTTTTCGGGGACGCACTGTATAGTAGTAAATCTATTTGATCCTTTCAGATATATGAAGCATATTACACTTATTTGAAATGAAGTCAAACAAAAGTAAATAAACAAAGCCGAATTCAAGTCTTGGAACGAACCTCCGTGCACTGCCCTCATTGATAGGAAGAATCCCCTGGTTCCCACGTAGGCCCCGCTGTAAAACTGGACCGAGATGGTGTTGTTGTGCGAGAGCAAGAGTTCGGGATTGAATCGGTAAATGTAGATGGCCCACTCGTTGGAATGATCGGCCACCGTGTGACCATCGGAGAAGACCATGAAGGATTGGACACCCAGGTCAAAGTCAACAAAGTCAAAGTGGATTAGGGCCCCCTCTGGGGCGGTGATATGCCAGAGTTGGTAGATAGCAGCGTCTGCCGAATCAGGCCAGTTCTGTGACGTAATGTTGACCTGCTGCATTAACTCCAATGTAATGTTGGCTGCAACAGTGTTTGTTTAGATACATGAAAAATATTTTTAGAAACATGAAAATGAAGAAATATATACTTGAATATACATGTATATATATGCATATTTCATTTATTCATTTCAACACTTGTCCAATCTACAATGTACATGTAGTTACAATGTAAGAAAGGCATAGGCAACATATTTTCTTTTTAAGTGCAATACTCTACATACATGTAGATAAGGTACATATGAAGACCAACATGATAAAGCTATATACGCTATAATGCAGTTTCACATTTGGTACATCAAATACACATTTTGCAGGATAAATGCCTGTCATTATTTTAAGTAAAATTATAACACAGAAAATGTGCAACGCAAGGGAAAAACATAACAATACAAATATGTCACTGAGGGATAGAGTAGAATATTGGGATAACTTTTTCTTCTTTCAGTGATCTCTTGAATATTGCAATTGGATGCATTGTTTGGTATGGCATTCCAAATTATAGGAAAATTGAAGCAAAGAGACTTTAGTATGTACCCAATGAACTGAAATATAATTTGTATGTACAGCTTGCATGTATAAAATCAGCCGCTGAAACTTCGTTCAGCGTTCAGTGGAAAATGAGAAATAACATTAAAGATAAAATTGAGTTCTGGTCATGCGATTGCATTGTGAAAGAAATAGTTAGGCATATAAGTATTGGTGTGCACTGCAAGGTTCTGGAATCATCAAAGTGATTAGAAATTTGGCCCAGTGGCATAAAAGTCGGGCCTCATTTTAAGCTGTTACTTGTCATATTTAGAATATGAAGTCATTTGAAGAGCCATCTTTTTAGGGAACATTTTTCACAAATTTGTTTTCACCTCTCCCCAAAACTCAACCTTCTCTTTAAATTTCACATACCGAACTCAAGTCAGACTTGGGTTCTGTGCGGGCTCTTACTATGTGAACATGGAAAGATGCAACAAGTAGTCTGCTCACAAGTCACTTTCGTGTTCATTGAGGGTATGTCCAGGGGGGTGTTTCACAACGATCCTAAGTCGAACTTAACTCTAAGTTGGAATTAAAAATTATGGATAGCCATTTGTAGCCTTAAATAAAGAATATTCAAAAGCAAAAATTCAAGTATTTTAGACTTTTTATAAATTCCACATCAAGAACATGAAATCTCCTTGATAATAGAAAACATGAAGGATTTGAATCAACATTTTATGCCTTTTAAAATAACGTTTACAAATATTTGCATAGATGCTAACGGCTTTCCATAATTGTTAAGTCCAACTTAGAGACAAGTTCAACTTAGGATCTGAGTGAAACACCCCCTGTATCTATTAGAAGCTCATATAGCCATATAGAACCATGCCCCTTACATACAGACCAAATATATCTTGGGTATGTGATTGGTACAATTCAATTCAAAATGAAAGAATGAATGCTGAATGGATGAAAGGTCATCTTACTTCCTTCGTTGAGGATATGACATTCCATCTCGTCATCTCCGCCATCACAGTCATAGTAGAAATCACATCGCCAGTAATTTGGGATACAGTTACCAAAGTCACAAGTGTATTCGTCAAACTCGTTGCATACTCCTACAAAATAAAAACAGACAGAGGGCAAGACTATTATTTGAAAGACGAACAAAAATCAATTATCATGAAGTTCTAACATGTTAATCATAAATGTTTCCGTTATTAATGTTCAATCATTATTTACTGGGATGTTAAATAAACTTTGTTCTTATCAGAAATGTATTTTGTCATTTTATTTACATGCATGACATACACTCCTCTTTAAGAATAGAATATAAATAAATTTGAATCTGCATCTGAGAGAGACAGAGTAATATTAATTGTTAAGGACACAGGTGCAAACATTTCAATTTCAGTATTAGCTTTTTGACTGATTCATATATTATGTATTGTACTTTAAATAAATTATTGTTATTACTATTGTGAATTTTAATGAAATGTAAATAATATATAGTGATTGATTTTAAATAGCTACACATGAGTAGTGTGGCAAATGTAATATTATGTAATGGAGCTCATGTATATGTAAACATGCACAATTCAGCATTTTGGCTGCGAGGCATTGTTTTTTTAATTAAAAACCATTATTGAATTGAATTGAATTAAATAATAATAATAGCTAGTTCTTAGATAGCACTTTTCAGGACCGAAGGCCCTCTCAAAGCGCTTTACAGATATAAATATTATTACCCCGGTCATCGGATTCAGGCTTACCAGCACACAATGTATGCACATTCTCCACTCCCTGGGGAATTTAATTTAATTTAATTTAATTTAAGAGAGAAACTTGCCACACTCCGCCTGCAGCTCATCTGATCCGTCTGGGCAGTCAAGGAAGTAATTACATTTCTGATGCGCCAGGATACATGCCCCATCATTACACCTAAACTGCTGATCACCGCACTCTCCTATTATCAAATAAATCAACCAACAAATATTAGAAAATCTCACCTTAGTAGCAAACCAGTGGAAAAATATATACAGAACCAGAGAGTAATTTAGGTCTTGAGAGCTTCAGAGACCTGTTTCACAAAGCCTTTTTTTAATGACAAATGGCAAAAATCAGTGACAAATCTGCTGATAACCAATCAGAAACAAGGATTTCACTAGCTTATAACAGAAACTGTCATTTGTCACGGATGACAAGTTTTGTGAAATGGAGCCCAGAACTACCAAGGGGGCGTTTCACAAAAATTTGTCACTGATTTTTGTCATTTGACATTGAAAAAGGCTTTGTAAAATGGGTCCCAGGTTTGCTGCTGCCTGAGAGACGTGTGCACACATTAATTGGTAATTCAACCAAAACTGGCACCAGCGAATTATGATGCAATACACATGGACACTGATTACTATGTGGCTTTAATATATGTATGTCCGTTTGACATTGTTTGACATTGCTTGACATTGGTCGCATGCATGCATAATGGCACATGGAAATCAAGTTCATACATCACTAAGGGTTCAGTGACACAAAGACGTAACTCCATATTTTGCCAAAATGAGTATATGATATCAAAATGTTCAGAAAAATGTGGGCTTTCCAAGAAACACAAAGACTTAACTCCACCCAACACCCCGTTGAAGTCAATGGCTAGTGAAACATAGACTTAAATCCTTTAAGGCCCAAGGGAAACTCTATATCTTTAAACCACTTTTTCTCAAAATGGCCAAAATGGAGTTACGTCTTTGTGTCACAGACCCCTCGACATGTATATTAAAGTTCAAAGGTCAACTATCGCCAACTTACCCTCAGATCCGCAGCCAACCTCATCTTCTCCCTCAGAGCACTGCTCAATGCCGTTGCATTGCCAATGTATGGGTAGACATTCACCATTCTTACATTCAAACTGGTACTCCCTGCAGGCTGAAGCTATAGGTATACAGGTATAAAGCAGATGAGAGAGACAGGTAGACAGAAAGAGAGAGACAGAGAGATAAACAGAGAGAAGGTGAGAGAGATAGAGAGAAGGTGAGAGAGAGAAGGAGACAAAATTAGTGAGACATGTATGTGTTTGCATGTACAATGTAGAGATGGAAATCACTCTCCTATGAGTATAGGACAATGTTTTCTCAACTGTTCTATACATGTATAGCTATTTACTTTTTGCTATCACTTACAAGTTTAGTTTTGATAAAGTTTACATGCATGTAAATGGTGTGAATACATACAAGTACACATACAACTACATAAATACACACAAAGGTACAATTAACGACATGCTCCGGCAGTAATGTATCTGTGGTCGTTTGTCCTGCATTCACTTAATTCTTAACTTCATCCCTAGAAAAAACTATATACCTCAACAAAAAATAACCTGTTTTGGTTTAAAGCTTTCAGTTGCCATACAAAGCTATGTTGTAGCTAAAGCTGGCACGTGTTGCTAGTTTTGCTACATCAATCACTCCAGAAAATGGAATAAGATTCAGCATACTCTCACCACAGAGTGTCAAGTTCACCAAATGGACAAAGGAGGTTGTACATATATGCACTGAGCATGCAATTTTCATGAACAGAGACTGAGGGCAATATGCTCTTTCTTTAACGTACGAACTCATTCTACAATATGGCCATACTGCATCAATGCTACATTTCTAAGCGCTTTGCATTAATTATCACCCCGGTAATTAGATTCAGTTGCTAATCTGCACATGTCTTAAGGACTTTATACCCCAAAACACCAATAGATGACAATATGGAACCACATAATAATATGATATTCCGGTTTTATATAGCGCTTAATATATCTACGATGTCTCTAAGCGCTTTACAGACATGTCTATAGGATGGGGAAGAAGGGCTACTTACGACATCCATGCTCGTCTTCTCCATTAGCCGGGCAGTCATGGTGTCCATCACACCGGTAGGTTGCTGGGATACACGTCAATCCATCCTGACACGCCCACTGGTTGGAATCACACGTCACCATGGGAGGAATGACTAGAAGGTAGAAAGAGAGAGAGAGAGAGAGAAAGAGGGAGAGAGGGAGAGAGGGTGAGATAGACAGAGATAAAGGGAGATAGGGAAACAGAGAGAGAGGGGGATGGGGTAGAAGGGAGTGAGAGATCACGACAGAAACAGAGAGAGAGAGTGAATAATAATAACAGTAATGATAATAATAATAATAATAATAATAATAATAATATAGTCAAACCTGCTTTAGTGACCACCTGTCTACAAAGACCACCTGTCTACAAAAGCCACATTTGTTGTTTCCCTTGAAAATGGTTTCTCATTGAATCATGTACCTGTCTACAAAGACCACTTGTCTACAAATGCCACTTTTTGTGTTTCCCTTGGGCGGTCGCTATAGACAAGTTTGACTGTAATAGTATTAATGATGATAAAAATAATAATAACAATAATGATACTACAAACAATGATAAATATATTAATTTAAAATAATTAAAATAATTATAACAAAAACAAAATTATATAATCATAATTACAACTTTGTATTGACATCTGCATCAGAAACAGATTTTATCAAGGCCTATCAAGGATTTTTTGTGGAATAAAAGTAATTACTTTATGCACACATACTTGAACATGTGAAACTATCTTCCTGACTTATTGTCTGCTCTAAATGTGTATGTATGTACTGTATGCATAATAGCTGCAGGGACATGTATATCACCACAACAATAAGTGGGACTTAGAAAATACTCACGGCCAGCAGGATAAGTAGAGACAGTCGCCGAGAATCCTTCATCAGCCACGAGACCTGTATAGAAATCCGCCCATACTCTGTCCGATGGTGCGTAAAAAGTGGTAGGAGGCACCCTTGCGGTGAACACATCCAAGAATGATGATGAGTTAAAATAATCGTGCCCGGTGCCGAACGAAAGACTAGCTATTATGCCTAGCTGGAAGACGGAGAATTCAAACTGGATGTGCTTGCTGGGGTCAGAGGTCGAGAAGGTGTATGGGAAGAAGGTGTTGTTGCCAGGATAGTTTTCAGGGTAGCCTGGAGAGGTGAACTCAACAGGAGTATCACCCACTATAATATCGTGGTGAACTAAAAACGGATATAAATGATAAAAGAAAAGTTCAATACAATTTAGAATACAGGATAAATATATTAATGACAATAATAATACCGGTAATAACAATTTATTATAAGCACTTTACTGAATACAGTGTAACAGACTACTGCGCTTATACAGTGTTATTAACCCAGTCAAGGTAGGTTTAATAGAAGCAAAAAATTTGAGAAACAGGTCAGTGAAAGTTTGAGAATGATCTGATAATTTTTTTTTTTTTAAGTTTTGAATTTTTGAAGTTGTGACCAATCGGTCACAAATTGGCAAATGTGTGGCATTCCAAGCTCCCTTCCCGATTGCTCAGTACAGAAAGTTTCATAAAACTTTCATTTTTCTAGTTATTGATGCCGGAATAAATTTGTTTCATACAGGGGTTGTATAAACACGTATCTGCCACAGTTATATTTAGGGTGCATGTATGACTGGAAATCTTCTTCACGGCAGAAAATTGAAATTTCTGAATTTATAATACAGAGCAAATGGGATGGGAGGTTGCAAGATACGTCAAAGTTGCAAATTTTGGTTTTAATTGATCGCATCTTCAAAAATTTAAAAAAAAATTGCTTAAACTTTCACTGACCTTATCCTGTAATCTGTCTGCTTCTATCAAAACCAACATTATATCAGGGAGGACTTTCCCTTTAAATAGACTACAGACTTTACATCTTTTTGTTCTTTTGGGACTGGACATTCTTCTCTTTTTTCATGTTAGGAATATCCAGTTGTGGTGACTTCAGGATAATACATTTGTTTAAAGCTGAAAATCTCATCTTTTAGAACCAGACTTGAACTTTAAAAACAATATTCATGGTATACAGTAGAGAGAGAGGGAGGATTGAGGGGTCCTGAAATATTCATGGTGATTATTCATGGTGATTGCATGGCAGTTTTGTGGTAAAAAATTTACTTACCAACAGGAGGATGACCACAATCGATTTCATCGACATAATTCTCACAATCGGGAAAGAAATCACATTCGTAGGACAAAGGTATGCACTTCTCTGGACATTGAAACTGGTATGCGGTGCATTCAGCTAAATATTGAAAGAAAAGAAAAATCATATTAAAGGGATCCGGCAACTTTGTCTCAGATTCTGAAACAAAATCTTGGATTTAGCTCATGCTGCAATGATAATTATAAACCTTTAGGTCAGTCAGGAACCCCATCACTTTTATGAGCCCATCGTTCTGTCTGATTACCGTATCAAGATATTTATAATTGGAAATGAGTATGGTAAAACCGGTCAGTAAACATTTTTTTTTTTGGAGGCACTTCTTGATCATTTTGAAGAGTGATTTTTTAGGGCTTCATTATCAAGATATTTATAATTGGAAATGAGTATGGTAAAACCGGTCAGTAAAAGATTTTACTTTTTTTGAGGCACTTCTTGATCATTTTGAAGAGTGATTTTTTTTTTAGGGCTTCAATATTATACCATATTACAGACACTGATAACAACTAGGGCTGTGCATCTCAGATTTAACATTGCTAAACGATGCCTTTAAGGCTTAGTATTTTTGCTTCCATTTTGTGGCACAATGCGAGGAAAAAGATATTACAAAATAAATTTGAATAAAGACATTGCACCTGAAAAAACTTGCAACCCTAAAGTGGATCTTTCTTAATCCTGCTTGTGGATGAATAATGGCTTCTTCATCCCTGTCCTTGTTTATTTGAATTTGAATAACGTGATATAAAATAATTAAATATTACAGAAAGATTTCAATGTATTAAGACATTTTTAGATAATCACAAATTAATTTTATACAATAGCTTTAGATAATACACATATGGGAAATTAACATTTTACAAATGATAGAATGAAATGAAGGCAGGAGACCCCCATCATGAGGAAGTTGTTTGATATCAATGGGAGCGGCGGCCTCCTCCCCCTCCTCCTCCTCCTTCTTCTACAAATACTACTGTGGACTAACATGGCTAACACTATTACCATCACCACTACCAACACTACCAACACCACTGCTACTTCAACTCCCACTACTACTGGCTTACTTCAAATCATCGGGTCATCGAGTCTGGTCGCATTACACGACCTTTCGTGAAACGAAAGCGGAATATCATGTGAAGATGCACATTAAGGAGGCGAACTTTCATTAATCTGCCTTAGGGTTTTGACAAAGTGTAGGGGACATATTAGACCAAAGCATTTGTAGATTAGAGGAATTTATTTCACATTATTAGCCCCGACTATATTTCGTGAATAAACAAGCATTAACAAAAAAAAGATCAGGTAATGCGACCACCTGACCCAATGTGCTGATCAGATGATTCGAAGTAAGCCACTACTAATTGTCTACAATCAATTATTTACCGCAGTTCATTTCATCCTCACTGTCAGGACAGTCATGAATGCCATCACACTCCCAGTGTCCAGGAATACAATCTATTCCATTACTGCAGGCATACTCATTACGCAAGCATTGAATCAGAGGAATATCTGTAGGGGAAAATAGAAGATGAATGACAATCAGAATAATATTCACCTTTTACTTTCAGTTTCAGTTTTATTTTCATTTCCAACAAAACAATCCTTATAAACAATGATCTTTAAAAGCATCAATAAAAGTAATCAATGTACATTAATGCATTTTAAATTATGAATTTTTTTAATGAAAATATGTGGAAATGTGGAAATATCATATCCTGCTCTAGTACAAATACATGTCACTGGGAAATTCTCTTCAGTTTACAACAAAATGAATGTTCTTAAACATTTAAACGAATTTATACACAACTAAAAAGGTGTTTGCACTGCACTGTATTGATCAGTGGACTGCACATGTAGTTAATCCATTGCTTATGGGGACCAGGTGGTCTCTTTATTAAGCCTATGAGGGTGAGAGGATTCAGGAGTCAACAGATGAATAATAATAATAATCTGTAATGATATAGTACTTAATATGAAATACTGTCTCTAAGCGCTTTACAGATATAATTACCCCGGTCATCTGACTCACTCATTTATGCACAATGTGCACCAGTTTCCTACCATTATGGTCACCGTAAGGACATATGGCAATTACTAACAGTAACACAAATGCTTTCGTCATCCTACCAGGTCCCCATTTCCCTCCTGGATATGAAGTGGCAAATGTAGATTAATGCCTTGCCAAAAGTGCTGTGTCGAACCCACTACCTTTGCATTTAAAAGCGAGTGGTGACTCTGACACGTCTACACTCAACTCTAAGCCATGCAGGCTTAAAGGGATCCGGTAACTTAATTTGTTTCAGATTCTGAAACAAAATCCTGGATTTAGCTCATGCTGCAAGGATAATTATAAACCTTTAGGTCAGTCAGGAACTCCAAGACTTTTACAAGCCGATCACCTGTCTGATTATCAAGATATTTATGATTCGAATTACAAATTTTGAAAACCGTTTACCAAACGGTTTTCATAACACTATACAGTCTATTGGGGAAAAAGAGAATGGTAAAACCGGTCACTCAAAGGTTTTTACTTTCTTGAGGCACTTCTTAATCATTTTGAAGCACAATTTTGTTAGGGCTTCAATATAACACCATATTACAGACACTGATAACACGTAGGGCACCATGCATCTCAGATTTAACATTGTTAAATAGTCCCTTTAACATTATAGGCCACTTTTATGAATACATACCCACAATTCAATGGAAATTACCTGAGCGTAGAATGAGTTCAGCAGAAGCAGAAAATCCAGGAAAGGAAGCATTATCCATCCCTGTATAGAACTCTACCCAGACCTGCTTCTCGGTCGAGTAGTGGTTATAGAGCTCAAGATCAACGCGTTGTCCTTCGTACACAGCATATGCAGAGGTCTGATTTGTGAAGTCCAAGCCGCTGCCAAATGCGATGTACGATGAACTGCTGATGTCGTATGGGTTGAACGTAAACTTGACAACATAATCACCTTCCACGCCGGATGCATCAAATGACCAGAAGTGAAATGCTCTGTCGCCCCCATAGGGGGTAGGATAGAAAGGTGATGTGAATTGCTGTACTCTGTTTGCGTCAAGGATGTACTCTGTCAGTTTTGGAAAAGAAGCAGAGAAAATAAGAGATCATTTTTTTGGTGCTAGCTATCTGGGAAAACCGTGAAAGAAAGACCCCCAAATTTACTCTGAATTGGAAATTGTTTGGGTAAAAGGACTAATTGCGTATCATGAGAGGAATAAGCTTTTTTTCTCAAAACAATTAAAGGCCATTTCTATACTGACTTTGACACTATTCTTTATTTTTTGTATTATGAGACGAATTTACTTATTTTCTCCAAAAAAATGATACTTTGGAATTGTGGCATAGTCATATTGTGTACCCAGACGTTGTGCATCCAGATAAGTTGTGTACCCGAGAGTTGATTTAAAATTGTAGAACTCTAAATGCAATTTTCACAAATCTGTTTCAACTAATGTTAGACAATATTAGAGAGGATAAATATCTATTCTGGTTAGTGCTATTTAATGTGTACATTTCATGAACTATATACATGTAGGCAAAAGAAATGGCTTTACTTTGTTAAGCGACCTGACACACAACCCCTCATTATACAGCTCATATAAAGAGTGACATATATGCCGGACTTAAAGCTTGCACAAATATCCTGCTGTAATCCGTTTTTTTTTTATAGTTACTTTAGTGTTAAACACATTTGTGTATCTTAGAACACACAGATACATGTACATGTGTAGGACCATTGTTGCACACTCTTTTAATCCCTACTTGCTATTCGTTGGCTGCCCACAGGCCCTTACTGCCATAGAAGATCAACAGCTATATCATCCTTCTAATATACTGGCCGTCACGCATTCAATTAAAGGGGAAGTCCACCCTGAAATTAAGTTAATTTTAATAGGAGTAGAAAAATGAGAGAAACAAGTCAGTGAAAGTTTGAGCAAATTCCGATTAAAAATAAGGAAGTTAGGATTTTTGAAGTTGTGATCAATCAAACACAAATTGGCAACTCTATGACGTATCATGCGAGCTCAACTTCCATTTGCTCAGTACTAAAAAAATCTAAAATTTTCATTTTCCCTCAAGAAAAATTTCAACCATACATGCACCCTAAATATAATAATTGCAAATATGTTTCTATACTCCCCCTGCAAGGAACAAATATATATTCCGTCATCAATAACGAAGAAAACATGATTTTATGGAATATTATGCACAAAGCAAATGAAGGAGAGCTCGTATAATAAGTCACAGAGTTGCCAATTTGTATTTGATTGATCACAACTTCAACAATTCATAACTTTCTTATTTTCATTCAGAATTTGCTCAAACTTTCACTCACCTGATTTTCTTATTATTCTGCCTCTATCGAAACAAACTTATTTTGGGGGTGGACTTTCCCTTTAATAATATACACACACACATACTAATAATCATATTTTTTTAAACGCTGTGATTTACTTAGGCATATATGAATAAGACTTACAAAAACACCCTTAACTTACCATCAACTTTCTCCTCGTGGCCACACCCAAATTCATCTTCTCCATACCGACAGTCATGCCAGAAATCACATTGGAAACCTATAGGGATACAGATCTCTGGACAGGCATATTCATCGTCTTCACAAGCTACATGTACAAGATAAAAATAAGATAGAGAAACAAAATTAATTCGGTCAGGTACACCATATGTAGAACTTTTGCATTTAGCGCTGTGCACTTAGGTTACGCTCTCTCAGCCAATAAGATTGGCTGAGCCGCTCGAGCGGTTTCAAATTTAAGTGAGAGAGGGCTCACTTAACAAAGAGCGCAATGACAATGCCTATTGGGCTTATTTGTGACTAAGAATCAGAGAAGTTGGCTTAAATTTGCACTGATACATGATATTAGCTAGCATGGAAATGTTGGAATGTTAATGGAATGGCATTAAATTTGTGTAACAAAAGATTTGAAAGATCATGATAAATAATTTTTACAGTTTGTTTTTTCATTTTGTGAATATATATGTGCCTTCAACAGCTAGGTTCAATATGCAGCAGTAACATTTGGCCTAAAGCTAAACCTTACAAAAATCTGCCTGCTTCAGTGCTTGGTGGAATTTTAAAACACATTTCCTCTTTTCATGCTCTGACTGTAGGATAGGAATTCAGTGAAGTAAGACATATCCCGGACTGAATGAAATAGATGGATTTTTTTTGGTCTATGCATGTAGAAATTTAGTTTACATCTAGCACATGCGCATTACATTGATCCAGTCTCAGCCACATTTTCCTAAATCGGCGCCTACAAGGGCCCTTCTGATTGGCCAATAGCTGGCTGCCATTTGCTCAATATGTTATAAGGGGGTATAAGATATTGGTGCGAGCAGAAAGGTTGCAATTTCTCGGTTGATCTGATACCAAAATAATGATATTCTAGTCAAAGTAAACCATCGATTTGTTATGATTTTTTTTCAGCATCCTTAAAAGGTTAAGTATATCACTTCAGTTTAAGTCTTACTTAAGTTTGAATATTCTCATTTTTCGCCATAATTAAGGTACAAACTGGAAAGTTGTACTGAAATGTTTGTTATTTTATGTGTGTACCTATGCCAATTGTGCGTTGTCAGTTATGTGTGAAGTGCATCACCTGTTTAAAGCATGACATGTCAGTGTGTTATGTAATGTTACATATGGTTAACCCTTAACCTCAAAGGCCTCAGTTATTTGTTCCCCTTTGGTTTATGGCAATCCCGTAGACTTCAAGTTCATGCATTGTAGGAGCACTTGGTTGATGGTAACTCAAGGTAGCTAGCTCCGACGCCGACGCATAATTTACCCAGGCGTAGTGTCGGCGTCGGAGCTCCCTAGAGTAAGGTTGATGGGTAACTCCAGGGAGCTCCTACGCCGATGCCAAAGGCGTCTCTGGAGTTAATTGATGGGTAGCATGCCAATTTAAAGTAGGCCCTAGACATAAACTGACAAGAAACACGATAGAAAGCAACCCCACCGGCAATCCACACATGCACTCATATGATATACAAACAATTAATTATTTTACTTACAAGGCCGTCATCATATGCAGCTGAGAATGCGAACTGAAAGAGTATAGAGCTCGCGATATATTGTAGTATTCGTACGTACCGTAACGTACCGGTGCGCCACCACAGATCACATGTAGCGCACATGTACGAGGGGCGCAGCAAATTACAGGGGATTCCCCGATATGATTTCAAGAAGAGGCGGGAATTCAGGATAAGAGTGCATCACCGGGACCGCACTCATTTTCTATACTACAAGTAATTGATTTTCCCAGCAATTTTAAAGATATGATATGATGAGGGTTGCTGATTTGACCTAGTCTGGATTCATGAAATTTCAAACGTAAAGGTATAGTTGAGATTGCAATTTACATCAACTCAAGGATCGACTAGGGGGCTATCTCATTACATGGGCCTTTATAAAGCTTACTTTTTAAATGCCCCCTCCCCCATATTGAGCTTTTGATAAATTCAATTTGGACAGAGTTTACTTCGCAAATATGTCATCGATTGTACGGTCTAACACCTACATTCTTTCAAGTTCAATTTTTATTTAATTCCAGTTTTTCTCTAGCTTGCATTTTTGATATATTGCCACTAAATTTGAATGTAAATCTGTTAATATAAGGTTAATTGAGAGAGCCGAGTATAACTCGGAACGATTTAATTTACTTAGCGGTATTGAGGTTGCTGACGCATAGAATACACCAAATCCATACGGGCCTCCGTGAATCTCAATCCAGACTGATCGTGATGATGACGTCGCTGATATTGGTGAGCTGAAGTGATGATAGGCCACGAGACCAGAGTTGTGATTGGTTGGATCGAGTCCGTCACCTATGGTTACAAACCCTCCAAGTTCGGTGGAAAAGTCATAGACATCGATCTGGATGCATGAATGAAATCAGTTGAAAGATAGTCAGTTTGAATTCTTATCAATCGGTGGCGTATCCGTGGGTTGCAAAAAGGGTGCAACCCCTTGGCATTTATATTTATATTTATTTCAGACAGCAGGGCATACGGGCATACTATAAGTACACAAAAACAGAAGCGATATCGACAGCAGAAGCCTCAGCAGAATTAACCCATGTGAATTTTTTCGAAAATTTAAAGAACATCTGAATCCACCCCTGCCCTGACTTTTTTTTCAACTTCTGTACTTTCATGACTTATAATTTTTGTCTTCTTCAGATGCAAGAAATGTATAATAATTCTGATGGTAAGTTGTGTGTAATTATGCGCGTTCTCAACACAAGCATTTCCTTCGCCTCCTTGTATTTTTTGAATTACTTACTGCTACTGATTTGTATGTGTACCACATCTTAATGAAAATGAGAAGGAAATCATCTGAATTTCATTTTTTTCAATCCAATTCAACCACTATATCGTTATACCTGAATTCGATATCCAACGTTTGTTTCGAAGGTGAAAAGATAGTACACATTGCGGCCGAAATCATTTGGATAGTTGGGGGTTGAAAAATTCATCGACGCTCCTGGGCTTAAAACTCTGGAGTCTGAATGAAGAAAGAAACGTCAACACCAAATCACATTTTAATTGAATTAAATATATGATAATTAACATGATTATACTATTATTTGAATCAGTAACATCGGGACAATATGGTAGGTCTTAAATGAAAGATTTATTTCGATGATGCAAGACATGTTAAAGATAAAGACCAGTTATGGTCATGCGATTGCATTGTGAAAGAAACGTTGTGGAATCGATCAGAAAAGGTTGATCATCTAGCATATAAGTATTGGTGTGTACTGCAAGGTTCTGGAATCATCAAAATTATAAGAAATTTGGCCCAGTCTTGTTAAAGTTACAAGCACTGTACACAGAAAGATGTATATGGGACTACGCACACGTGCACGACACGTGCGTTTATCTCTCACATACCAATAATTAAACTAATTTACCAAATATATCAATTAGTAGGTTTCCCGGCAAAATTGTTTTCATCATGTATTAGTCAAAACATATTCTTTCACATGATTGGTAATAAGAGCTTCCATTTCATTTTTTGAAATTGGGGCATTTCCAATGGTCTTTACCTTTAAAACAACGAGATTCGCAAGCAATGAGGGCGCATTCTTTATTATCACTACCATCTTCATCGTCATCGCTCTCAATATGGCTTTTACTATTATTAAGTTTGGGTATTTTGACGAGGAAATAAAAAAATTCTGATAATTATCACTGTCACTACGTTTTCAGATGATAATCTCTGGTTTTAAAATGCTTTAAAAACTATTGGATAAACATTTGCCCAGCGCGAGGTTAAACAATGTCTGGCCAATTTTTGTCAATACATTTTAGACCAAACCTTGGCAACTACAATGTCCAATTATGGTCAAAATAAAGATGAATTACTTCAAAATGGGTGAAATCATACATGTTGGGTTGAAAGGAAAATGCCTGAAATTAGTTGAATACATAATTACCCCTGTGTAAATTTTAAAAGCGGTTTCTGAAACATGCATCACCATTTCTCATACCTGTGGTTTCTGCTGACCCGCACGCTGTTTCGTCCTTCCTATTAAAACAGTCATAGAACCAATTACAAACGAAGTAATCGGGAATGCACTTGTCACCGGGTCCACAATCAAATGCATTCTCCGCGTCGCATGGACCTAAAAGGGGAAGATAGTTTCGACAAATCAGCACGATATATGTGTTGGTACAGTGAAACCTGTTTATAAAGACCACGCAGGACAACCCATTGGAGACAAGAAAATTGGTCTTTATAGGCAGGTGGTCACTAAAGCAGGTTTGACTGTACACATATTTTGCAATTGCAAACAATATCCAGTTAAAGTGTATCAACAGATAGATGTTAAAAAAGTCACACATAGGTCAATCAAACTGGTTTGCTGCTGATCGCAATTTACCATGAAAGCTGCCATGACATATGAACTTCAAGCATAATATCACCAAGTTTGGATGGTATTGTAAATTCATCTTGGCCCTATTTCATAACACATGTAATCATTAACAAGGTAAAAATGGTAACTGTTATAAGCTACTGAAATCAATGCATGTGATTGGCTGACAGCAGATTTGTCAAATAATTTAGCATTTTTTATTCACAAGAAGTTTTATTGAAACAGGGCCCAAATGTGATTGAATAAAACTCACAGTCAAGTTCGTCATCAGAGTCAGGACAATCTTGGATGTGGTCACATTTGAATGCACCGTGGATGCATGAGCCATCTTGGCACATATACTGATGGTTGCCTTCTACGCACTCTCCTGTAAGGTGAAAGAAATCATATCTAACATTTACTATCTAAATATTTTATTGATTTAATGCAATACAGCGAAACTTGTATATTAGGACTGCTCAAAGCTCTCAAGAGGGACATGAAAAGCAATCTTTATATATAGATGCTTTATAGAAAGGTGGTATCTGTGCTCAGGTTCTTTTCTATTTATCCATCTAAGTATCTTCTCCACGTTTGGAGGTTGATTGCAACATCTCTCCATTTCACTCTATCTTCTGCCATTCTGGTGCACTCTTGCAGTTTTAGTCCACTCCAGTTCTCTTCCCAGTTGATTCTGGGTCTTCCTCTCAGTCTAGTTCCTTCCACTCTTCCCTACAATACATCCTTTAATAGGCTTTTCCTGAAATTTCCCTGAATACCAACTCTGTGCACAAGTTGAACAGAGATGGGGACATTACGCATCCCTGATGTACTCCTCTTTTGATTTGTGTGTAACTTGTTATTTCATTGTTAAGTTTGATGACAGCTGTCTGCTCCCAGAAAAGTTTAGATATGAGACGTATGTTCTTACCACCCAGATTAATTTTGATCTTTTAGTACACATTTATTTTCATTGAGACACGTACACTATCCAATATTGAGAAAGAATTTTGAAGGGAAATAGAAAAGGTGGCATTTACAGACTAGTAATACTCCAAAAACTCTTCTTTTCTCTCTATTGTGTACGGTGTACTTTTCTCATCTGTTTCAGATAAAATTCATCAGTCTCTTTCTTCATCTGTCTCTCATTTTTCCTCGGCCCATTAACCTTTTTTATCATCGTGCAATACTTTTTTTTTATTGAGAGCTGTGTGGTAAGTGTATACTATGATGCTGCTTTTAACCAGGGAGGTGAGACTATAATCTCACCTCACTGTTTTAACAGCGGTATGTTATGTTTTTTAAAATTTTTATCAATGTTATCTTCTGTTACAATTGTTACCAATGTACAGAAGTCATCTGTTTATGTTACTTTTTCATTCTATTTTAGATGTTTTCTTATTTTTTCAATCGGTATAGATATTGCATTTTAATTGTACTTTAAAAACATGTACTAATTCGGTCTGTGACTTTGAGTCTTCTTTTAATAGACCGCGATTTAATTTAATTGGATGGAATTGAATTGAATAGAGGTGGTCCCTAAGCAGGTTTCACTGTATATGATTTAAGAAGTAAAATGTAAATGGACAGTCCGACAGTACAGTATGACGTGAAGTACCTCTTCACAATGGATTCTAATTTTTTGGAACACCAACATTTCCAGATCTGACGGCCTCAGTGCCATTCGTTTCTTTCTTGGCATCCACTGTACCATTTATTTGGTAAAAACTGAATTCAATATAGTAAGTGCTGTTTACCATTATATTTTTAATGCATGAAGACATGTTCTTCGTTTTAGTTATCACTGTCAATATACATTTTATAACCTTATTTCATGTGTTCTTGTATTTTACTGTTCATATGACAATAATAGGCTTCGGACTTTTGCCCCCCCCCCCCCCTTTTTTTTAAAGCCCATCTGCACTAGTTTGGCCAGGGGGGGGGGGGGGTAAAGACCTCCCTGCAAGGACACTGACAGGTGATTATCTCCAGGCGCGTATGCAGTGGGAGGGGGAGGGATTTGAGTGTTGACCCCCCCCCCCTCAATTTTTTTATGTATGTGATTTTTGATGAAACGGCCCCCCCCCCCCATTTCTTTTTTAATTAAAGAAAAAAAAAAAATTTAAAAATAAAAAAAAAAATATATATATATATATATATATATATTTTTTTTTTTTTAACCAAAGGGTGACCCCCCCCCCCCTGGTTATTCAGCGGCTGGCTGAGTCGTTGCAAAATTTTTGGGACCAAAGAGGCGTTGCGAAATTTTTGGCCGATTTAAAAATGTTAAACCCCCCCCCCCCCCCCCCCCTTTAACAAAATCCTGTGTACGCCACTGGTTATCTCATCGAATCAGCTCTCAATTAACATGAGAAAAAGGGGATCATGGGGGACCAATGGGCACCGCTTAGGCATTGTTTTCTATATGGAGACATCAAGTAGCTACAAGTACGGTGGAGCTTAAAGAATAACATCGAAAGTGAATTGAGTTAAAATGAATAAAACCAAAACTGAATTAAATTGAGTTAAAATAAATTAATTTGTACATACCTGGAGGAGGTTGACTTGCACAAAAGCCTTCGTCCTCGTCTGCACCATCCACACAATCCTCATAGATACCATCACATGTCCAGTAGCTGGGGATACATTGCCCATCGCTGGGGCATTGGTATTGCCCTAGAGCACAGGGAAGCGGCATGTGTGCTATTGAAAGAATCAGGCATAAAAGATAAACTCTAGTTTGGGTAATATGATTGCATTGTGAAAGAAAAGGTGTGGAATGGATTAGAAACAGTTGATCATGTAGCATGTAATTATTGGTGTGCACTGCAAGGTTCTGAAGTCATCAAAATCATAATAAATTTGGCCGAGTCTTGGTAAAGTAACAAGCACTGTACACAGGAAGCTATATATGGGACAACACACATGGTGTCGGGGCTAGTACTGCCTTGATGTCCTTGTCTTTCTATGCTCATTACTCAGCCAGTATACATTTTCTTCCAAAATTGTTTGGCACATGTCATTTATATGTAATGTTGAACATTCAGTGTAAGTTTCGTTTGATTCTGTGAGAATTAGTTTTTTTTTTTTTACCAGAACTGGAGTTTATCTTTAATAAAGACTTGTTCAGATATGAAGAATTAAGTATATCACCACAAGAAAGCCGCCGCGGTTTTTGTAAAATGTGTAAATAAATGCTAACTGAGAATTAAGGTCCAGGGCGTATTCACTAAGCTCTGTGCTATAAGATATACAGTAATGTGAGTATCTGACGCATATTACAATTTACAACATCAGTAAAAAAAAAAAAACTATTTAAAAAAAAACTGCTGGGGTTTTGCCGCGTCATATCTGAACACAGCCTACAACAGATGCATCAAATTGGCTGATTATACTACAACGGTTACATTTGAAATTGAGATTTTCAGTCTAAAGTCAGTAATTCCTAATTTCGTTAAAAGAGTATGCAACAATATTTTTCCAAAATCACCAGAGTTACAGTCATTGTGATACTGTAGAAAGCTTTTCAAAACAAAGTATTCTGAGCATATGGAACTCTTTTTTTTATACTATTCTCTATAATTTAGAAAGGATCCTATTTTTGTTTTACTGGTTCCCTTTCCCCATTTTGAACTCTCCCTTTGCAATCTTTTCATCATTTTTCTTGAATCGCAAGTATATTCTCATCTTTTTTAAAAACATTTGAACAAGCGAAAAAAACATTATAATATAAAGCATTACAAAAGAAATGGTAGAGAAAATATTCGCATTCTGTTTTAATGATTACAATCCCAACATGTAGGAATACGAGCCTCGCAATTTTGTGGATGAGGGAGGGGACGGGAGGAGAACTTGGGGTTGGATCACCCCCCCCCCCCCCCCAAATAACATACTACTGTTATAAAAGTAGTCTCTGACTTACAAGATGGCTCTACAGCATTCAACTCGACTTGAAAGCCACGGCCTCCGGGATAAATTCCGGCAAAGAAAAACATCAACGCCGCGTTGGTTTGAATTGCGTGCATTGTACTAACATCAAAGCGGTAGTAATAAAACGCAAGATCGATTATTGGCAGGCCGTGATCAGTTCCATTTGCGAAGTTCAGCCATGAGTCGAGGCTCAGGTCGAAATCAAGAAAGTTGAGTTGGATAATATGGTTTGGGTTTTCCGTGGTGACAGCCCAGTAACTGTTGACATGTGCAGGGTATGGGTTAGGATATGTTGGAGTGCTAACCAACGTTGACGTTCCTTCAACGAGGACAATGTTTTCTGTCAGGTAGAAACGCAAAAAGGATTAAAAATAAATAATGATAATGATTATGGTATGATAATGATAATAACAGTAATGATAATAATGATAATAGTGGTGTTTTTAATAGAGGTCATGTCTGGACAATTGCCACACCTGAAGATCCATTTTTATAACGCCGCGGCTTTACCATGGCTGCCATTGAATTATACATCGAGTGAAGGCTTAATTCAAATGAGCTAGATTTTGACTGATTTTGTCCGCTTTTAGAATATTTCTGAAAATATTAAATTTGATTACGAGATGATCATGATAAAACTAAAGACCCCAACAGATTGTCATTATTTCTTCATATTCAAACATCATGCTTTTTTTTAAAATCTACATCTTTTCCACTGGAAAATGTAGCTTTGCATAATTGCTTAACAGCCAGTGATACTTTCAGTTCATTGGTACAAATCTTTGATTTTGGAATTATCAATATATATGCACCATCAGACATATTTGAAAGGAAAGCTCTGTTGGATAACAAAAGCATAAACCGAGAGACGAGAGTGGTTCATCAATGGACGTTTAACGATCATCCGATGAAAGATAAGAAAGTTATTACATTAATATCAAAGTTATTGATTAAACGCAACTGTTTGATGTATTTTTTGAGGACATCCTGCATCAAATCTGCATCAAAAAAACTTGTAAATGATTTGTCTCATTTTATATTTCGGAATAATTATTTAAGAATGGGAAGAACAATATTATAGCATTATTACATGAAAGAGATGATAAAAAGATTTATTTTGAAATGCTATCTTTCGGAAAGTCAGCTCAAGGGCATTTTAAATGTGTCTCGTATATATCATGTTCGGGTTACGTAATACGTCATTGCCATGTTCGCACATACAATGACCTTTAGTCAGGCATTAATCTTCCTTTGCCACACTCAGCCCAGGTGATGTAAATGGGTAACTGGCAGGAATTAATTCCTTGAAATGCTAGAGCGCTGTAATAGCAGCTAGGCTAAAGTCAGGGTAATAATTAATGCACCTCGGAATAGAATTTCTAGATAGACGGCGCTATAGAGTACCGAAGCTGTCAGCTGTGACGTCATAAAAATCTATTTTTGGAATTTCTCAATTTTTTCTTCATTTTCCGAAAGAGCATCAAAAATAATGTCCAAATGTTGAAAACCAATTGAATATGTTAAGTATTGGCTGATATATATGACCATCTGAATGAATATATTTCCTATAGGAACTCAATGTTATATGCTGTGGCTCCTAACCATTAGGAGCCAGAGCATATAACACTGAGTTCCCATAGGCAATCTTTCGGAGAATGAAGAAAAAATTGAGATATTCTAAAAATAGATTTTTGATGACGTCACACTTCACCACTCTATAGAAATGTCTATACCTCAATTATTATTATTATTAATGGGTGACACACAAGGGTTCTTCGAAAGTTCAGTAATAAAGAATTTTGGTGTGAACAAATTTGTTATGGGTGGTGTAAATGTAACATTGACTTGCACATTTTTTAAACTTTGAGGACCATGTGAGATTGTGGGTATACAGTTAACAATTAAATTATTCATACCCTTACCCTTTTCCTTTTTTTGAGCATGTCAAAAAAGCTTACATCTAAAATTATTCAACAAAGGCCCTAATTCAACCTTTCTTTCTTGAGTCACAAAAAACACTCAAAAACCATCAAATTTGAAAGGGGTATGAGTAATTTAGTAGTTAACTGTAGTTTGTGAAATCTTACCTATCTCTTCTTTTCCACAGCCGACCTCATCATCCATGTCTGGACAATCAAAGTAGAAGTTACATACAAAGTAGTCTGGTATACATTTGCCGTTCCCGCACATGAACTGTCTACTCGTACAGGCACCTGCGAAGCGAAAACATACAATAAATGGGCACATAGTTTATGTATGAAAGCATATATATATATATATATATATATGTACCTATGTCTACATATTTGACAGGAGGTATAGACATTGTTTTTTTTCATGTCCTCACAGTTGTTTTTAATCATTCTAACTCATTGGCCCGAATTCACACAAACCTTGGTTTGTAACGCGACAAAACGCGTCATATGACGCACATTAACCTATAAGTTTGGCGACAAACTGGTACAAACCTTGGTTTGAAACGCGTTGAAATGCGCCATATGATGCACATAAACCTAGGTTTGGTGACAAACTGGTACAAACCTTGGTTTGAAACGCGTCATATGACGCACATAAACCTAGGTTTGTCGACAAACCTGCTTTGTGAATTTGGGCCATAGATTATAACTTCTCTAACTTATGCATGCATGCAGCATTCATGAGGATCCAGCTGAGGCAAGCGGCCTGCCATTTTTTAATAACTCACCTGCGCATGACAAAGGAATTAATTAAGAAAGGTCAAAGATTTTTTAATCCATCAATTGAATCTGGTGTCACACAATCACGACACTACACATCTCCGTGGCCTCAATGCACAGGAGTTCAAAGCTAGGGATACATGTTCGATTACCGATTGAGACATTTCTTCAACATTTGCATAGAGTCTAGAGGGAAGACAAGCAACCATTTCTATCTAATTTACTTTCCCATTAAACATAATTAAGAGTATCAAGTCATGATAGATTTGATGATTCTAAAGGAAGCGTTCTACTACAACGTAATAATGGGCAGAGGATTTTATTTATGAAAAAGAGAGGGGGGAGGGGGTCCTCATACTCGAGAAATAGAGGTTCACGCCTATTTCGTATATCCTAAATTAATCTGAAAAACATGAAAAACATGAAAGAAGGAAGCAATAGATGTCGGATAGTGCCTTTATAGACGGAAAATTGAAGGAGTTAGTGGGGGGGGGGGGGGGGACTTTTGTATACTTAATGGATGCCACATTGGTGTGTTTTATTTTTGATGTTGTTGTTAAGGGCCGGTTGTGGCTTACCACAGTTGAGCTCATCCTCTCCCATGTCACAGTGATCGATGTAATCACACCTATCTGCTTCATCGATGCATGTACCGTCATTGCAGCGAAACAATCCTTCCTCACAAGGATCTCCTGATGGGAAAAAAATGAAACATTATATATAAAATTGATGCTATTGATGTTTGGAGATGCTAGATGTAGATTGATATTATCAAAGATTTTTGGAAGACGACATGAGTTTGTCGAAAAATAAGGTGTAAAGCTAGGCGCCTGTATGAAGTTATCTACCGTAATGTCTCAGATCCTCATTACGGTAGATAACTTCACACACACTTTGAACATGACGAACAAAGAAAGAGGACAAAATATACAGTTCCTCAGGTAGACAAAGAACATCCCTTCACTAGCTATTATGTAAAAATGTGTAGAACAGGTGTCACATGCATATTCACCTGTTCTACACATTTTACATAGTAGCAGTGAAGGGATGTTCCTTTGTCTACCTGAGGAACTGTATATTTTGTCCTCTTTCTTTGTCCGTCATATTCATTATGACAGGCGCGCGCTCGCCCGAAACCCACCATCGGTATGCCCTTATAATGTGCAGCTCTTTGCCGTGAAACCTGTGAAAAAGTGTATATTAATATCAACGTTTTTCCAAATATACTAAAAAAATAACAAGAAAATTGACACGAAATAGGTAATAAAATTAACGACTTTTAACTCATGATCTTTATTTAAACATTTCATGAATATTTACTTCATTTTGGAATTGGGTATGTTTTAGTGGGGTATATGATCCACACTGGAGTTACGGGTCAAATTTTGGATAGGCTTCTGAACTAGCGCTGTTATTTGTTTACGGTTAGCATGCAGCATGGTAAGACTTCAAGTTCATGCATTGAAGGAGTGGTTGATGGTAACTCCAGGGATCGAGCTCCGACGCCGACGAAAGCCGACGAAAGCCGACGAAAGGCGACGGCGTCGGAGCCCCGTTGGAGCTCCCTGGAGTTAGGTTGGTGGACTCTCTATGCTTTGCTGGAGTGGTTGATGGGTAGCATGTCAATTTGAATTACACGTAAACTGACAAGAAAACGATAGAAAGCAAACCCCCCCCCCCCCCCCCCGGCAATCCACACATACACTCATATAATATACGACAAAAAGGCATGTGAAACCACATAACAATTATTTATTTTACTCACAAGGCCGTCATCAAATGCAGCTGAGAATGAGAATTGAAAGAGTACACACCCTAGTCTAGAGCTCGCGATTTATCGTAGTACGCAACGTAACGGTGCGCCACCCCACCACAGATCGCATAGCGCACGTGTACGAGCTAGGGCGCAGCAAATTACAGGGGATTCCCCGATATGATTTCAAAAAGGGGCGGGGCTACAGGATAGTTGACTCTATCACTGGGACCACACTCATTTTTATTCTACTAGTAATTTGATTTTGCCAGCAATTTTAAAGATATGATATGATTGGAGTTGCTGATTAGATTTGACCTTAGCTAGCTAAACCTAGTCTGGATTCATGAATTTTCAAACGTAAAGGTATAGTTGAGATTGCAGATTGATATTATCAAAGATTTTTAGTATATAGACGTCGCAGGTGTATGGTGATTTGTTTGATGGAGTCATGAACAGCCTGTGCAGTATCACATACACACGCACACAATCCATACCCGGATACCCCCACACCTTTTTAATCAGTTTATATGGTCATAGAACCGAGGACGTACGTCCTCATTTTGCGAGTGGTTGTCAAAGTGAAGGTACAGTTCTTAATTGTGTGTGTCCTCGGTACCCTACCGTGTACCCAAACACCCCCACACACATACACATAAACACACACACACATGCACACGCACGCGCACGCACAGAGGCATTGCACACTCTAAAAAAATGTTGGGCAAAAAAATGCCAAATTTTTACCAAACATATGAGGGCAATTATGTGTCCAACCAACTATATATTGGGTCATTATAAATTAAAGATTTTGCATGATTTCACCAGTGGTGGATAAAATGAAAATACCCAAGTAACCCAACTTTTAACAAACAACAAACTTACCCAATAAGAAATTCACTTAATTCTCATCATTATGTGTAGATACTAGTTGGGCAAATTATTTCAGCGGTAACTACAGTACATGGTTGGTAGAAAATAATCCAATTGTTAGACAACATTTGCTCAACATCGATGTGCCAAGTAATACCTACCCAACCTAGTTCATTAGGTAACCTCATAAAGTAAATAATTGGGACTAAAATAACCCAATCATAGGACAAAATTAGCCCAACCTATTCGCCCTGTAACATTGGCATAATTAACGTAATTTGTCAATTACAAACAAAAATCACATTAAAGACGTTTTAAAGGCAGACAGATTTACAAACATAGAACACGGTATGATACATACCTGGCGTTACAGTATCTGGTAGATCCACGCCATTGACGTTTATCGGAACACCCACTGTAAACAGAAAAAAGAGATAGCTTTTTTTATAATTCAATGTTTTTTTCTTGGAATGGCTCCATTTTTTTGCTGCTCCCTCCAAACAGAGGTCTGTGATTGCATTTATGTAAAATCATGAGCGAAAAAAATACCTACAATCTGGTTGTCATTGATGTACATGTATTACATTTATTTAGGGCGGAACGTGGTAATTTATCGAACTTATACGAGGATCATAATTATTAACAGTGATAAAAAAAAACAAATAACAGCCAGTATTATGAACACACTGTAAAAAAATAATAGTCGAAATAACTCAATAAAATTGAGGAAAAGAATTGCCTTATTTTTATTAAGTAAATATTACCTACGGCATCTTAAGTAGAATTTACTTATTTTGCAGAATAAATTTTTACTCAGTTAAATCGAGTTACATTAACGTAAATAATTTAAGTGTTGTAATCATTTTAGATAATTAAAAAAAAGCTATGATAGGATTACATATTGCACGATTTAGTAAAGTAAATTCTACATGGAAAAAATACGTACAAATTACTAATGAACAAATTCTTTTTTACAGTGCAGCCTAAGTAATGAAATTTACCAATTCGCTAATTTACAAATTAACAAATTTACAAATAAACAAGTTTACACTGTTGGAATTTAACCTTTTGATTTTTGGCCGGCAAATGGGAGATAGTACCTGTAAACTAAAATAGAAATGATTAGAAGAAAACAAATATTACCCTTGTTTACTTCAACGGTTACATCTGAGGACCCAAGTACATCATTATTGGAAAGAGATGTCATGACAGCTTCGTTGGTGGCATCAGACACCTGATTAGCTAATAACAGTTGAAGGTCTGTAGCTGATGTGTTGTCTGGATCAGTATCCGTAAATAAAGACGTTGCAATATCACCTGAGACCATGATCATTGCATCTACAACGACACTCCCTGGACTAGAAGTAGAATAATGATAATGATACTTATATTGAAGGTAGTAGTAGTACAACCTCCACTACTACTACTTGTATAATAATATGAATAATAATGATAATAATACTAACATAGCACTTTTGATTATAATACTAATAGTGAAGGTAGTATTAGTAGTATGAGTAGTAATATTAGCAGTAATAGTAGTAGTAGTAGTAATAGTAGTATTAGTAGAAGTAGTAATAGTAGTAGTAGTAGTAGTAGTAGTAGTAGTAGTAGTAATAGTAGTAATAGTAGTAGTTGTAGTAGTAGTAGTAGTAGTAGTAGTAGTAGTAATAGTAGTAGGAGTAGTAGAAATAGTAGTAGTAGTAGTAGTAGTGGTAGTAGTAATAATACCACTTCCAATACTACTACTACTACTACTAATAATAATAATAACAATAATAATGAAAACAAGAAGGAGAAAAAGAAGAAGGAAAAAAAAGAAGAAGAACAACAACAAGAAGAAAGAATCATATCAATTAATGAATATGAATAAGAAATAGAAATAATATGGAGAAGAGGAGGAGGAAAAGAAGATTTAAATAGAAGAAGTAAAACGACTTTTTCAAAGCATAAATGCTTATCCGCAAAAATAAAAGTATTGCACAAATAACGAAATGTTTTTAGATGACTATGATCACATTCCCATTATTTGTAACTGCTACTGCTGTAACTAAACATAAAACTGTTCCAAAAGAAGATCTATGATAATATTGATTATGCGAATGAATACTGATTAACACAATTATCTCCGTGTTTCAACGATCTGTGGATATGCAGGGTTTTTGTACCATGTTTTGTAAACTATGAAGAGGTCTCTGAAAATTTACCAAACGGTGTGTTTACTACTACTAATAATAGCTAGTTCTTATATAACACTTTTCAGGACCGAAGGCCCTCTTTAAGCGGTTTACAGATATATATTTATTACCCGGTAATCAGATTTAGGCTTCCCGCACACATGTATGCACATTCTTCACTCCCTGGGGAACATTCCAGCCAGGCGTCATTTTTACAAGAGCAGACTTGCTAATCTAAGCACATTCAGCTTTCGCATCCTACCGGGTACCCATTGAACAACTTGGTGGAGAGTGGCAAATGTAGATCAATGTCTTGCCAAAGAACATTAGTGCCGCGGTGGGACTTGAACCGCGGACCTTGTGATCCACAGTCCAGTGACATATCCACTTGTCCACGACACCTCTAGGTGATAATGATATCATAAAGCTTTCATGGCACTGGCTGCGGTCACTATCTTGAGCCGACCGCAAACCTTGCAATCTCGATCTCTGCAATCCGGGTTTAATTAAGCACAATTATTACACTAGATATTGTAAATAAGATAGTAAACCAATAGCATTTGTCTTTAAATTTACATATACTTATTCCTAAGAGACATGAATAATAAATGCAAGAAGAATAGAAATACCTCAATCCAGTCACAGTTACATTTGTCACAAATCCACCGAGCTGATCATCATTCTGTAACCCGTTCATCATCTGAAAAAGAAAGAAATCATTAAATTGTGATTTTGAATTATTATTTGTAAATCTAATCTTGTCTACAGAACCCCCCCCCCCCCCATCAAGGTTAATTTATAGAATATTCGTGTATACACACGCACATATATATGTATGGAGAATGAAATTATCAATGCATGCATCATGAAATCATAGCAGGAAAATGTTAAGAAAGTATAGTCCGAGAACAAAAAATAGTATAAAACACCAGTCAAAACACTGAATCGCTTGACAAAAAAAAAAGCAAGATCCTAAGAATGCGCTCCAAAAAGAAATCTCTTCCCCCCCCCCCTCTCCCCATTTTTCACATTTTCCCCATTTCCTTGATTAATTCACATCTCATCACTACGTCACGCTCTGTTAATAACTATATCTGCTGCTACGTGGTTCAGTGAGCATATTTACAGTATATTAAGGTGATGAATGACGTTTCATTTATTCCAAGGTACATGAATTCGAAGTATCATTATTCCAAAAATGATATTCAAAAGACATTGATCACGAAAAATAACGATCCCTTTCGTAAAAGAATCTTTGAATAGAATCCCTATTGTTTTTTGCTTTTTGTTTGATATTGGTTGTTTGAACATTGTTTCTTTTTATTTCATACTATATATTATACAAATAATGAATGGTTATGAGTTCAATAGTGCGAATATGTTCATGAGTTGAAAGATTAACATTCTATTCAACGAGGCGTCAGCCGAGTTGAATAGAATTAACGTTAATCTTTCAACGAATGAACATATTTGCACTATTAAACGAATGAAAAACATTCATTATTTGTTTTATACAACATCGAAGAAGACCTAATAGAACGTTAATCAACAAATTATGCTTTACTCCTTATAAAGATAAATTAAAGTTCGAGTCAAGCCTTCTCGATTACATGCAGATTGCCTTCGCGTCAGATACACGCAGGGATACGCGCACATGCAGCAGAGAGGTACGCAGTCTGCATATAACCAAAAATGCACGGCGCATATAACCAAAATGCACGACCGTGCAATATACCATCTATTGAATATCATGTGATCAACAACCGTCCAATCAAATGACAAGGATCCACGTAGGTGTTGTATAATGCCTGTTATTGCTGATGGAAAAATACTGTACCCTTTTGAAGACAAGAATAAATATATTATCAAAAAGTATGCCAAGGTGACTGTCAACATAAAAGATGGTAAAAGGAAAATAAAAGTGGAATCGTATGTTGATGTCATACAAGTATTGCTTTTGACAATTTTGTTACATATCACAGAATTGTTATTGATGATAACATTTTATGGACCGTATTCTTAGTCTTTTAACTCCAATTTCGTTAAATATCTTTACCTGAGTTTCTGCGTTGCTAGCAAAAGCCATGTATTCTGGCGATGACTGGTCATTGTACGCGGGAATAAATGTAACTCCGTTCAGCGTAGCAGACAATTCAATATCCACATCACCTGCAGAATTGAAAATGTAAAACATGAAAGTGTTATGTGAAAATTTTATTATAAGCTAATACTGCCCTGCTTGTTATCAGTTGAAATGCATAGATGTATACTATATGTTAATGATAGAAATAAGATAAAACGTTTATTGAAGTATTAAGTACGTAAAAACTAAAAGTATGCTATTTGTTGCTGCTTTGTTAAAAGATAATTAGCCAAACCAGATTACATGGAAAATGGAGAACAATATGTATTGAATCTACGTCAGAAAGTTGTAATGGAAGCACACAAAAAAATAGTATCATAACTGACTTATTCAGAATCATGGTTTCCGATACAAAGTTGCCTTTTGGGGTTACTACTTCTCAATCTCTGTTCATCTGATTCTTTTGGAAAATATCGATAACTCAGAAAAAGAACATTGCCAATTTGAAGTAGCTGATTATTTTACCCCTTTTGTATCCATGTGTTTTTATTCAAGAATAAAATTATCCCAAAGAAAATATCTTCTTCCATATTCAAGTAGTTCCATGTATTATATTTAAAACATGCTGGATATAATTTTCCTTCTGTTTTGCTATAAACACTGTATTGTAAATTGATTTATATGATATATATATTTCCAAACAGAATATTGATATGTTGCATATTATGCTTATAAACAGAATATTGATGTACATCAATAGAGTGAGATTCAAAAATTACTCCTTTCAAGAGATTTTGCAAGTTTGAAGACACTCCCATCAACATAAAAGTGACTTAAGGGTAGACTGCTCGACGCCCCCGGATTAGAGTGGGCTCTGTAAGAGCAGTATTATGTTATTCTTTATTTTCGTCATACTCCTCATCCATTAGCCCATAGAATGCCGGCTTAAGATTATTCGAGGTTGATCCTTGTACATTATAGCTGTAGATTTAGGTGATTGGTACACTTTAAAGACCGTCAATACTACTGGGCCAGAATGGATTAGACCACACAGCGAGGTCACTGACAGGTGGCTATCTCATTAACTCAGCTATCAACTAACATAAGAAAAAGAGGATCATGGGGGACCAACAGGCACCGATTGGGGAAGTTTTCTATATATAGGGAGCAAGTAGATACAAGTAGGACAGTGGGGCTTTAAGCTGGAAATATGGCATGAACTTACCGACGACTACTCCAGGAATGACAGTTGGAACTATAGGAAGGAATAGACAAATAATACAAATTAATACAATCTATTTAGTGGATAGAAATTATTGAGCAGCATAATTTTACGATGTACTTTAGCGCTTGATTTTGAAATTAAAACTGTCGAGTGTCCGAGTTTTTTTTTCATTTTAAAACAGTCTCCACAATTCGTTATATTCTCCTCAAGAACTATTTATACGGAGAGTTCAATGACATTTCACGTCTTTTGCAACGGTTAGCTAACTAGTATAATAAAAGTTGAACGAGGAAGCGTAAATTTGCTGAGAATGATTGTCCTTAATAATCAATGACAGCATTTAATATTTCGTTTGAAGAGGCTGCAAACAGGGGCATTAATCAATTTGGGCTCATTTTCCCCGATTTAGAAGAGAAAAATTAGTCATTCTGTCTGTGTGAGTGGTGAACGGGAAAGGGAGAGGGGGGATGTGGTAGCAAAAATGGGTAATGATTAGTTTTCTCGATTATAAAAACGAACAATATACATTATTTCCTTAGATTGTAATACATGAGTTCGATGGAAGGGAGGAGGTATGCGTGTGTGCGTGTGTATGTGTGTGTAAGGGAGGGGGAGGGGGTGTCTTTATGCCACCACTGCAAATAATTGTTCACATATACATTTATTTGTTCTGTTATAGAATACAATATTTACCTGGTGGCGTCGCCGTTGTTGGTGCCTTTGTTGTCGTTCCTGTTATTTTTGGACCTGTAATCATGTTGAGGACACAGTGAAAACATGAAAAAAAATTGTCAACAAGAGCCCGAGGTGTTGTGGTCTAGGGCACCAGACTTTGAAGCTCATGGTCCGGAGTTCGAATCTCTGCATGCCACACCCGCTATTACCCTTTATAAAGATCATACAGTCGTGTAGAACTGTCCACCAGGTGAAGTAAATGGGTACCCGGTCGGTAAATATTACTTGAATGCTTAAGAAATAATCACGATCATGGCAATTCAGCTAAGGCCAGATAACGATATGATTAAAGGGCCTTCAAAACCGCCACGCGGGGGTTGTGACTCACCAGGATTTGGAATAGAGTGAACTAAAAAATAATTCTTAAAGGCCGCCTGTACTAGTTTGGCTATAAGGGATTAGACCACCCAGGGTGGTCACTGACAGGTGGCTATCTCATCAACTCTGTTCTGTTATAGAATACATTATTTACCTGGTGGCGTCGCGGTTGTGGGTGCCTTTGTTGTCGTTCCTGTTATTTTTGGACCTGTAATCATGTTGAGGACACAGTGAAAACATGAAAGAAAATTGTCAACAAGAGCCCGAGGTGTTGTGGTCTAGGGCACCAGACTATGAAGCTCATGGTCCGGAGTTCGAATCTCTGCATGCCACACCCGCTATTACCCTTTAGAAAGATCATACAGTCGTGTAGAACTGTCCACCAGGTGAAGTAAATGGGTACCCGGTCGGTAAATATTACTTGAATGCTTAAGAAATAATCACGATCATGGCAATTCAGCTAAGGCCAGATAACGATATGATTAAAGGGCCTTCAAAACCGCCACGCGGGGTTTGTGACTCACCAGGATTTGGAATAGAGTGAACTAAAAAATAATTCTTAAAGGCCGCCTGTACTAGTTTGGCTATAAGGGATTAGACCACCCAGGGTGGGCACTGACAGGTGGCTATCTCATCAACTCAGCTCTCAATTAACATAATAAAACGAGATGATGGGGGAACAATGGTCATTAGGCATTGCTTTCTATATAGAGGGAGCAAGTGGCTACAAGTAGCACAGTGGGGCTTTAAATTCAGTCGAGATGGTGCAGAAGATTAAAGCAAAACTAAAGATTCCTCGTTATATCGCTACGTTACAACACTTTGTGAGGACTGTGGACTGCAGAGCATGACTTACCAGCAAAGATGACGAGGCAGATGATCGCGATCAAGATGACTGCGACGACTGTTACCGCAATAAAGACCTTAAGCAAGGTTTTAGCCCTCGTACTTTTCTTTTCAGCTTCAGGGTGGAACATTCCCTCTCCGATGGTGCTTGTATCTCCATCGTCGGGCTGACTGAAAACCTTCAAGCTATTGTCAGGGTCATGGATGTCCTGTAGCTCGATGTCACCGACGATAGGCTTGACATCACTCACGTCCTATTAGATGTAGAGAAGAAACAAATGAAATGCCAACCAATTATTTTGTATATCCTTCTCTATTATTTACATTTTACTCGACCGCATAATTTTCAGAAATCAACCTTATGCAATTTAAATATCGAATATGAAAATTACGTGCTATACAACTCAAGCATATTCATTGAATTTAATGGGGATAAACGGTCATTGGCATTGCCCGTTTACATGACTGATGCATCATGCAGGGAAAATTTGTCACATTTGGCCAAAATAGTCCATTATTCCTAGATTAAATTCAATAGAAAATGTTTTTTCTTAAATATGAATTACTCGTATTTACAAACCGGTTATGAAAACAATTAATGAGAGAACAAACTTTGTGATATAGGAATAGCGAAATTGATGTCTTTACAATGACATAAGGCCATACAGTAATAAGTAGTAATAGCAGTAGTAGTAGTAGTAGTAGTAGTAGTAGTAGTAGTAGTAGTAGAAATATTATTGATAGAACAAGTGTAGTAGTAGTTGTAAAAGTAATAGTATTACAATCTTTCTCATGTGGGTATTTAACCAAGGAGATATAATTGGCTTAATGTATGTCAATCTCGCATACGAGGGTGAATATTCTTCAGATTCGCCATTTTAGTGTTTTCGTGATAAATTCAAAGTTCGGTTTCTTTCCATTTAGAATTTCATATTATTTAAATGAAACTGGTCCACGAACGCATGGCATGATATAAACATGTATTCTGCAATACAGTCGCCAGATACTGCCGCCAGATTTACATACATTTTATGGGCCTTTAATGGATCTTTCCAGAAAGAAAAAAAACCTGCGGAAAGATATTTTTCTTTTTGACGAAGGTCAAAAACCATTCTTTGTGTAAATTCTGTATACACTGCTGAATAAACAATCGGATGCATATGTGTCCTTTATTTTCGTAGACAACCTGAAACCATGCTTTGTGTAAACTCTTTATACAATGCTGGTTAAACAATTGTATGCATATATGTGTCCTATATGTGTTCTATATTCTTGTGGAATAGGGTGTTTAAAGCCCCACTGTCCTACTTGTAGCTACTTGCTCCTTCTATATAGAAAACTTCCCCAATCGGTGCCTGTTGGTCCCCCATGATCCTCTTTTTCTTATGTTAGTTGAGAGCTGAGTTAATGAGATAGCCACCTGTCAGTGACCACGCTGTGTGGTCTAGTCCCTTCTGGCCCAGTAGTATTGACGGTCTTTAACAGGTCAGTGTTCTGCAACCACTCAAAGGTTTTAATTCACACTTACGCACACATTTAAAAAATAACAATAGTGCATGTTCCCTGGGGATTACTCAAACTATTGCGTTTAGATAGTGGGTTCGAATGCACGCAATGTGTATTAAATTCACGAGAGCATGCTCTTCAAAGATAAGCAGTCAAGATACAGCATACAGTTGATATTTTATATACAAAATGGATACAAGCCATCAATCATTAATGTCATGGTCCAGATCATTCCAAAATGTATTACACTAGATTTCGTTAGTTCTATAGGGCCATACAAATTGAATGTGCAAAGCGCGAAATCAATTAACAGTGAACAATTGGATTCATGCTTTTTATAATCAACGAGTGTAAAATGCTGAATTATAAAAAGTCATTTAACGACGACCCTGAAGTTTTTTCTCAGCGCTAGCGAAAATCTGAGAAAACCATGGTCGATGTTTGGATGATTACATGGACATGGTAAAGTATTATGGTTTTATATTCCAGAAAGTATGTTTTTTTAAAGTCAGTCTTGATAGATATTGTTACCCTTCTGGGGATCATATTTAATATTTTACGAGTATGTCATTACCTTTCATTATCATCAGAGGCACCTTGAGAACAATTCATATTTACGGCAAAAACATTTTAACAAATCAAACACAAAAGTATATCAAATAAAAGAGAACATAAACGATACTTTAACGACTGATGGACTTTACAGACAAGGTTAAAATGCAAAAATTGGTTGACAAAAGAAATCAAAGGGGTTTGCTACACACCAGACTTCCTTTAGCGGCGCCTCTGTTGATCGTAAAAGACGTTAGAAAAGTGACGCAATCTTTGCGAAGCGATATATATATATATATTTATACATGTGTGTGAGGTTTTATTCGATTTGATTTTCATTATGTTTTTTTCAAACTTTACCCTTAAAACAGAAAAAAAAATGCGATTGATACATTACTCCAAAACACTCAAAATATGTACATGTATTATCCAGGCTTAACATATTAAAATAGGGAGATTTTGAATAGACAGCGATAGATAGAAAAATGTTAAACCCGTGATTTATATTCACAGGTATTAACTGGCCATACTAACTGGCCATTTGTATTGCAACCCATTCCAAACAGACAGGTTTTCGACAAGTTTGAAACGACACAATATTTCAGTACTGAATTTGAAATTCGCGAAACTGTGAAGAATTAGTATTCTCGGTTACAGATCGAGCAAATGATTTATTTTCGAGCCACACGTATGCCCTAAGCAAAAAGGCCACACTTCTTATCATCTTTAATGGTCTATGGTAATTGAAATGTTCAATGTTATGTAGATTTCACATGATCTACTCATGGAGGAGGGGGAGGGGGGGGGGGGGGGGGGGGGTACCTTCTTGGCATGATTATAACCCACTGGCATAATACATGTACTTCAAATTCCATAACGTGAGATCAATTATTATCACTTGAATTGGTATGTAAGAATATTCCTAATAAATAAAAGTTCATTCTAGAGCTTTAAAATACCCTTTTTGTGGTTAGGTCATCCTTCAGTGAACTGCTCACCTCAGTACGAATTATTCGCCTAAAAAGTGTTTTTTATAAAAAAATATATTCAAAAAAAAAAAACCATGGCTAATGGGGCAGGGGAAAAAGAGAGAAAAGGGTAAAACTGGTGACAGGCACAGTGTAGCACAGGTTGAACAATTGATTACAGATACAGTGTAAACAATATTGTTCTTTTCATTTGGTTCGATGTCATAGAAGTGCTCTCTGTTTTCTAGGACAAGTACACCTTCTATTCGTCATGGGGGATGAGGCCTTATTGACAACCCTTCCACACAGTCAGAGTTTTTTTGAAATAAGGTCTACGTGCTTGCAGTCACGTCTTTGTAAGTTTTCACCTTGGATAAAATAAAGGCAATGGGAACGCATATTCCAGCGGAATTCTTCTTTTGTGCGTGGTAAAAAGAGTCCCCCCCCCCCCCATGCAGTCAACGAAACTTTCCATGAATATATGCAGTGTGCGCCAGACAATAACAGCAAAGAGTTTATTACCAAAAGCACAGTAGCTAAAGCACAAGAGAGGGCTATTTCAGTGGGTATCTACAGGGGCACAGGGGTTACGTGCACTCATCCCTCAACGAATCTTGATATAAATGAAAAAGCAAGAAAAAGAGAGATAACAGGGAAAGGGAAAGGGAGAAGGGGAAAAGGAAGATTAAAGAAGACGCCAGCACAGGTACCTCCGACCAGGTACGTAGCCAGAGTTTGATGTTTTGTTTTTATTTATTTATTTATTTATTTATTTATTTATTTATTTATTTATTTATTTTTTTTTTTTGGGGGGGGGGGGGGTGGCACATACATGTAATCGATCGAGGTCAACAAAAGGGGTCTAAAAAAGTTCAACCGATCCTGGAAATTTGTTGGGGGCACGTGCCCCCCTCCCATGCTCCCCCCCCCCCCCCCCCCCCCCCCCCCGTGCCTGCCTCCGACACCATCCCCTAATTGATAGCCCTGTTTACCAAGGTTTTCGGACAGGTTGTGTATCCGGACAGTTGATTTAAAACAGATAATTGAGGAAGTTTACCAGCAATATTTTATACATCTTATGTCAGACGATATTATAATAAAGGACAGATATTCATAATGATTAGTGCTTTTGATAAATATTTACCGTTAAATCCGAGGGAAAAGAGAAGCTCTTAATTTCGTTAAGTGTAAGGATACCCAACGTCCCATCGTAAATTCGCATTTAATTTTCCGGCTAAGGCTGGTGCCCCCCCCCCCCCCGACTGTTCCAGTGCCAAAGGGTTGAACCGCGCTTCGCCATTGCTTAACCCAACACAATTTTGTTACAGACTGAGATGTTTAAGTAGCATGGCATTTTTCTCAAGCAATTTATTGAACATAAATTTTGACAAACAATAAACAACTTGCTCTTAAAAGATGTGATGTGGGACATGCTTCTCCTTTGATTACGCACGGTCTGCCAAAGTTGGGTCAGACCGATGCGTATTAACTTCCAGGTTTAAATGGTCTAATTCCCATGAGTCCGAAGGTCCACGAGACCGAATACCCACGAGACTGGAGAACTGCGAGACTGAATACCCACGAGACTGGAGAACTGCGAGACCGAATACCCACGAGACTGGAGAACTGCGAGACCGAATACCCACGAGACTGGAGAACTGCGAGACCGAATACCCAAGAGACTAGAGAACTGCGAGACCGAATACCCACGAGACTGGAGAACTGCGAGACCGAATACCCACGAGACTGGAGAACTGCGAGACCGAATACCCACGAGACTGGAGAACTGCGAGACCGAATACCCACGAGACTGGAGAACTGCGAGACCGAATACCCACGAGACTGGAGAACTGCGAGACCGAATACCCACGAGACTGGAGAACCGCGAGATTGAAGGCTCACGAGACTGAACGCCCATAAAACCGAAGGCCCACGAGATCGAACGCCTATGAGACTAGAGGCCCACTAGACCAAATACGCCTGTGATTGGAGAACCACGAGACTGGACGCTCATAAAAAACCGAAGGCCCACAAGATCAAAATTCTACAAGACCAAAGGCCCACCTTTGGTCTAATGTCCATTATCGTGAACTTTCTGCCAAATGGCCCTCTAAAATACTACAAGGTCCAGGCAAGCCAGCCCAACCTTTGGTCTCTTAAACTTTTGCAAGTTTCACCATGAGGCCTACATAATAAATCATATGTAACATATACGTATTCTCACTGGCAGGCTCTCATTCTGTTGAACCTTCAGTCTCGTAAAAATTCCCTCGGTGACCGGATTATGGGCTTGTTCAGATAAGCCGCGGTAAACCGCTGCAAAAATTTCGCCGCGGTATTTTTTGAACGTTTAAATGCAATGAATGGCAACTGCGCGCAATATTTGTCCTGCGCGTCTTCACTGAGCTGTGTTTTGTGAAATACAGGGACTTGAAGCGCATATACGTCACCCCGCTGTTTTACCGCGTCATATATGAACGAGGTTTATTTGAACGATATGAGTCTTATTTTTTGACAGACACTGTACTGTGAGGATTAGGTATTGCTGACCTCGACCAAATAAAAACCATATTTGTATTATTGAATACATTGAATAGAAGACGCAAATATGGGGAATTTATTCAAAAAGTCGCTTTGTTGAGCCTGTGTTTATCCCGACCGAAAATACGGAACTTTTGGAGACAGTTAAATTTGATGAAAGAATAGGAAAGCAAACAGACCATTGAATTATCTAAAATGGTATACCAGTAACACCAAGGCTTTGTTGATCAGATATCAACAAAGTGTCGTGGTCGAGTGGTTTAAGGCGCTTGACTGGAGATGCGAAGGTCGAGGGTTCGAATCCCGACACGGCACTAATATCCTTTGACAAGATATTTACCTGCACTTGCTACTCTCCACCCAGGTGTTAAATGGGTAACCAGCAGGATGCGAACGTTCACGTGGTTGGACGAGCAAGTGTGCGCTTGTAAAATGGCGACTGGCTGGAATGCTCCCTAGGGCATGGGTGTCGATCCTTACGTAATACCTATTCATCAGGGGGGGGGGGGGATGAATGAATAGATCATGCCCTAGGGAGTGGAAAATGTGCATACATTGTGTGCGGGTAAGCCTGAATTTGATGACCGGGGTAATAATATATCTGTAAAGCGCTTAGGCACATTGTCGGATCGATGCATTGAGCGCTATATATTAGTATTATTATCAGGGAACGATCCAGAATTGCCAAAAGGGGATGAATTTATACTGACTATGATTTAACATAGGGCTAATTCAAATCGAATCAAATCAAATTACTGACTGATATCAATGCCACAAGTCTGAACTTTCAAACAGACTACCTTTAAATGTCAAAAACTATCAAACTGTCAAACCAATTCAAAACTTGTCTCAAGACACATTTATTAAAAATTGCTTTTGATGATTAACTAACCCTGTTCGCTTTGATGTGTATTTTTATGTATTGTAGTTTGTAGGTGTATTTGCACTTTTTTGTTTTGTTTAAAATGGAATAGTTTATCAATCTATTTTGTTGGTTATAGCGCTTTTAGAATTCGGTGGTAAGCGCTTTATAAGTAACGTGTTTATTATTATCATTATACAGGAAAGTATGATTCAGCAATAAACGGTAATTTTTTTTTAGGTGCAAATATACGCGCCTTTCTTGATTTCGGAAATCCCTATAGCCCTGGGTGAGAATATTTTTTTTTCTTTCAGGAAGTTGTTTTCCTCCGGACTCCCTTTTTTGCTTCATTTTGAAGGAAAAAAACTGCTAAAACTCTATACAAACGTGTAATGTATGTTGGAATCCGCCCCCCCGCCCCCCGACGTAAAAAGATCAGAATGTTATTTATCATAATAAACGTACGTGAAAAGTATGAGGTCTATCAAGTTATTTCTAATATGACTCAGCATATTAAACAAAGGATAACCTTCAGCAATATGTCCGCCTACAATAATAGAAAGACATCCTTTTCATAAACTCAATTATTTCAAAATCGTGAGCAGTTTTTTTATGGGGGTGTTCTGGCCTATTTCTCCCCTTATCTTTATTTCAAAATTATATTCTAAGAAGAGCTAGCGCAAGAACTGTCTGAGAACAAAAATTTTGGCATCAATAAATGCAATTGAAATCACATTATTAGTGGATTGTGAAATAATGAAAAACCAAGAAACCAACAACATTTCTCTTATTGTAATGAACAGAATGTTATAACAGGATTCCAAATTATTCATAAAAAGTTTTTAATCTTTTCAAGCAATATGCAATAATCACGGATTGCTGTTATTCTTTCATTAATTTATAAACTAGAAATTGTAGTTTTGATCTACGTTGTTCTACAATGCATGCAGCTACATTTAAACATATCCACCCCAGTACAAACAAATATTGTCATCCTTGCTTTAGCCCAGCTACCCAAAGGCGCTGAAAGCATTCGAGGAATATATTCCTACCAGGTACCCTTTTACTACACCTGGGTGGAGAGTGGTTATGTAATTTGACTTCTTGACAAAAGACGTTAATGCCGCGGCGGGACTTGAACCGCAAACCATGTCATCTGCAATCCGAGGACGTGTCAATAAAACTGCGGCAAAAAGTTCATGGTAATTGTGTCTTTAAAAACTTTAAAAATCCATTAAAGGTACAATATCCCTTTTGCAGCCAACATCAAATTATGTAGAACTTTGCAGGAGTTATGAATATGAAATGTATGTCCTATCTATGAAATGTTAACGTTAGCAGTGTCCAAATATTGAAATTATGCACGGAAACCCGTTTATTTGCTAGACTTCACCGTCAGACACTATTGAGCTACTGACTGGCTTCTTTTCTTCTTATGTAATAACATACATAAAATGAGCTGTAAAGGGTACATGAGCATTTGTCTACATCAATAACCCACTTCTTGTAATGGCCAAAATTAAACTGATTAAATCTTTGCGCAGCATAAAACGTACTACCGTTCGGTACAATGGTCTGAAAATCAGACTATTACTTACTGGCTCTATAGCTCCTAAGTCGATTCGACAACTAATAGTCGTTATTTTCCCACTTTAAGACATTTTCAAGCCTAATTTTTTTAGGGAACTTCTAAATTAGTATTATCTTTAAAATGCCGTTGGAATTTAACCTTTTTATTTTGTTGACCTGCAAATGGGACATGGTACCTTTAAATGAAAAAAGCATGTTTCAGTTAAGTAACAGTGGTTGAACAGAATGATCAATATTCGTAAATGTTTACCAGTTGCATATAGACTATCACTGATCTGAAGTACATAACTTCAGTAATGTAAAGAACATTTCAAACATTATTATACACACCCACATATACCGTCCCTAGAAACAAATATGACGATCTGATTTCAAAATAGTTATCACCCAACTAATTCTGCTCTAAATATATTTTACACAAATGTGGAAGCATTCTCAATAATCGTTCTTCTATTGGCTACTACTATTTCATAGCAAGCACAGTTTTATTCACCATGCTTCGTGTGCCGGATGACACAGAACGAAAATACGGATAAAATGTTTCCGCTTCCTCCTACTTCTACTTTCACCTATCAAATACAGCTAGAGAGCGAGAAAATAATACAATTGTTGTCATCAAACCAAGCAATAATAAGCTAAATGGGAATATCATAAAGACCGATGAACGAACTGCATGTAGACGAAATGGTGGTGGATGTACATCTTATTAGACAGAATGGTATTAAATGTTTCTTCAATAAACGGGTCGCTTATGAGACTGACTGGTAATGTACGAGAAAGATAATACGAAAATAAAAAGGAAAAAGAATAGTGATAAATAAAATTTAAACAAATAAAAAATTGGCTTCGTGGATAGAAGATGAACTAAGTAAGAAAATGCTAGATCAATTGGATGTTAGAAGAAAAGGCTTTGGACCAAATCGCAATACATTCACCACCGTAGGCCTTCCTCTACCAAATATTTACACACCTCTAATGATTATGTCAACATGCTCATATTCCTTTGTACGGTACCGCGTGGACCATTGTGCCTTCCAGGTCTAGACATGTCTCTATGTCATGAAGTTTAGTCGGATTAAAAGCAATGTCGATGATTTAATACAAATCAGCGCCAATGAAATATCTTGTCAGTTTTACAAAATAATACGGTAGATAAGATCCCATTCAGGGATTAGTCCTAAAATTCAGAATTGTCAAATACACTAAAGTGCTGAAAAGACTGTACCCGATTTTGACATGTCGGCGGAATGATACAGCGATGGGCACATAGGCACAGTTAACAACTAAATTATTCATACCCCTAACAAATGTTGTAGTTTTTACATGTTTATAAGTGAAAAGTGGATTTGTCCCAATTATGTTTCTTGAAAATGTGACATACTAGAACTTACATCTAAAAGTATTCAACAAAGACCCATATTCATCCAATTCACTTTCAATCTTGTGTTTAGAAGAAGAAAAAAAATGGTGATAAGAGGTATGAATAATTTACTTTCATAATTTCGATAAATTGTCAATAAAATATAGTCTCTTACTGGAACTATATTGGTAGAATACAGACTGTAGTATCGGGAAAACAATTAACTACGCACCTACACCAGGCCATTTCATTCAGTCAGTCATATCGGTTTAGTCAAAGAAAATTAATTAAAAAGGAGTAAAAAAAAGAAAGAAAAAAGGTGAGACACAAATCTTATATATTTATTATTCATAATTATATAAAAGATAAACATACATTTACCTTTAAAAATAACAGGAAACAAACCTTGAGATTAGAAATGAAGAAGAATTGCACTTCAAATTGATAACAAGCATAGTCAAATATTTCCAATTATAAAGTAAAAAAAGAGGAATGAGAAGGAAAAAGGTTGAGAAGACGAAACAAGAGAGTACGAAGAGGGATCTGTATAAAAAGGAAAGAGAAAAGAGTGCCATTTCATTTGCTCATTACATTTCGATCCTAGAACAGTTAATTATATGATTACCGTTGAAACATTGGATACACACATGCATACATATTTATATTCATATAGCGCCTTTACATAAACATGCTCAAAGCGCTTAACATTAGTAAATAAAACAGAATAAGTAATTGCTCTCCAAGCGCATGCACTGTGAATTTGTTGTGTAAAGCTGTGTACAGTTTTTCAAAAGTTGCGCACTACATGAACCAAGCCTGGTCCATACAGTACACAACCTCGTCCAGATCCCACATAACTCCACGCAATGCCTTGTACAACCAAAAAAGATCAATCACAAAGAAACCAGATAAATCTTGAGATTTCTCTTGAATGATTCGACTGAGGAGCAGGAACAGATATAAAAAGGTTAACAGAGTGACGTCACAGTGAAATATATACCAATCCATAACAAAGATGGAGCTCCACCACATAATAAAGAACAAAGAAGGCAATGAGAGAGATTTAATAAAAGACAGATAGACTTAGAGACAAGGTGATATAGAGGGTAAAATGGAGAGAGAGAGAGAGAGAGATAAAGAGGACGAGAAAGAAAGAGAGAGAGAGAGAGAGAGAGAGATAAAGAGGATGAGAAAGAAAGAGAAAGATAAAGAGGACGAGAAAGAAAGAGGTGTATAGAATCGAAAGGGAGAAAGAGAGAGAGAGAGAGAGAGAGAGATGGAGAGACAGGGAGAGGGGAGGGAGAGGAAGAATGAGGTAAATACAATGATAAGGGAGTGTGTGTGTGTGTGTGTGTGAGAGACAGAGATAGAGAGGAAGAGAAAGAAAGATGTACATGAAATCGAAAGGGAGAGAGAGAGAGAGAAGGGGAGAAAGAGAGAAAGGGAAAGGAGAAAAACACACAGGCCCGAATTCACAAAGGAGGTTTGTCGACAAACCTTGGTTTTCGTACGTCATATGACGCGTTTTACGCGTTTTTTACAAACCTGGTTTGTAAAGAACAAAAGGAGGTTTGGCGAAACAAAAGGAGGTTTGAGCTCAAACCTTGCTTTGTGAATTCGGGCCACACAGTTTATAATCACAATTCCTCTTCGTGTCGCCTGTTACATCAGCTGGAACTTACGAAGGTATACAAAACCGTGCAAATATTGTTCATTTCGCGGTGTCTTCAGGGTCTATTGCATTGACTGATCATTGCCGTTCTTGAACATGACACTCTATTGAACATGGACAAACAATCTACAGAGCACTCTGATTTTAATTTAAAGAGAAGAAGTTGCACGTTCAATGTTTAGTGTGAAAAACAAGGTCACATAACTGGATGCAAGACTGTGACAAAATGACAACATGCAATGGCTGGAGAGAGAGAGAGAGAGAGAGAGAGAGAAGAGAGAGAGAGAGAGAGAGAGAGAGAGAGAGAAGGAGAGGGAGTGTAAAATATTGGAATCATGAAACAACAGAGAATTCATTAAAATATAGGTTGTTACATCATTTCATGCATCATGTGATTACTGATAGATACCAATTACCACTTTTCCGTTAATGGTAATGAGGTGCAAGGGGGGGGGGGGGGGGGTGTGGTAGTAATCCCCCATATAAAATTGTAAAGTGTTTGCGATCAGCTGATGCCGTATAAATAGGCAAATCAACGAAGTATTTGAACAGTTTGTATTCCCATTCTATAATTATAGCGCTTGTCGAAGCACGCCAGACTTGTTGCTCGCACAATTCATAGTTGACTAAATTGGTGTCATCGATGTATTCAACTCTTCACATCTTCGTGAATAGCAATGGTGTTGACAACATCGAGTGACAAAAAAAAGTGCAAACGTATCATAAAGTAAAGAATTTAAAGGCTAGTTTTAGAAACAGACTAGAACTGGTAACGAGGCGGCCTTGCACTACATTTTTATAACTTTTAGCCTAATAGATTTTTGAAAGGGAACAAAAATACACAGACAAAACTGATGGTCCATCTCCTATTATCAGTTAACCTTTGACCTTGGGTTTAAAGTAACTTTTAACAAAGGGAAAACTCAGACATCAGTCTAACTTTCCTTGTCGAACCCGATTCTGAACGAATGCCTAACTCCCAGAACGTCGGAAGTAGATTTTAGGAGAATACGGGCTTGTGAGGACAGTGTGATGTATTACCTATTGGCATGAAACTATGTTAGACAAATGAAAATAAATTCAAAATAAATACAAGAAGAGAACACAAAGTAGGCCTCGTAAATAATATTTGATAAAATGCTGTGTTCTCCCAAAGTATCCTTAATTTCTTGCTTTCGACGAATTTTCAAGAAGGAAAAAAATCTTGCGGTCACGAAAATACGGGCTTAGCAGCTATTAAAGACAACTCCAACTGCTTAGTCCGCAATATGTCATACATAAACTTGACTCAATGGAGAAAAGTGGGTCACTTTGGGCGAAACAGTAATATCCAAAACCGTGGTAAAATATGAACAACTGAGTTATATGAATACACGATGAAATAACAAATATTTTGCTCCGGCCTCTTCATCACCGTTCGAGGTCAGAATTTGACTCAAAAGCACTTCACTCGATGCATGACGAAGCAGGTATATTGGTCGTTGAATGGAAGCTCAGTAGTTTTTACAACATCCAGCAAAAGTGATTTAAGTGAGGGTGCCAGGTAAAAATGACAGAGGTAAAAATGTCAAAGGTAAAAATGTCGAAGGTAAAAATGTCGAAGGTAATAATGTAAGAGGTAAAAATGTCAGATGTAAAAATGTCAGAGGTAATGATGTCAGAGGTAAAAATGTCAGAAGTAAAAATATCAGAGGTAATAATGTCACAGGTAAAAATGTCACAGGTAAAAATGTCACTGGTACAGATGTCAGAGGTAATAATGTCACATGTAATAATAGCAGAGGTAAAAATGTCAGAGGTAATGATGTCAGAGGTAATAATGTCAGAGGTAAAAATGTCAGAGGTAAAAATGTCAGAAGTAAAATTATCAGAGGTAATAATGTCAGAAGTAATAATGTCAAAGGTAAAAAATGGCAGAGGTAAAAATGTCAGAGGTAAAAGTGTCAGAGGTAAACATGTCAGAGGTTATAATGTCGAAGGTAAAAATGTCAGAAGTAAAAATGTCAGAGGTAATAATTTCAGAGGTAATAATGTCAAAGGTAAAAATGACAGAGGTAAAAATGTCAGAGGTAAAAGTGTCAGAGGTAAAAATGTCAGAGGTAATAATGTCAGAGGTAATAATGTCAGAGGTAAAAATGTCAAAGGTAAAAGGGTCACAGGTAAAATGTCAGAGGTCATGTCACAGGTAATAATATCAAATTTAAACATGTCAGAGGTAAAAATGTCAGAGGTAATAATGTCAGAGGTAAAAATATCAGTGGGAATGGCAAAGGTAAGAATGTCAAAGGTAACAATATAAAGAACAAAAAGCATGTTACATGTTGAATATGGGTAATGGTTGTATATTAGCTAGCTTATCACATAATCACCGGTGATCATAGAAAACATAGTTTTTCATTCCTATAGGGCTTGTTTTTTCGTTAAAAAGTTGGAATATTTGGCTATTTGTAAAGTGTGTACACACTTTCGGTGGAAACTGTAAATGAATAAATAAAATAAATCGTTTCATTCGAGAAAAAAACAACTTTATAGCCTGTGGATTTGCGTTGGGTGGGTGCAAAAGAGGCAATTTCTAGGGCCACAAATTAAAACTGATTTAAACTAATAACTATATGAAGTCTATTTTTTGTATAAGGTTGTTTTCAGTCCAGACATGTATATCCAAAAAACAAATCTTCGCCCATATCAATTATAGACACGTACAATCACCTTGGGTGTGTTCAAATAGACCCGACTTGGGAGGTCTTTTTATTTAGAGCTCTTGGCATTGTTTCACGAAATCGTCGTAAGTACAAGTTCAACGACATCCCGATGAAACACGTGTTAAATTTAATACACGCATCGCTAACGGTTGTAGGCGAACTTGTACTTATGACGGTCTCGTGAAACGCTGCTCTGGAAGCTAAACCTAATGGCTACAGTTAGGCTGGCAACTTCTTTGTTTAAATATTGATTACTCAAAATGTTGTAGGTTTTAAAAGGGCTCAAATCATATGGGCTTAAAGGGGCGAAACTAAAAGGCTTACCCTAATCCTTACACGACCCGTGACCCTTAATCTGGCCCTAACTCTTACAGTAGAGTAATTGAGCCGAAGACGAATATTGTCACCCTCGGTAAGTAGCTTATGAGCTACATTCATTCACTAATATCTAGTCTTCGTTCATGATAATAGTTGCCATATACATTAAACATGTATTTTCCAGGCATTTAGCATTTAAAGACCGTCAATACTACTAGGCCAGAAGGGATTAGACCACACAGCGAGGTCACTGACATTAACTCAGTTCTCAACTAACATAGGAACAAGAGGAAAATGGGGGACCAACAGGCACCGATTGGGGAAGTTTTCTATAAAGAAGGAGCAAGTAGCTACAAATAGGACAGCGGGCTTTAAAGAGAAGGTTGAGTTCTGGTAATAGGTTAAATAATAATTTGTGAGCATTACTCATTCTTATTATGCAAGTGTGGAAGAACATCAGTTAAGACATGTTCCCTCAAAAGCTTGGCTCTTCAAATGCCTTCATATTCTAAATATGCATGTAACATCGTAAAAATCGGGGGGGGGGGGGCCGGCTTTTTACGCCACGTGTTCGTGTAGTCCCGTATACATCTTTCTGTGTACAGTGCTTGTAACTTTACCAAGACTGGGCCAAATTTATTATCATTTTGATGATTCCAGAACCTTGCAGTACACACCAATACTTATATGCTAGATGATTAACCTTTTCTGATCGATTCCACACCGTTTCTTTCACAATGCAATCGCATGACCAGAACTCAACTTCATCTTTAAGACCAATTTTCTAGTTCATTGATTTATTGCGTGTTTTCTGCACAAAGGTTGCTATTGACAACCACAACATCAAACGCTTGATGGGGATATTTCTGAACATGTCACAATTATGACATAAATCCTGTAAATTAAAAAACGGCATACAAATATTGGCAGATTTGAACGTAAGGTGTGTAACTACCAGGTAATAGGTTGAATAGCCGTTTGGTCTTCAACCAGTTCGTTTTTTAATACATTTTCTTCGGCAGGACAAGGAGACAAATGGAGGAGAAATAAACTACCACAAATATGAATCATGAATCGCCTTTACCTTGCAATCGCTTATCACTTTCATGACCTTACTATCCGTTCTCGTATATGTATTTTGCTGTTATCTGTAAACTGAGTATAATTCAGCCTAACTGCTGCGAAACAAATTTGTAATAATTTTCCAGTTAATCTACTTGTATGTTTTTAATTGTCTCGTTTTATGTAATTTCGTGACCCTACTTTAATTTGCGCCTTAGGCACATGAGTGGAGTTTGCCCATTACATATACTCCATATTATTATTATCATTACAAAATATCATTAAAATATTGATTAGCATTCCCTCTCATGTCAAATCGATTCATTTCACGACGTCTATACAATTTTTTTGGAGACAAATTACAATAATTTTCTGTTAAATGTACTTGTATTTTGTTAATTTGTCTCATTTTGTGTAATTTCATACTCCCCTCCTTTAATTTGCGCCTTGGGCATATTAGTGGAGGTGGCCCATTATAGATACTCCATATTATTATTATCATTACAAAATATCATTGAATTATTGATTAGCCTCCCCTCTCATGTCAAATCGATTTCATTTCAAGACGTCCATAATTTTTGTTTTGTTCATGTTCCGTATCCCCCACATTGTTTTCATCATGGACGTAGCCCTACTAAAGTGATTGCATATAGTGCGTCTCATCAATATTCTCCTATGCATTTATCATAATTGCCTATCTACTAAGCGTGTATGAATCATGAAAACAACTGCAAACCTCACTACACTGACTAATCCAATGTATTTACATCTATTAGGAAAATTTCATTCACAAGGTATATGGATATTTTGTTCTACAAATAACAAGTTATTGAATAATAAGCAAATATCCATTATTTCAATTGATATATTTTAAGAAGGCGGCCAACGGTTAGTGATGTCAAATCATTAATAACTATGATATAAAATATTGATCTTTTAGGAGTGCGAAAAGCTAAACGTACCATAGCGCTTACAATATTACAGAACGGAAACATGAAATGCATAGACTCATAACAAAATAGGTATTTCACATTAATTACGTAGGGAAGAAATAGTTTGAAGGGATCTTTTGAAAGAGGAAAGGCAGGATAATTCTCTGATGGAAAGTGGGATATTGTTCCGCGTTTTCGACGCAGCCACTGTAAAAAAATGTTTTGTTAGTAGTTGAGAGTCTGAAATTCGGAATAATCAATTACATCAAATCAATTACAATATGTTGACGCTTTACCCGGTTGTCAAGAGCGCTTCACAAATTGTGGTTGTTCATAGAAGGTAAATCTAAAAGATATTAAAACACGTAAAACGTAAATTAAAATGTATCTTTTTTGGGTAATCAAGAATGAATAAACATGAACGCAATCTCTGATTGAAATCAATATCATTTTAAGCCATTTTGTGTCAATATTAGCATAAATGCGAATTATGGGTTAATAATGATCTCACATGATAACGTTCCAAAATGGAGAAAAAATTGCTTCGTGAAATATAATATACATCCCAAAATATTTTGCACTATGGAAAGTTCACGGTAACAGCATGTGGGGCTGGCAAAATATAGTTGTTACTCACAACAATGCATTTTCATTATAAATGAGAGCGGTGATCTAGTCATTCGAGTGTAAATAACTGTTATGTCGAAAAAGTGACAACAATGCAGGTTATTGTGTGTTTTTTACTTCAAGAATTTTTACTTTTTGGTCGGTCGAAAATGAGTGGGTTGATAAAAGTATTATTGTAATTGTAATCTAACCCAGAAGATATTGTTCACTGCATCACTGCATTTTGCTTGTACTTGTGAGATCTATACTGAGGCTATAAGACGAGACCTGAGCAAAATGAAAGGCGAGCACAATTCGATATGGAAATGTGTGCATTTTGATTTATGTACCGCAGACATGGTTTCGTTATATTTCCTAACATTTTCATGTCGACCTCTATTTTGCTCCCAATGCTCATACACAAACGTTTAATGTTTTATAATACCCACTCAAAAGCATGGGTGCACTTTTTGGAAGAGTTATAAGCAACACAATAGTTTAATGAATTAAAGACTAGGATATGTTTTGAATAATACACAAATGATAATAATAATACTAATAATGATAATGAAAAAATGATGATAATTATAATAATAAAGATAATAATAATAATATTAATAATAATACTAACAAATAACAATAATAATAATAATGATAATAACAATGATAATAATAATAATATTGATACTAAGACGATTTTCTTTAACCTAGGATGCTACCACATCATCACCGCTTTCCATAGTAGGCCCTGAAATAAAGTATATTTAATATATATATCGTGCCACAATTTTGTGAAGATAGATGGGTCCAAATCTTATGGAATGATCGTACATGTATTTGACTTACAATCATGGCTATTGCAGCTCGAAACGTTAGGCGATTAATGAAGACTGATGTGAAGTAATGCTGCTCGTTTGCTTCTCCCAAGTGAAATATAAAATATCGTCAGCAATCAATTGGTTAAAGATGAATATCCATAGATGCTTCCTATGTCAACACGTTAACCAGTAGCATACATCATTCAATATTGCTCCGGAATGAGAACGGCGGTGCACACCTAGTCAGTGTCACTACCACAGAAGCTGTACTAATCAAGTCTGATGCATTATACTCAGATACACATAGTATATGCCATGCTTCGATCATATATGCTTCCTCACATGAAATAATCCCCTATAATAAAAGACGCATGGTGATAGGAAAGGTGAATGAGTCAATCGAATGAGATGAAAATTGTATTCATCCAAAAAAATTCCTCCCTGTATTCTCAGAAGAGCCTTTAGGGGTTTTATACCAGATTCCCGCAGTGATATGAAACGCATAAACACAATTTGGGATTACCACGTTCATTAATTCAATGGGTTGGAAGCAAACTACGATACATTTTTAATATAATGACGCTGTGGTTACACCTAATGGCAGTTTCAGTGTCCGGGTAATAAATTATAGTCACACAATTTTGTGTTTATACAAAAGTGATTATCTGCGAGAGCTTAAACATATTTATTCACCTACGATGAATTAATTCCTTGGGGGTTTACCCGCATATCAAATTTGTAGGAACCGGCATAACAAAGCGTTTATTTAGTTTATTTAGTGCTTTAATTTGCACTGGCGATTTAGAATTGTGTGTATCTAGAAGGTTATGGCATGTAACAATATGTGGAGCTTATAATAATCTCTCCTTTGACCTTCTCTCTTGTAATTCTAGTCATTTTCTCATTATCATTAACAACAACAGCAACAACGAAGTGGGAAAAGATACCTTAAAAGAAGTACCGGTGTTCAATAATGGACAAAGCACAGCTCCATCGAGTCAACAATAAACACACACAATGGCTACTCATTTGCGTTTACAATGCATTCTGTAATTCAAGGTATATCATTTCAAAGCTTCTGATTCGCTTTGTTGGTGCAAATGAAAAGGTAGATACTATTACGATATATGATCTATTTCTCTCAATTTGTGAATAAATTAAGCAGTGCCGTTGCCGTCTTTCCACGACAGACATTGAAAGTCGTTTGATCGTAATGGTTGGCTGTTTGTTTAACCTGTTACATGTTATGCTAGTAGGTAAGCAACCACGGGCCCTACGTCTCAAAGTCCTCTCCGATTAATGCTCTACCAGACGACACTGGTGTGTCTACTTGGTTTCGAACCCGGAACCTCCCGTTTACGAGACCGCTGTTATACCACTGGGACACGACTTACAAAATACGCTTATAATGTTGTGAGTTCACGCATTAACCTTTATTACCACTCAACATACCTTCATTTAGCCTATTCATTTGTAGGAGATGGGGGGGGGGGGGGACACTTTTTTTCTTCCATCTGCCAAATGGTATACATCCTATCTAGCAGGACGAATTAAGAAGAAGGAAAAATACCCATTTTGGCCTGGGAGCAAGACACTGAGTGATGCATTTTGTTCTGCCTATATAGTGATACCATGTAAGGTTGATACATGTGTGGTAAAATAGCCGTTCATCATTCAAGACCCCAAACAAGTGAGAATATAGGTTTTGGTAAGGCCGATGTACAGTGAAACCTTTTATATATAAAGTCCACTCAATGGATACATGAAAAGTGGTATTTAGCTTCAGTTAGTCTTTATATACGGGTTCCTTTAGTACAGGTTTCAATGTTAAACCATATTCAGGTGAAATGAAAAATGTGGTCTTTATAGACAAATGGTCTTACTATACAGGGGGTTGCTAAACCAGGTTTGACTGTATTGTATGAAATAGGGTGTAGATTTCTAATCATTTGTTGACATTAATGTGTCTCTTCATTTCATATTTTATCTGATAAAAGCTCTAGTAAGCTATTTCAACTTAAAACAGTAATCAGATATGTATACCGTAGATGTGGTTTGTGACGTACAGGACTTCTCGCGAGTCTTCTCATTCTATTATATCCCAAGTTGGCCACTCAATATTTAAATTTGCATTTAAAAAAAAAATCTGTATACTGTATATCAAATTGAAACCAACTACCACATACATCTGTGAATATTGATGTGCATCCCCTCTTTCTTTTTTTGTTTTTTCTGTCTTTTTCCCTTTTTACCAATATTTGTATTATTATGTATCCTTTGAGGGTAGTCATACTATCAAGCTTCGCTTACTTTGTCAACCCTCCTGTTTGATGTTTTCGATTAGTTACAGCCAGCCTAACTTTATTCTACATATATTCTTTTGTCATGTGTAAATTTGCAATGTTTGTTTGTTATATATTTGTAAAACTGCAAAAGAAAAAGAAAATCAAACAGAAATAAATAAATCAAATCAATTCAAATAAAAAAAAAACTAGGACTTGTCCGTTTGAGGTGACATGTATGGGTGATATATATATATTTATTCGCTTCAATGATCTTGATTTTTATTTTTCATGTTCCGCTTTCAAAAATGGTATCCGGGAATGTGATTGTAAAGTCTCATTCATTTACTAGCTTCAAATGGAATCGTTACTCATAACTATATGTTGCCTAAGGTAGTTTATTGTCTGATTGTTGTCCATATAGGATGACTCAGTAATAAAGGTAACGCCCTCTGAGGTTAAAGGTGTTTTTAAGGGGCTAACATAGAGCACTAACGGGGTATGTAGAGGAATGAATGTCTTGGTACCATATCTTACACAAACATACATTATTACGAATTACATTTTAAGAGGCATATCTGTAACGGATGAGCTTGGAAAATGATTGATGTCGGTAAGGCATAACAACTATATGTTTACCACGACAAAAGCGGACACAATAAACATGATCTGAATAGCAACAAATCTGTTTGATAGACCCAATTGTTGGACTTTTCTCGTAGAAAAAGCTGGCGTTACCCATTTCCAACAATCATCAGTTAATATCTGAAGTTGCTATAGTTTGCAATGGCGTAGTACTTGAGAAAAGGCCTCTAAACATTTGTACTACGAGGATTTGTATCGTTAAGTTATTAAATCCCTAAAAAACATGACTCTGTATGCAATACGATCGGTGCAATATCAGCATCAAGGTCTATGCTAAACAGTGCCTAGGCCCTACGTCCATGATATATTCCCAGTTTAACGTCAATATCAGGGGGGGGGGCAGCTATCTGCACAGAGATTTCGATTATAATTATTCACTTTATTTATTTGCAATGTTCATGATTATTACAAGAACTAGGGTGCATCCTAATGCAAAAGCGAAAGGCAAATATGCGTCCTTTGTTTACAAGACCTAATTTTGCTGAAATGGTATGAGTACATATTAGTAATAAGGAAGCCCTGATAAAAATGAGTCCCTTTACCTTCTTTCTTTATTCCAAAGTTTTTGTTAACCTCCTACACAGAAAATAGGCCGTTCTTTAATGGGGGTTCTTGCTATATAAATTGTTGAATAGAATTGCTAAACGAGAAGGCACCCAATGTGTGACCATGCGTGATACTGATATACAAATTGGTCTGGGTTCCTCCCCCTATATGGACTAATCTATTGTCCTAATTACCTGTTGACGATTAATATCATTTCCGGTGTCGTACGTTTGTATTGCAATGGTATAATGCTATTCTATGATGCGCATTATGTTGCAGCCATGTCGTCTGTACACGCTTCAGAAATGATTAGGAACTTGCACTATGAATATGGCGGACAAAGAAAGAGGACAAAATATACAGTTCCTCATTCTACCCTCAACAATTTATGTGGTAGACAAAGGAACATCCGTTCACTGCTTTTATGTAACAATGTGTAGAACAGGTGAATATGCAAGTGACACCTGTTCTACACATCTTTACATAATAGCAGTGAAGGGATGTTCCTTTGTCTTCCACAGCAATTGTTAAAGGTAGAATGAGGAACTGTATATTTTGTCCTCTTTCTTTGTCCGTCATATTCACAGTGTTTGTTGTAGCCATGTCGTCTGTACACGCTTTAGAAATGGATAGGAACTTGAAAGATACAATCCTTGGATAACCTAACTTAGCATGCATTATTATACAGTCAAACATGTCTTAATGACCACCTCTTTATAAAGGTCACCTGTCTTTAGTGTTCACCTGTACTGTTTCCCGCTAGTAAGAAACGTGTGTTGTAGGATCCGTCTAAAAAGGGCACCTGTCTACGGTGGCCACTTTTCCTGTTTCCCTCGGGTGGCCTTTATAGACAGGTTTGACTGAACATGATGTTTTCGTTTGTTTATAATACAAGTATGTCTACAGTCATTACAGTGGTTATAAGGCGCAATTCACAACCAAATCTACCACTAAGCAAACTCCTAACTTTAGCTTGTTTAGCCCATGCAGGAAATAATTATATTCCTACCCCTATATAGCAATAACCCGACTCCTATTAGTTTAATCCTATTCCAACTCCGTCGAAATGATAGCTCTACAAGGCAATTCAGGAAATCTTTTAAGCTAGCTGCTCTTCAGCGTTGAAAGAATTCAGCTACTACACCTGGACTGAGAGAGGGAAACTTAAATAAATGTCTAGCCAAAGCATATTAGTGCCGCGGAGGTACCCGAACCACGTACCTCGGCATGTGCGTACCCACAGTTCGGTAACGTAACCACTAGACCATGAAACAAATTTTAGTAACCTGTTGAAAAGTCGAATCCAGAATTCCCCTCAATAGTCCAGTACACGGTACCATATACCATGCACATGACCTGGAAAAGTTGATAAGTACAAGATTTGTTTGTTGATTTGTGTGCTAGATGGGTATTGAAGTATATTCAGCATGTCATAAATGAATTCCTAGTCATAGAAAACCCTTGAAAAGTCGTATTATCCATGTTTTCAGGCTTGCTGGATTGAGATTAGCAACATTATTACATATTGCACATATGCTAATTAGATGATTATGCTATTACAAAAGTTGCCCCATGTTGCCAAGCTGGCAACCAAGCTGAATGTAATTCAATACCCATCTAGAACTCAAATCAACAAAAAAATCTTGTACTTTTTAATATCAACTTTTCTAGGTCTGAAAAACTTCTACGTGAATACAAAGAAATTTTCCACAAGGACACTGCTGTGAGTCATCATCCCACATACTCCCAGGTGTGTCAGTCATGTAAACATACTGTAAGCATGCGTGACCACAGGTTTTCCAGACAACCGGCCCCTATACGAGGATTTCTTCTGAAGCCAAAACACACGAGAATTTCGCGTGTTTTTTTCCTCGAATTCACACCCTAAACGGGTATGTTACAATAAATGTACTCCTAAACAAGTATTGTAAAATTGTTATCCCTTCAGCATTTTGAACTGCGATAGGGATTACCATTTAAGTTGTTGATAATGTGAAATACATCGATTAGTGCGCTTCTGATGTAAAATTTGCAATGTAAAAATGTATGCAATAGAGAAGAATTAACAAAAACCTGTACACGGGCTTCTTTATGCGTTTTTAAATTACATTTTACAAAGTTATAGACATCCGGCTTCCCGACAAGCTTTCAATTCGGAGTCGGAATCTAGAAAAATCCCCAAAACGCGTACAGCAGGATTTAGAAAAAGTACCGTTTTCTTGAAATGCGTGGGACGAGGGAGCAGTGGCGTAATGAGCAAAAACTTTTGTTGTTGTTGTTGGGGGAGGGGGGGGGGAATCCGCATCACCCACTCTCTTACATGTTACATGCAGGCCCCGCGGAACGTTTTTTTAAATGGGGGGGGGGGGGGAGTATTCACGATCAGGTAGAGCAAAGCTAGCGAAGCAAGGGGGCGTAAATTGACGTGGGGTCCAGTGGCGAAGCCCGATGAAGCTCAGTGGTTTTAAGCATTAAATTACAATCAGATCAGCATCAGGGGGCTGCTTTAGGGCCCTTGGTGGGGTCCTGTGGGCAGAGCCCCCCGAAGCTCAGGGCTTTTAGGCATTTAATTACGGTCAGATGAGCAACCAGGGGCCCGCCTGCTTCATATTTACACGTCAGCGAGGGGAAATGTTCGATTAATTCCAATGCCACCGATTGCGAAGAGTCTAGACTGGATCGGAGAGCTCGCTAGTGCTAGTGTGAATTAACATCAAGGACAAAGTTCGCTTAACTTTATTATCTTCAAATATTAGTATTATTCTGAATAAAAAATAAAGTATTGATTTTTTACTGTGATATGTAAAGGCATGAACTAATACTTTTTTTGTAACCAAGAAGGTGCACCATGGTTATTCATTTTATCAAACACATCAAAATATTACCGAGATATCTCATCACCATAGACATTGTAAAACCATATAGTAATGGTACATGTACAATTTGGATTGAAGCAGTTCTCGTCAATTGGCTGTATCCTGAGTGTAATCCATATAATGGATTTGAGTGTAATATTTGCATCTATGAATTGAAATGTTCGTGAAAATATGTTGGGATGTAATCAGGCTCACGCAATTGCAAGCTTACAAAGGGATTTTGGATTTTATTATCATGGGTCCCAGCAAGAATTCTCACTTCAGTAACACCAGGTTCCTTTGATCACCCTCATTTTTCATAACACAACTTAAACCTGCCAATCATCTTCCGCTGTCATGCGAATCAAATCAGCTTTCGATTAACATAAGAAAAACAGAGACTATGGGTGATCAACGGGTACCGCTTAGGCATGGTTGGCTAGGCGCAAGTAGCTACAAGTAGTGCAATCCAGCTTTAAAGGGCCCATGTCATCGAAATACAAGTGTATTTCTGTTGGTGTGCAGTCCTGCATACATCTCATATTTTGATATGTCAACTTCTGAATTTGTTTCATAGATTTTTAAATATTTTGTGAAATATTTGTTTTTCAAACTTGCTAAGCTCCACCCCGAAAACCTCCAGATATCATTCCCCTTGTGACATCATCTGTCAGTCCTTTAATACATCGACGATGTCTCTAAGTGCTTTACATATATACTAGTTCTAAGGATCAGATCTTAGACTATACACAAAAGGGGAGGAAGAAGAAGAAAGTCTTGTATACATAAGTTTATGTCATAAACATTATTTTCATATACACCACATGCTCTTATACAAGGCATGATTAAAAAGGAAAAAATATTCGAAAGGTTTAATAAGTGAGCCTTTTTTAATATATTTGGGTAAAATCCTGAAAAAGCTAAGTTCTTTTGCACAGTCATATTTCTTTGAAGATTGAAAGTGTCATTATGTAAGAAATGCCTTTACAGAAAAATGATCTTCATTAATAGCATTTACAACAACTTCAACATGTATATAGAGACACTCGTGTCTGCGATCCTTAAACTCTGAATAGATTGGAAACTGATATTCTCGTATGATTGCGTCAACAAATGCGTGTTTTGTTCAAACCTTTATTTATTATTTATTAATGATTTTTTTCAAAAAGGTAGTTTCATTCATCTGTTCTGTAAGCCAGTGGACCCGCTTTTCAAGAAAGCCCTGCATAATACAATAACAGTATACACACATAAGTGCAATGTTTCTTACACACTAATATTCAACAAAATGAACACCTCCATCTAGGTAAAGCCAAACAAGTATATGCCTAATTTATTCGTTATGAATCCCGGGGGCGTTTCACAAAACTTGTCATCAGTGACAAATGACCATTTTTGTTATAAGCCACTGAAATCCTTGCTTCTGATTGGTTATCAGAAGTTTTGTCACTGATTTGTGTTATTTGTCATTGAAAACAATGCTTTGTGAAACGCCCCCAGGTGTACCGGGATCCAAATACAAACATTTTACAGGGAGGTTCGTACCAGTTACCATCAAACACCCGCCATGTACATGTACGCAGCGCTTTCAAAACCGATCTGTAATGTATTGATCATGAGGAGTCGTAGGTCTTATTTGCTTAAGTACATCTCTCTCACTCTCGCTGTCCGTCTATATATCTCTTATTTCTCTCCCTCTCTCCCCCTCTCTCTCTCTCTCTCTATTTCTTTCTCTCTCTCTCCCCCTCTCTCCCTCTCTCTCTCTCTCTCACTGTCTCCTTATTATCTTTCATTCTTCTTCCTATTTTCTCTCTTTCTTTCTCCCCTCTCTCTCTCTCCCTCTCTCTCTCATTCTCTCTATCTTTCTCTTTCCTCTTAAGGGTTTGTATTGCTTAGTATTCGTTAACTCAAATATTGAGTATAATTGCATATAATAAAGAATTTATAACTCCATTAATACCATATTATGATAGTCATAATTCAATGAATTGTTTTATAAAAGTAATTTCATTATGTGAAATTAAAGTAAGGATTACATTCTTCCACATTAAAATTATTACCTTTGTAGGTGACCTTAAACCCTTTTTCAATGTAAAAAAACAACAACTAATACTACATGTAATGTATCTAACGATATCATTTTCCCCTTTTTTAATGTAAAAAAAAAACTAATACTACATGTAATGTATCTAACGATATCATTTTCATAGTTGAGCTGGCAAGTATGACTGAAAAGCCGGCTTCTCAAAAAGTATTGTCAAAATCTTTTTGAACCAAGTTGGGCTGAAGTAATAAATGCGGGACAAAAGCCATTGGCCCGAATTCACAAGGGAGGTTTGTCGACAAACCTCCTTTTGTTTCGCCAAACCTTTTTTGTTCTTTACCAACCAGGTTTGTAAAAAACGTGTAAAACGCGTCATATGACGTACGAAAACCAAGGTTTGTCGACAAACCTCCTTTGTGATTTCGGGCCATTATGTTTGTGTTATATCGTTCCAATAACAATTGCTAATTTAGTTACATTGATCATTAGGCAGTTGGATGAGAAGAAAGGTGTTCAATATCAACTCAAACTCAAGGAAATGCTTATTACAAGCACAATTTATGACACTCTCAATATTATTATATATGAACACAATCTCGACTTCATTCGCTTCCCTTGTTAAAGGTAACCTGACCCACATTGGTTCGTTAAGCCCAAACTTGAAACATGGACCTACTAGGTCCATGTTTGGGAAAAGGCGATTTTGACAACACCTTTTGACAACCCTGGTGCTCATTCACCCGTAGCAGAAATATTATGAAAATGGTATCATTGGACAGAAAATAAATTACTCCTCATCATGAAACCGATTTCAATGTCATATTGGTTATGACTTCTTAATTAAGAGCTACCAAAGTTCGGTACACTATTTTGTATACGCACTGTATATAAAGGGGCCGAGATAGAGAGTCAAAAGGCGATCTATTGCACATACTAAAAAAAAAAGCTTATTCCTTCCCAATGTATTATTTTGTTCTTTGTAATAAGTTGTTATGATCATTTCTGCGTCTGTCACCATTGTGGTTTGCTAATAACCTGCCAATGTCAAGTGGACAAAACAGGGCTCACTTTTATGAGGCAAAAAAAAAAGAATAAAAAAAGAAAAGATCTAAACCATTTCCAGGTCAGTGCCGCTATGTCTACTGAGCTAACCGTACGCCCACTTTGAGGGACAATGATAGTGCATATTCTATTGATTCAAGAGAACAACATCTGTGGTTAAAATGGAGTTGCACGATAACCATATGAAAATTCGTGAAATAACTTCGAACAAAGTTAATTGTTGAATAACATAATATTTGTGCAGGTAACATAATATATTTATAGTGACATATTAAGGTGATACTAACTGTTGTAGCGCAAGGCTATCTGTGTGTGGGTAGTATGAGGGTGTGTGTGTGTCTCTTTCCCAAGTCTCTCTTTGTCACTCTCTCCGTCAGGAACACTTACATCACTAATAATTTAAAACTCAATGTGTTCTAATAACCACATATTTAATATATAACAGTTACTTCTATAATTTTTTCATCCGCCGACGGAAGAGAATCATTGTCTTATTCAATTCTGCCATAACATACATATAAGAGAGAGAGAGAGAGAGAGAGAGTCGAGGGGTCGGGGGGGGGGGGGGCAGAGAGACAAAGTCTGCAGGAGAAAGCACACGTGAATAAATGCATATATCATTCTGTTTTTAAAGACCGTGCAGACGAAATAATAACACTAAATTGGAAAACACAGTAACGTTTATTTTGCTCCTTGTTATTCTTTTCCTTGAATGTATTTTAGGTGTTTTATATTTGGTGAGGAGTTTCTTCTTATTTCCTTGTACAAATTGTATATATGCGTATACATCTGAAACCAATCTCCCCACTCTGACTTGTACATCATATTTGGACTCAGTCAAGTATCTTTCAATGTGTCTCAAACCGAACTAAGCAATTTACTCATTGAACAAAGCATCAATCAATAAGAATCGCAACAAAAATTCTTGTTCACACAATGTACTGAAACTGGGAGAAGAAAACAAAGACTAGCACTTATGAGCACTTTAATTCATCACAAGTATCAAACAAGGCAAAAGGAAAGCAAATAACTTGAATATACCCAACGTCACAACCAAAGGTAAATTGTCAGTTTCATAATGTAAGCAGTTCTTCATGGAATGATCTCCCAGCTATTATTATTATTATTATACATATCAATATGACCATCCATAAATCATATTGTCTTTTAGAATCTCAAATTTGTCTCATAACAGATTTCTTTTACATGTTTGTTTGCCAATTACTTAATCTATATCTATCATGTATTTGCTTATTTGAAACCGAAATAAATATTAAAATGAAATAAATTAAAACGTAACGTTACCTCGTATGCATTTCCCTGGTTTGAATCCGCCATTTCCACAGTAGAAAATCACATGCAGGGTTAGAGATATAGGTGTTCTACTTAAGATGCCTCTCCGACATCTGATATTGGTCAACACAAATTCCCCGTCCTACAAACTTGGCATCAAGTCGATGATCAATGGAAATACTGATGTTGAGGTCCGACGTGGACCGTGGAAATGATACTGTATTCCAAAACCTTATCCAATGCCACTGGTATACGAATACCCTTTCGGAAGGGGTGTGCGGTGTGCCGAATCATTGACCATATACTCTGATGCTCAATGCTACCATCCCAGTTCATGGGGGGCGTATACCCCTGGTTGGTTGATCCAATACAAAAGAAGATTTCAAGGGCTGTCTGTATTATTGTTTATGTTGACCTTCAACGAAGGAAAAAAGAAACGGCAACCCCAAAGAAATTAAAAACAGGGGTGCGACGCAATGTTTGATCAGTTTTTTTGTCAACCTCCATAACGAATGAGCAGAGCAGAAAAATGAGAAGAAAAGAAATCAAAACAAATATTGAAAAATAGCTGACAATTCATTACAACAGGTTCAAAATGTTTCAGGTTTCATTTGAAAACAATTTAAAGATATATGAGAGAGATATCTGACAACTGAAGGAAGATTATGAATAATATTCATAACGACCTAGCTGTTTAAGTTTCTCTTTTGCTTCTGGGGGGGGGGGGGGGGGGGGGGGTTGGGCCCCCCTGGCGCTCAAGGGGGGGGGGGGGGGTGCAAAATGAAAAATTTTCGAGGACCAAAAAAAAAAAAATGTGCTCACTCCCCCCCCCCCCCCCCCCCCCCCCCCCCCCCCCCCCCCCCCCCCCCCCCCCCCCCCCCCCCCCCCCCCCCCCCCCCCCCCCCTCCCCCCACTGAGCGACTTTTCGGCCGGCGCGATTTTCAAATTTTCGGGAGCAAAACAAAAAGAAGAAAGTTGGGCCCCCTCCCCTAAGAAATCCTGGATCCGCGCCTGGTTCTCTCTCCCTCTCTCTCTCTCTCTCTCTCTCTATCTCTCTATTATCCTAGAATTAGTAGGTCGAACCAGTAGTCTGATATATACCTGTGCTGAACATTTCTTTACACATTATAATCCTAAATAATAAAGGTTTTACAAGTCTACCAAGGAAAAGACGCAATTCCAAAAAACAAAACAAAAAAAAAGAACATGCAAGGACCTGCTACAATCAAATGGCACAAGTATGATACAACGTCAAGGTTAGTTGTTGGAGCACGGGGGTAGAGAGAAAAAGATAGAGAGGAGAGAGAGAGAGAGAGAGAGAGAGAGTGGTTATGTTTATATATATATATATATATATATATATATATAAAGTGCGAGAATTCTCAACTCTGACATGACATATATATATTGTCACGAAATTGGTTTCATTTCGTAGATAGCTATTTCGGCGTAGATGGCGTAATTCAAGTTAAATAAACGATGCTATAGTCACGTGTCAATTTCAAGAATGTTTGATCGTGCATGTTTTCGACAGTTTTAGTCTAATTATTTTTCTACCATGAATAATTACTTGTTTTCTTTTGTTTAGTTTTATAGATTAAAACTAGTGCTTTCATTTGATATATGATTTGTTTCAATTTGATATTGGAAAATGAAGTTATATCAATGTTTATGTAATTCTTGGAAACCTAACGAGAATAACAAATGTCTAAGAAATGTCTATATAAATCAAGTGTCTCTCGCCAGGCGTTGTGGCGTGCGCCTGTAATCCAGCTAAAAAGTGGAAGTTACAAACTGATTCAGCCGAGGACGCAGGTTCGAAACTGAGTCACGTCTTTCGGATGGTGACGTTTAAAGGTCGGTCCCAGACGTAAATAATCATATCTGATTGATACACGTCTGTAAAAACCCAATACACACACACACACGCCACTAATCCAGCTAAAAAGTGGAAGTTACAAACTGATTCAGCCGAGGACGCAGGTTCAAAACTGAGTCACGTCTTTCGGATGGTGACGTTTAAAGGTCGGTCCCAGACGTAAATAATCATATCTGATTGATACACGTCTGTAAAAACCCAATACACACACGTTAGATTCCAGTCATAGTCTACATGATTGCCGTCGCTCACCGGGCACACTTACACTGTATGGTGATCAGACTATGTTTGGATATTTGCCCAATAAAATGTTGCGTGCAAACGAAGTGATTGAAATGATCGTTTGCATGTCTTTCCATGAGGAAGCCTAAGATTGATTTCTGATCTTAGGTGACGACAATGGTTAGGATCTAGGTTGTGTTTGTTGGGTCTTTTGCGTTCTAGCATTAGACGATACCAGGGATTGCTCTTTCGGTGGTCTGGAGTAGACGGCTGGTATAGGGACTTACTGCGTAGCAGAGCCAGTGGCATGGTCGAGTAAGCTGACTGTACAAAGACAGACGGTCTGGTTGTTTGAAGGTGCATGCATGAAGCAAACTGGTGCGGCCAATGGAAGTTGCATGCACAAGCAGACTGGTATAGACGTCTGAAAGGTGCATGAAGCAAACTGGTGCGGCCAATTGGAGTTGCATGCACAAGCAGACTAGTATAGACGTTTGAAAGGTGCAGAAGCGGACTGGTTTAGTCGGCTGGTGGTACACGACGGTACAACGGTTGGTAGAAGACGGTGGTGAAGTGCAGACCTGTAAACGGTCTGGTAGTGTCGACTGGACGGTGGTCGAGAGGTGGTGCAAGGTCAACGGGGCAGTATATCTCTGCCAAACGGATCCACGGCGAAATTGGTACCGGACTAGGAAAACATACCAGCAGAAGGCATCCTGACAAGATAATCTGCTGGGGAGTATTCGACAGAGCTCCGGTTTCGTTACAATATGTATATATATATATATATATATAACCCTCAATGGTATATTAACCGGACATCATAACAACTGGTATATTACCCTAACCCTAACCATAACCATAACCATGAGGAGGGGTGTGGGAGGCTTCCTGAAACAAGATGATCCTTTACTTCTGTCAAACATGTTACCACCCGATGGTCTTACCTGTATACATTCCATCTTCCTTGCAACATTGACCTATGAATGAAGTCCACTTAAAGTTAAACTCTGATGCGTTGAATCTCTGGTATTTAGAACCATTCACATTTTGTATAATCTTAACAAGTATACTCTGAATACCCGACACTTATTTGTCAATTAACTTCAATCGAACACTGATTTTAAATTATATCATATTTTACATCGATTACAATTTTAAATGATCGACAAGTTCATAATCATCAACAATTTACTAGTTTGGAATTTTTAAAGGAATCTTCGAAAATAAAGTTCTCAACCTATATTTTTCGGGTATATATTTGAGATCTTCTGTTTCCCCTTCATAAACTGTGAACTCACCTATTATATATGCCATTTGAGTAGTTATGACATTAAGCATATCTGCAATTTCACCAACAAGCGTCCTTTACGTAGTATGTTCTAAATCCCCGTTTTCGGCATAAGTACAGAGGTTTCCGGACTTCAAAGTTCGAGAATAGAACCCTTTGTATATTCCGCCTGTGTTAATCAGTCAGATTTTTGTTTGAGAATGTTTGGACATTGACCTGTCGATACTACTTCAGATACCACCGATCGTCTCAGAGTTCATCCATAGAATGATTCATACAGAAACAGATGAAGAACATTTAGGTTTGATGATAATCAGCATCACAATCATTCCGTTAAACTTTTTTCTCCACTAGTGACTTGCTCCTGCGGTTTGTATTATTTGTCATACCGCTTGGAAGATTGTTCCATACTATAGGACTCGAAAAAAGAAGAAGAAATGTATTGTTTTCCTAGATTGATATTGATATTTGCAACATTTAGGTAACATTTCTCGTTATTTTCTGAAGATAACCAGCATTGCAATCATTCAGTTAATCATATTCCTCCGGTAGAAACTTTCGTTAAGTGCGCGGCAAAGGCTTCTGCGGCTTTTAACCCTTTGCTTTCGGCAACCTGGTTGTCCCTGTGTTAAGCTTATTGGACCTAAACAACTCAGTAGTCAACGGGATAATATTTTTGAAATCGCTTGGAAGATAGTTCCATACAGCAGGACCCGAAAGCGAAATTGATTGCATCCCCCAGATTGATTTAAGGATTTTTTAAACATTGAGATTACATTTTTCTTGATTGTTTTTTGTTTTTTTATCCTCGGATCACTACAGAGCATCAATCAATAATGAAAAGGGAACATTGGCAACATTCAAAGACCCCGCGAAACGGATTGAAAGACATACAGTGATTATACTGAAACATACATGAAATACTTATATTAAGGGTGCATGAACATTTTCTTAAAGGGATTGGGTAAATTTGTCTCAGTTTCTGAAACAAAATCCCGGATTTAACTCATGCTACAATGATAGTTATAAATCTTTAGGTCAGTAAGGGACCCCATCTAATTATCTAGATATTTATGATTGGAAATCGAAATAAAATTTGCGTTTTCCTAACGGTTTTCATAACACTACAGTCTATTGGGAGAAATGAGTATGGTAAATCCGGTCACTCAAAGATTTTTTAAAAACTTTTTTGAGGTACTTCATGAGCATTTTGAAGCGATTTTTAGAGCCTCAATATTACACCATATCACAGACACTGATAACACATAGTGCCATGCATCTCAGATTTAACATTGTTATACGATGCCTTTAACGGAAAATATACATTTATTCTTATGTTTTGTTTTACTACCAAGCAAATGGGAGGAGATCTCGCAAACTTCGTCACAGAGATTCCAATTTTTGTTTGATTGATCGCCATTTCACAAATTCACAACTTTCTTTTTTAAAATCGGATTTTGCTCAAACAGTCAATGACTCGTTTCCCTCATGTTTGTTCTGCTTCTGTGAAAACCAACTTGATATCAGGATGCACTTCCCCTTTAATGTATGATGATTTGTCATGAACATCGATGAATACATCAGCGGTGTATTCACCATGCAATCACCATGTTCATGAATCAATGTATTCACGTAAATTTGTAAGTGGTGATAATTTGTGAGTGACCGAAGCGAGCAAACAACATAATTATTTCAGACGGTTTGGAGAGCAGATGTTTGTGAATTGAAACTATCTATTTTAAATTTCGAATATTGAATTAACTGGTTTACGCATGTAGGCTGCATATTACTGTTTATCAATAGAGACTGTCATGATTCCGTTCATGTTTAATCCATTCGCAACTGGATTGTGTTCATGTTTAATCCATTCGCAACTGGATTCTGTTCATGTTTAATCCATTCGCAACTGGATTGTGTTCATGTTTAATCCATTCGCAACTGGATTGTGTTCATGTTTAATCCATTCGCAACTGGATTGTGTTCATGTTTAATCCATTCGCAACTGGATTGTGTTCATGTTTAATCCATTCGCAACTGGATTGTGTTCATGATTAATCCATTCGCAACTGGATTGTGTTCATGTTTAATCCATTCGCAACTGGATTGTGTTCATGTTTAATCCATTCGCAACTGGATTGTGTTCATGTTTAATCCATTCGCAACTGGATTGTGTTCATGTTTAATCCATTCGCAACTGGATTGTGTTCATGTTTAATCCATTCGCAACTGGATTGTGTTCATGTATAATCCATTCGCAACTGGATTGTGTTCATGTTTAATCCATTCGCAACTGGATTGTGTTCATGTTTAATCCATTCGCAACTGGATTGTGTTCATGTTTAATCCATTCGCAACTGGATTGTGTTCATGTTTAATCCATTCGCAACTGGATTGTGTTCATGTTTAATCCATTCGCAACTGGATTCTGTTCATGATTAATCCATTCGCAACTGGATTGTGTTCATGTTTAATCCATTCGCAACTGGATTGTGTTCATGTTTAATCCATTCGCAACTGGATTGTGTTCATGTTTAATCCATTCGCAACTGGATTGTGTTCATGTTTAATCCATTCGCAACTGGATTGTGTTCATGTATAATCCATTCGCAACTGGATTGTGTTCATGTTTAATCCATCCGCAATCTACAGTTTAGATTTAACTAGATTCCCCAATAATATTTCACTACAAATTTATTTGTCTAATTCAGTTTAAATACCATGCAATTGTATTTATATCTCCGTATGTTATATCGACTGTATTATTACTTTCATGGCCTGATGTAATTGTGTGTATTTTCACATCTATTGAATGAACAATTCTTGTCATTATAATTGTTATTGCTCATGATGTATGTAATGAATGTCAATGTGAAATATGAAATAAAACTGAACTGAACTGAAACTGAAACTGTAAGGTAGGATAAGTTGGTTTCGTCATCCATCGTTGTCATCTAACCTACGTCCGGCTTCATGTCTGTATGCATGATGTATACCATAATACATTTTAACACTTTCAAAAAAAAAATTCTTTCATGTCATCAAAGGGACTAAACAGTTCTTTTCTAGGAGGAAATATTAGATTCTCCTTTCAGAGACGAATTTAGGAATGATTTCATCACAACACCGTGACCTAGTTATTCTGTTTATATCTCTGAACTATAGGTGGCGCCACACATTTCTACCTGATGTATTTTTGTACAGTAGCAATATACAAAATTTGTTGTATTTTGTTGTTGTTGTTTGTATTTATTAGAATACTTCACAACAAAAACATGAACATTTTGTTTTAAGAAACGAAAAGCATAATAATTATACAAAATGATTTTTTTTTTTTTTTTTAAAGACAGATGGAAATATTATAAATAAGTATTTATGCACGCATTACTTTAAATTAGATTTTATGTTTGTGTTGATGATTCATATCTATCCCATGATAAATATATTGTGGACAAGGAAAATTATTTGTGTGGCATATAAAGAGATATGTTTACTCATTACTGTTCATCAATTTGATAGTTGAATGAATTTAACATTATTTTTGTTTTTGTTTAATTTAAAAAAAAAAATTGATGTTGAAGTTAAATTTTGCCACATAAATAGCAAATTGTGTTTGGGTCATTATATAAGTTTTTAAAAACAAATCAAAATAATGTAAAAAACAAAGTCAGTCATTGATACCATTGTTCTGTTATGTGCTTGCCCAACAAGGCAATTTGCGTCGTATTGTGTTCAACTTTGATACAGAAGTGGCAAAACAGTTTTTATACTTAGGGTTAAGATTAATCTGAGCAACAATTATCTTGCAAGCACGCCCTCAGACGAAAGCAAATGATTGAATTCTCAAATATGCTTATACATGTATGTAGCCTGTAACTAGGCATCCCAGGAGGAAACATGATTTAGGACATGAGCACAGACGAGACGGAAGAGTTATAAACAAAAATGTTAAAAGAAAGAGAGATATAAAATAAGAGAGAGAGAGAGAGGGAGAGAGGGAGAAGAGGGAAGAGTTATTGAATACAATATCTCAATTTGTAGAACGAGGTTATATGGTGACCGAGCTGAAAACTGTCGAAGCTTTTTTTATTTTTCGTTTTATATTTCATAATCCTTCTGGAAATAGTGTTTTACGGTTAACAGAGATAGAGTGACTTGTGTTTCATTGAATTAACATAAACTATACTTGTTCATGTATGTTCAACAGTTCAAGTATCATGATTAATATATGTTCACTTCATTGAAATGTCATGTAAGATATCATACTTAATGTTTTCTTTGAATCTTCGAAGACACCACAGTGCCGATCTAAAATTAGATGTGTAAGAAGTGTAGAAAGCCACAATTTTGAGGAGTGCGCCAATAAAGACAACCAAAAATGTGTAAACTGTGGAGCAGAGCATTCTGCTGCTTATAATGGATGCACAGAAGCAAAAAAAAGCAAAACAAGTACAACACATCAAAATCACACAAAAACCCACATATGCACAAGGATCACAAATATTGACAAATAAACCATGTGGGTAAGTGCTAAAACAGACAGGAATGGACAAGTGATAGAGCAATTCGTGAATCATCATAATCTAACTATTTTGAATGAGGGTGAAGGAACCAGACTGGATCCACGAACAGGAAAACTGTCATGCTTAGTAATATGTATAACCACTTCTTCACTGGCATGTATAAGTACTTGGAGAGCGATGAAAAGCCTTTTTGGAAGTGATCACTTTCCAATAAATTTCTAAACAACTTTAGATGGGAAAAGCTCTGAATATAAAGATGCTTCAATAAGAAGTGCAGATGATTTTATTTCCTTTAAACATATAAATTTGAAAAAAATATTTGAAGAGATGATTAAAAATGATCTCATACTTATTGCTAATGATATACATAAAATATATGATAATTTCATGAAATATTTAAAACTATGTATAAAAGAAACTGTACCGAAAAGGAGAAATGTTATATGAAATCCGGTGCCTTGGTGGACCAAATAATGCACAGAGAAAATCAAAGAGAGAAATAGAATGTGTAATAAGATGTCACAGACAATAGGTAGATGAGTATTTAAAAAAGGAGGCAGAAGTACAGCGTGTGCTTTGCCAAGCAGAAAGAAATTACCGTCGAGCATTTTGCACGAAGCTTGATCAGTGTGAGCCAGAATCAAAGATATGGGCTTGTATAAAACGGCCGAATGGTGTACTAACAACAAAAACAAAAAATACGTCAACATTGCTTGAAAATGGTAAAGATATTCCATACACCTACTCCATACTGGTGATGCATACTCCGCAGCAGAGAAGCAAAGCGCAAGGGCTGTCGTCTGGATTGTTCTGGCATCAGTCCCCCAGTTGGTGTTGGCTTGCTTCTTGAAGATGCTGTTGCGGGCTCCGACTTTTGCCTTTGTGTTGGCAATGTGGTTCTTGTAGGTAAGGGGGCGATCCAATGTGACGCCTAGGTAGACTGGGTTGGGAGTGTACTTCAGCCTTTTCCCATACCAGCTGATCCTTAGTTGATGGTTGGCATCCCTGTTCTTGAGGTGGAATGCGCTTATCTGTGTTTTATCAGGGTTAGCTCTCAGGTAGTTGGTTCCATAGTATGAGATGAGAATGGCTAGGGAATCACTTAGGGACTCCTCCAGCTTCACAAAAGACTGGTTCTGAGTGGCGATGCAGAGATCATCGGCGTAGAGGAAGCTCCTGGTGTTTGGGTGGATCGGTTGGTCGTTCATGTACACGTTAAAAAGCAGCGGTGCAAGCACACTTCCTTGTGGTAGGCCATTTTTCTGTCTGTGCCATCTGCTGCGATTGCCACTGAGAACCACAAAATATCGCCGATTGGACAGCAACGTCTGGATGAGTCCAGTAAGTCTCACGTCCCTTGTCAGCTCAAAGATCTTCCTGGTAAGGATTCTGTGGTTCACGGTGTCGTAGGCAGCAGAGAGATCAACGAAAGCAGTTCCGGTGATTAGCTTACTCTCATACCCGTCCTCAATGAACTGAGTGAGGTTTAGGAGTTGGCCAGTGCATGATTTTCCTGGCCTAAACCCTGCTTGTTCCGGAATGAGATGTTCATCCACGAATGGGGCGATGCCGTTGAGGATAAGCCGCTCAAACATCTTATATTTATGGCACAGTAGGGAGATAGGCCTGTAGCTCTTTGGACTGGCTGCGTCTTTGTCAGGCTTCAACAGGGCAATAACTTTGAATTTCCTCCAGAGCTTAGGGATGTTGTTGGTGCCAAAACATTCGTTTAACATTTTGAGAAGCCAGTTGAGGGCATCTGGTCTAAGTTGTTTGATCTGCTCGCAGAGGATGTCATCAAGTCCAGCAGCTTTGTTGTTTTTCATTGCTTTGATGGAACAAAGGGGATCGTTCATGGTGAACGGCCTAGTGAAGCCTGGGACATCTTGAGAGATTGGAGCGTCTGGGACCTTAGGGAGTCCGGCTATTCTGGGGGTGATAGTCAGGATTTTCCCGGTCATTGACTAGGAGTTGGTGGGCAACTTGGTTGGCAGTGACTTGAGATCTTGGTTGGGCCTTTGTATAGTCGTTGCCCAGTATCCGGATCGTTTTCCATGCTTTCCTGCTGCCATGCGTCATGTTAGTGGATTTTATGAATTCCTGCCACTTCCTCCTTCTAGATTAATCAATTTCCTTGGTCAAATTTTCTCCAGATTCTAGTGTCTCTTCACTAAAGGGGTCCATCGTTGTGTTCGATGAAGTCTTCATATTTCACCTTGGAGTGGTCCGTCAAGCCTTGAATTTAGCTTATGCGACATCCTTGGCGGATGTTACGCATTGAGAATTTCTTCATCAACTCTACAAAGGTGTCGTAGTTTTGAAGTGGCAGGTAGGTCCTTGATGTAGGAGTAAAAGTCCTTAGCGAACTTTTCCCAGTTTGCCTTCCTCAGGTTTAAACGACGTCGGAAGGGTACTCCTCGTGGAGTAATGACTGCATTAAGCGCTATCGGTCGGTGCTGAGAGTGAGGGATAGGGTCGAGAACGACTTTCTCGCACTGGATAGCAATCCTGGTAGATGTAAATATCCGGTCAGGGTTGTGGCCACGTCTCCACCTTGGACTGTTGAAAGAGGCAGGGAGCTTAGCGTCATGAATGAGGGACAGCTGGTTAGCATCTGCCCATGTCTCAACTAGTTCACCATCTTCGTTCATTTCTCTATATCCCCAGGTAGTGCTGTGGCTGTTGAAATCACCAATGACCACATTCATCCTGTCGTCAGTAGCTCTGCCGGGCAGGTCGAAAGGCTAAAGGGGTGGATTGTACACGGAGCTTATGGTGATTCCCATTAGGCCAATAGAAAGGACTTCAATGTTATTGCTGTCTGATAGGTAGGATTTTTCCACAGCAAGACCATTACGGGCAAAGATTGCACTTCCGTATTGGTCATGTGGTCTCTCTTTGTCGAACGAATTATAAATGAAAGACTGCAATGGTATGTTAAAAAGCATGAATTGTTACCCACTTTCTAAGTGGATTTAGTAAAGGTCGTAGTGTTACGGACAATAATTTAGAAAACGACTTTCAAGAGAGCATAAACTGTAACGAACACGCAATAGCAGTTTTCTTGGATGACGCGAAAGTGTTCGATACCGTTTGGATAAAGGGACTGGTTTTTAAATTAGCAAAAAATGGAATAGAATGAAACATGTTAAGGTATATAAAAAATGATCTAACAGCACGAACTTTTCAAGTACGAATTGGCGATGCAACATCTAGAACTTATAAAACGCATAACGGGTTACCACAAGGGAGTGTCTTATAAGTCCTCTTTTATATAACATAACGATGAGTGATATAACGACAGACCAAGATGTAAGAATATCTATGTATGCAGAAGACACGAGGAATGTTTTCCTTTAAACCTGAGTTCCTGCAAAAGAAGTGAGTTTGCTCAAAGTATAACTATCAGATGAAATTTAACCAGTTTAATTTACATTAGTAACATGGTTAATTGAACGGTATAGATTAATGATAGTTAACACGACATAGAAAAGCAATGGCATGATCATTTAGATAATACAGTCATAAATGCCGTGTTTAATTATTAGCAAATGCTAAAATGTCAGGACAAAATATATAGCAAATATTTCAAGCAAGAGTTATATAAAATGATTGTTCTCTTGATAAAGAATTTATGAGTACTTTTCTGAGGTCAAGTTGAATCTAGTTCTTTTTCATGAATTAGAAAATAATCAGTTCTAGTCTTGCTTGTTTAAATATTACAAGGTGAGGTTGAGTTTTGGTATTGAATATGTAACACAGTATTATAAACATTTATTTTATGAATTGAGTTCAATTAGCAATATAAAACCCTGCTTGTATAGACTATAGAAGGTCTAGTGATTTAGTTTTGTCCCTTTGGTTGTAAAGTATTGAACAAGTGTGTTTAACTGATGCTTAGGAAAGAAAGCCATTATTTTAATCCGGTTAGAGTTGTTGAGAACAAATATAGCAAGTGTGTTACAAGTATTTAAAATCCTTATTCGTCTAATTCGAAAGAGATTCTTTACGAATAGAACGTGAAGAAAAACTCACATAGACTGATAGACAGCTAGAGAGAGAAAGAGAAAGTAAGATGACAGAACTATAATATTTCCCTGGGAGGTTCCCGACCCTCTCAATAGACATTTTTACTTTGAACTTATATTATTGAACTCAGTATTCCCTAATAGCGGATTTAATTTGTGATTTTGTGATTTTTGTGATTGTAACTTGTTTGTGTGTTTGTGTTTGTGTGTATGAAGTGTGTGAACTGTGCTGATTTTTTATCCTCTGCTCAATCATTCATCTGTACGCAATGTATTTCAAGTATATTACCTTTTAATCATTTTCTTAGTGACAATGATTTTTATTGGAATGTATTCAGTTTCTTTCAATTGAATCAAAATACTCCAAAATTAGAAAATAAATCCATTTGTTATGAATAAAGAACTCAAATTCAGTGAAACACCATTTTTGGATAATGATTATGATGTAACTCAACTCAAATGTGATTATATGTTTTGTGAAGATTTTGGAAAGAAATATAGCTTATGTACACCATCTTTGTCTTTAATACATATAAATGCAAGAAGTTTAAAAAAGAATTTTGATGATTTTCAGTTACTACTCAGTTCAGTGAAATTTGATTTTGATATTATTGCTGTTTCTGAGACATGGTTCCACCCAAATCTTGATCTTGATATATATTCTATGCAGGGGTATTCCTTGATACAACAATGTAGAGACAATAAAAACGGTGGGGGCGTTGCAATTTATGTTAAGCACAATATCCAGTATAAAATTCGCAATGATTTGACATGCATTACACCTGATTATGAAATTGTATCAATTGAAACAAATGAACCTTTAAAAAAACCTATTGTAATTACTTGTATTTATCGCCCACCAAGCTCTGATATACCATGTTTTATAGAAAAGATGAACTCTGTTTTAGAATTATTGGATAGTGAACGAAAAGAAATATATATTATGGGCGACTTCAATATTGATTTATTAAATTGTGCTTCTCATGATAAAACAAATGATTTTTTAGAAAAAATGCTTTCATTTTATATGCTTCCACTAATTTCGAAACCTACTCGAGTATCTACAAAAACTGCAACACTTATTGATAACATTTTTACAAATACTTTAAATGATAATGTACATTCAGGTTTGTTATACTCCGACTTTTCTGACCATTTTCCAGTGTATTGTATTAATGTTTGTAAAAATAATAAAGATAATCAGTATAGACATATGAAGAAAAGAAAAATTACAAAAGACGGGATATCTCGATTGAAGAATGAGTTGAAAAAATAGATTGGTCAAATATGTATAATGTTGATAATGTGAATTATTGTTATAATGAATTTATATGTAAATTCTCATTATTGTACGATGATTGTTTTCCATTGTTACCCATTTTTGAAAAGAAAAAGAAGTGCAAATTCAAGCAACTATGGATGAGTAAAGGACTTTTACTATCAGTACGAAAGAAACAAAAATTACATCAACAGTTCTTGAAACAACGTAATGATAATAATAGAACTAAGTATACTATATATAAAAATAAATTAACTTCTTTATTACGAACAGCTAAGAAACAGTACTATTATAAAATGTTTGCTAAGTATAAACATGATTGCAAGAAAACATGGTCACAAGTTAATGTATTACTAGGAAAGAGCAAGAAGAATGATTTGCCATGTAATATGTATTTTGAAAATATTAGTTACAATAATAGAAAAGAGATTGTTGAATGTTTCAATTCATACTTTGTTAATGTAGGGAGTAATCTAGCTCGTGGCATTCCTGTTGTAGATACTTCATTTAATGATTATTTAAAAAAATCATAATGATTTTACATTGTTTTTAAAACCTAATACAGTATTTGAAATAATTGAACTTAGTAAAACATTGAAACCATATAAAGCAAGTGGCCCAGATGGTATTTCTCCCAGAGTAGTAAAAGAATGTATACACTTTATTGTTGATCCATTATGTGATATATTTAATAAATCAATTTCTTCTGGAGTATTCCCCGACAGTTTGAAATTAGCTAAAATTATACCCATTTATAAGAAAAATGAAAAAGAAAATATACAAAATTATAGACCAATTGCTCTTTTATCAAAATTTTTAAAAAATTATTTGAAAAAATCCTGCAAAAAAAGAATTTATGATTTTTGGGTTAAAAACAATTTATTGATAAATGAGCAATTTGGATTTAGGAAGACTTATTCTACATGTTTGGGAGCACTTCATTTAACAGATTATGTAATTAAGAATATGGATAAGGGTAATTATTCATTGGGTGTGTTTATGGATTTGTCAAAAGCGTTCGACACCATTGACCACCACATACTGCTCAACAAATTAAATTATTATGGTATTCGCGGCCTTCCATTGAAATTAATTGAAAACTATTTGAGTGATAGAAAGCAGTATGTGGTGGTTGACGGTGTCTGTTCGACTAAAAGGGATGTAATATGTGGTGTTCCTCAAGGATCAGTTCTAGGGCCCCTTTTGTTTTTAATTTATATAAATGATATTAAACAATCTTCAAATGTATTAAATTTTACACTCTTTGCAGATGATACTTCCGTTATTACATCACATAGTAGTGTATTTACTTTAGTTGATATTAAGAATAATGAATTGATAAAATTGGATAATTGGTTCAAATGTAATAAATTATTTCTCAATTATGATAAAACAAATTATGTAATATTTCATTCTCGAAATCGGAATATCCCTAGTGATTTATTGCCTATACAAATTGATGTAAATATTATAAAAAGGAAAGAATGTGTTCAGTTTCTTGGTATTATAATTGATGAATTACTTAATTGGAAACCTCATATTGATTGCATTTCGTTGAAATTATCTCGAAGTATTGGAGTTTTGTCAAAGCTAAAGCATGTTTTACCATCAAATATTTTGCTTATGTTGTATAATAGTATGATTTTTCCACATGTAAATTATTGTAATATTATTTGGGGAAATACTTATGCATCATATATAGATAAGATTTATTTGTTACAGAAACGAGCCGTGCGTATTATTACTAAATCTGATTATTTAGCCCCATCACGGCCACTTTTTGTTAAAACACACGTAGTCCCAATTTTTGAATTGATTCAATTTAATACTCGCATATTTATGTTTAAATTTCAAAATCGCCTATTGCCAGAAATTCCTAATATAAACTTTGTTATTAATAGTGATATTCACTCGTATTCTACTTGTCAGAAAAATCATTTACATTTATTTAAAGTTCGTACGACAAATGCACAAAATTCTTTCTATTTAAATGGCATTAAGAAATGAAATAATTTGAGTAATGATATTAAGGAAAGTACAACTCTATCTCGATTTAAAGTACGATGTATACAGTTATTGTTTAATAATTTATGTAAACAAGTTTGAGCAGAGGAGGATATTTTGAATGTATGTGTGTATGTATAATGTGTGAGCGTGCTTTTGTGTTTGTATCATGTTATTTTAAAGTTTTTAAACTGTATAATTTATGTGTAGTTTTTTTTTTTTTTTTTTTTTTTTTTTTTAAGGCCCCACCACAAGCAATTTCCTTCTAAGGGTGTCCATTACCGTACTATGTTTACTATGTTACTCATTTGTATGTTCATGTTTCATTTTATGATTAAATCAACTTTACTTTACTTACTTAAAGTACGTAGCTATCGAGATTGATTACATAAGTCATTTATTATGACAGTTACATTAGTATGTGAAAGGACACATCATGCAGGCACTAAAGTAATTATTCAGTGGCAATATATTATGCGGATGATTTGCAGACTTAGTTCATTCTTACTAGGTATAAATGAAAACACAAGCAGAGAAATTTAAGTGCAATACACAAGTATTTATTTACATGTGCTAAATGTCTATATGTATTCCTGTTATTTATGTTATACAGATTGAATTGTTACTACGACTTCTAAAGAATAAAGCTCACCAGAAGTCAAATCCAGTTTACGTAGACTGAGTTCTTTGGGGGGTAATCTTGGGGTTAAGAGCCTATCTATAATGGCCTGTAGTATGCTACATATGGTAGCTACCTTTTTTATTACAATTCCCTTGGGTGGTCTTTATAGACAGGTTTGACTATACCCCAGGTATACAGGCTTTGTAATAAAATGTACATATTATTTTTTCAAAATGTTTATGATAAACAAAGGTATCACCCATCACCAATTAAATGACTATAAAATACATTGTTCTAATATAATATAACGTTTATAAGAACTATATTAAAATTTATTTGTACAGACTTTGCCGAAAAGTTTAGAATACAGTGCCTATTTTGATTGAAAGTGAAAGATAACTATCGTTTGTTAATATGTAAAAACTCAAAAGAACCAAATATCATTTACTTTTGGAATCTCATTTTAGATTTGGATAATGACTTTGTTTGGAAGGATGTATTTTTATTTAAATTAAAGCAAATTCGTAATAATGCAGTTAAACAATTTAAATTCAAGATGATTCATAGGTTTATTGCCTCAAAAGAAAACTTATATAAATGGCAAATTGTTAATAATTATTTATGCAACTCTTGTGGATAAGTTGACTCAACTTTTCATTTTATGTTATATTGCAAGGATGTGACTTTGTTTTGGGAAATAATATGTAATATTATATTTAATCTATACCAAATAGAAATACAAATAGACCAGAAGATAATAGTTGTAGGTAAGGATATTGGAAACAAGAAATATTCACTTCTGAATATTATTTTAAATTATACGCAATATGCAATTTATAAATGTTACGTTAAGAAGATTGTTAATGGTTCTGTTTACTACCCACATACTTTGTTTTTTTAATTCAAGTCGTTGCTAAGATTATTTTTAAGATATGAATGTGTTAGCAAAGAAAATAATACTAAGCTGGAAGAATTGTTGAATATACTTTAATTTTTAGCCTATGTTATGTTTTACTCAATCATTGAGTTATTAATGTACATATTTTTATTACTATTATGGAAATAAAAACCTCGCTTGAGGATAAGAGAGAAAAATAAGGTTTCAGAACCTTTCAAATTGTCTTCAGTTTGAGGATTTTAAAGATTACTTTCATATCTAAAATTTCTGGCATCAAACGCAATATAGTCGTGCCAAACAATGGATGCAGTGTATGCAGAAATCTTTGCTCTTTCTACTCAGGCATATGATATATATTTGTCAGGGTTCTGAATCAAAATGTAGTGAGCCAAGCCACTGAAAGGGTTAAGGCAAGGCTTTACAATAACAGGTGCCCTGGGCACATGACGTGGGCGCCCCAAATTGAAGTCTGGACCCCCAAAATTCAAAATACAAACACACCAGGGGCCCGTTTCATAAAACTTGTTAGCTATAACAAATGCTAAATTTCTATGACAAATTTGCTCTCAGCCAATCAGATGCCATGATTTCAGTAGCTTATAATAGTAGCTTGTAACTTGTTATTGATATCAAGTTTGCTCTAAGCCAATCAGATGCCATGATTTCAGTAGCTTATAACAGTAGCTTGTAACTTGTTATTGATATCAAGTGTTATGAAACAGGGCCCTGATGAAATGGAAAGATGCATACTCCACTCTTTTAATGAAAAAAAAGACTTCCCTTAATACAGCTTGCATGACCTTACAATGAAATCAAATAGAGATGAAAGTATCAACAATCAAAACCAAAACACTTCTTTTAAACTTCACTTTACCTCTAATTATGCCGATATTTTTGCCTCGAGATGAAAACATATCTGTCTCATAATAGTAGTGTTTCCATTTAGGAGAAGGCACATTTCATTTTGAATCCAACTTACAATCTTAATTCTTATAGTCTGTGGGGCTTTGAACGCTACAGCTGTACATCTTGTAGTTCAAAATGCGTAAACATGCTAAGGCCTAATAAAAAAGCCCAAACTATACACAAATATAAAACTCCCTTCTCTCAACAACATCAGAAACTTATGAGTACTATCTACACAAAAAAAAATCAATACCTGTAAGTGTATACTAAGCTGAATTTCTTGAATACATTAAAGAATAAAGTGATTCAAGTTTTCTAGAGCTTTCAATTATAAGCGTGGTGAATGTATTCCTTAAAAACCAAATTGAAATGTTATTGATAAAGAAATCATGACGATTTTTACTTTTTGCCTCCTCATTAATTACTATTACAAGTTTTTTTTGCTGGGGGGGGGGGAGGAAGGGGATATCTCAGTAATGCAGGGAACAAGATTCATTAGCTTCTTGTCAGCATTGACCCCCAGGTCGATTCGACTGATGAATTACGGACTGCAGTCCACTTCATCCTCTCCTCCTGAACAGTCAGGCCATAAGTCACACCTATATTGGTAAGTGAAACACTCGCCATCGTTGCAGGTGAACAGCCTTGGACCACATTCACCTGCAGGTAGAAGATGGGCGAGAGAGAGGGAGGGAGGGAGAGAGGGAGAGAGAGGGAGGGAGGGAGAATGGGAGGAAGGGAGGGAGAGAGAAAAGGAAAGAAAGAGAGTGAGAGAGAGAGAGAGAGAGAGAAAAGGAAGAAAAGAGAGAGAGAGAGAGAGTAACGAATGTTTGAAATATGCCATCATTAAATCTATGCCAATCTGAAACTGGCAATTTAATCAGTGGAACGTGACATACTTGTAGTTGTGGACATCTCAACAATTATTTCTGTCTTTCTCTGAAGTGAATTCTCCTTTGGGGCACTACTCACAATATATTATGGATAGCACATTTGTTTAGGTCCGATAAAAAGGAAAAGACCCTCCTACGGCCTGAATTATAATACTACTAATAATAAAAACGTTACTTATAAAGCGCTTATAAGGAGTTGTGATTGATTCAAATCAATCGAAACTCTTTATAAGACTGGGCCCTGAATTATACATTTCGAAAAATTGAACATTTTATCAATCATGTGTGTTAAAACAAATGGGAATGGTGCCTGGCACTACGTCACATACCATACGTTGTATCAATGTGTTCATGTAACATTACATTAATTGTAAGCTACTATTTATTGTCAAGTTACGATAAATTATAACTTTCATATGTTTGTAGAGTATAAGTATAATGATTTATTATCCATATCGTGAAATTTGGTTTCCACTTGTTACAATGTAATACAAAACAAACATATAAATAATGATATTACAGGACAGTGATAAACATACACAAATGATAAATATAAATATTAAAGGAGGTAATAAATGAGTAAGCCAAGGTATAAATTGAGCACGCTATTGTTCCCGCCCGGCAGGCGAGCCGAGCAAGCGGCCCGTTGATTGGTTGAGCACCCGTGTGCTTCGGCCAATAGGCCTTTTTTCGTTATTGTTCTAATTATTGATCGAATTAGTTGACCGTCGATCCACCCGTAGAGTATAAAACACGCTTGCCCACATTATATGTTATCACATGACGAAGTGCTGCAGCGGCAAACGAATATCACTAGCGTTATTATTTTCGATACTTTATCCGCAATGAGTAATATATTTAGCATCATTATTATTGTTAACTTTATTGATGTCAAATAGTTACTGGCTTAATTGGTAACTGATAGTTTGATGCACGGTTCATGGCATATGTTTGACATTTATATTAATACATTGACATGGTATGTTGATAGTAGTCAACGTTTTGCTTTAGAATTGAACAGATGAATGGAGTCGGGGATAAAGGATCTTCGGAAACGTACACGTTGGGTTTGCGCTGTGCACAGGCGTATTCCAGATCTGTTATAAATTGAAGTGCTCATTCAGTGGGTGTAAGGGGTCATGCATTATTTGTTTTATTTTAGAAAGGGCATCTTTCTGGTACAGATCTTGTATGGATGGTAGATCAGCTCCTGTGATACGTTTTGTTGCCTTTCTGGGACGCTCGAGCAGTTTCTTGGCAGCAATTGTGGCGTTTGCATAATAGCAAATTAGGTTGAAGGTTAGGAAACTCTGAATTAGGGACTTAGAAAATAGTTCTATCAACTTACTTTAAGTTTGTCATTACCCTAACAAAGTATAGTCTCTGGTTTCCTTTTTTAAAATTTCTACACTGTTCTTTGGGCAATCAAGTGACTTTGAGATAGCAGTACCTAAATACCTATACTCTGTAACTTGTTAAATCGGGTATGATCGAAGGGTAAGGTCACCTTTTTTAGGTCAGCCATGCCGGGCATAATTTTTTTAATTTTATTTTTTTAAATAATAAAAAAAAAAAAAACGAAGGGGGGGGGGGGGGTTATACACATACAAATACCAAAGGGGGGGGGGGGTTAACCCCCAACCCCCCTGTGTACGCCCCTGGATAATAGTATTGAAAGCACTAGAAAATCCACGTAAGTGGATCTAACATAGGTCTTAGCCTTGTCTAAAGGGGCATATACCTTCAATGTTAATACTGCATCATCAACTCCTCTCTTACATCTGTAAGCAAACTGCATGGGGTCAATGTAGGGGTATTGTATTTAAGAAGGTACTTCATCATGATCTTTCGAAACATTTCATGACACTGCAAGTGAGTGAGATGGGAAGAAGATCATTAAGCTCCTTAACTTTCTTTCCTTTTGGAATTGGTCTTATATATCAAGCCTTGAAGGGGATACATCCCGACTCTTTGGGAAACATCCAGGATGTTTTCCAAAGAGTCGGGATGTATCCCCTTTCCAGTGAATGTTAGAAAAGTTCATTTAATACCCCGGCTAACTGATCCCTACAAAGCTTCAGCACTTTGTTACATATACCGTCAGACCCCGGGGCTTCATTTAAGTGCCCCAAAACATCGCCTTACATCATGTTCAAAGATACAAATTGTAGACAAGTAGTTTAAAGGAGCTACACAAAGAGAATTCACTAACAACTCATAAATAGAACAAATTACATATGGATGGAAAGATTTTCTCTTGAAAAACACGAACAATTTGCTGAGAAATCATATAGATATCATGGAAAGGCGTAAAATGCAATTTTTCAAGACCCTCCTTAGACCCCCGAACGCCCCTGAACGTAAGTCAAACACACAAGCGTAGCGAGCTCTGAATTGTGACGTCACACACTGGACGAACAGCTCAGTGCCGTGTAGCAGTATGCAGCTAGCCAGCCGTGTCCCGTATATGACCTCACAAATATTAACGCTCTACAAAGGACCGCTGAAGGCAGAAAATCTGGATCTCAAAACTAACATTTTTGAGAGTTGAGTACTGCGGGCCCCAAACATATTTTTAAGAGAAGAGTTGTTGTATTTGATCGGCAAGGCATCAATTCAAAACACTTTTGATTTCTTCGTGTGGCTACTTTAATCATTTGACTAGAAATGCAGTGGTCGTGGGTTTATGTCCCGACACATCACTTATATCGATGAGCAAGGCATGCTACATTGTTCCTCTCCACCCACGTGAGTGCCCGTAAAAAAAAGCGACTAGCTGGAATGCTCCCCAGGAAGTGGAGAATGTGCACTTTAATGCGCAGAATAGTAATTGAATCCAGTGACCAGGGTCATAAGAATACCATTCAGTTAATGGAAATGCACTACCTATAAGAAACCAATATCATTATTATTATCATTATTACAGGCCGTGCGTGACATGAATATGTATATTGACGAATTTAAAGTCTTACCTCCTTCCGGCGCAGTACAAATCCTTTCATCCGAGTCATCACCAGTCACCGGGCAATTACGGAAATAATTACATGTGAGGTTGTAAGAGACGCACCCACCAAGCTCACATGTAAACTCATCACTGCCGCATGTTGGTTCTTCAAATATAAAACATCAAGAAGAAAAAGATTACATTTCAGATATAAAATGGTAGTCAGAGGGCAGGATTAACGCGCTTCTTGTGGCAGTTGTCCACTACATGCAGCTGTGATGCGCAGTGGCGGATCCAGGATTTGCCGATAGGGGGGGGGGGGGGGGGGGGGGGGGGGGGGGGGGGCTAAAATTGAAAATCGCGTCGACCAAAATTTCGTCCGGTTTTTGAGAGAAAATTTCGCAACGACTCAATCGGCCGCTGAATAAGCGGGGGGGGGGGGGGGGGGGGGAGGGGCGGGGTAGGTAGTAATTATTTTTCTTCATTTTTTTCCCGGGAATTCGTAAATTGCGCAGACCGTTTTTTGCTCAGTGGGGGGGGGGGGGGGCGGTAGTGAGGGTACTACCTACAACAAATAATAACAAAACAAACAAATAGGGGGGCCGGGCCGGTCTGCCTCCCCCCCCCCCCCACCCCGTGGATCCGCGCCTGGTGATGCGATTCAAGACGGGATGCAATAGCAGAACGAGAGAGAGAGAGAAAGAGAGAGAAGTGATTCTGAATAAACCATGTCCATCTTTGTTGCATTACCTGTATCGTCATAATAATAATAATAACAACAAATAATAACAACAAACAATAATAATACAAATCAACAATACTACTACTGCTACTTCTTCTACTACTATATCTACTACTACTACTACTACTAATCATAACAATAAGAATAATAACATGTTTTGTTTTGTTTAACCATGGTAGCCTCATCAGTATTGATATTGTTCTCTGTGAGGGCCCTGCAATCATATCATTACCCGGCTTTAACCGAGCTACATGTACCATGAAAAGGTGCTCAAGCATTCAAGGAATTTATCTACCAACAGGCATCAGTGCCACTTGGGGACTCGAACCGTGAACCATGCAATCTACAGTGCGGTAATGTATCCATAAGACTAGGACGTACACCACTGCATTTGGTATCTCATGCCAGAGCTTTGCAAAAGAAACATTAAAATCCTCAAATTTACACTGTTCATACAAGCGAAACATTTCTCCTTGCTCATTGCATTGACAATGGTTTAACTTCTCAACACAAATACTGTCTTTACGTATTTTTTTATTTTTTTTAATCAATAATCAATATTGGCATCTGGCCATTTTGTGAGTTAGAATAATGGAGCTCGTACATACATATATACACAATTATACATTTTGTTTCCTGGTTAGTAATAATATATATCAATATATCTATTTTTACGTCTTAAATTAGATGAAAAAGGTGATCAGACATATAAAATATATTTGTCAATGATTGACTAAGAAAATATAAATCACAAAATTGACGTGCATCGTCACATTTGCTTGGCAGATCATGATAATTATATTTGTTGTGAAAACATGCAAATAAGTCATGAATATGCATAAGATACGTTGAACTGGTTTGTCCACTGGTAAGTCAACTGGTATTCTACTTGTTTACAACTGGTAAATCTACCGGTAATCATCTACTGGTTTTCAACTGGTAAGTCAACTGGTAATCATCTACTGGTTTTCAACTGGTAAATCAACTTGTAAATCAACTGGTAAATCGACTGGTAATATCAACTGGTCTCAGATGTCAACTGGTATCAACTAGAATTTCGACCTGGCAGGAACCAATTTGGGTAACTGGAAATATTCTTACTGGTTCCAGTTGCACTTCTAACTGGAACCAGTTGGGTAACTGGAAACGTCCTTCTAACTGGAACCAATTGGGTAACTGGAAATAATCTTACTGGTTCCAGTTGCACTTCTAACTGGAACTAGTTGGGTAAATGGAAATGGCCTTCTAACTGGAACCAATTGAGTAACTGGAAAAATTATCTTACTGGTTCCAGTTGCATTTCTAACTAGAACCAGTTAAATACAAGATTCAACTAGATCCAGTTGCAATCTCCAATTGGTTTGAACTGGAATTGACACACCATCCAAACTTTTTCCAGTTCAGGCAATTGGTTTCAACTGGAAAATTTGTATTCCTATTGAAACCAATTGAAACCAGTTGGAGATTTCAACTGTTTTCAATTGGAATTTGGTCCTGGGCATGGGGAACCAACAGGTACCGCTTAGGCACTGTTTGCTATATAGAGGCCGGCGCAAGTAGCTAGTACTGCAGACAGGCTTTAAAGAATAAAACAACAACAACCCGAAACGGGATGATAGTTCCAACCAAACCTCATGTAAGTATTGCATGTCCTTAAAGCCAATCATTATTAAAAAAAATTACCTTCCACAGCTGACAGCTCAATGAGGAAACCACGGGATTGACTGAAGTAATTTGAGTGGAATTCAATAGCCATCGTGTTGCTGCCCTCTGAAAGCACCTCTGTCTCTCCCGGGATAACTTCTGAATCAAAGGTGAACGATCTGATGAAATCGGAGGCCTCCGATTCGGTATCATGACCGTTCGTGAAGAGTAAAAACGACGAGTGGCTGAGATCGAAGTCTAATATTCGTGCCCGGACTAACAAGCCTTCGGGTACGGTGATGTAGGTCACTGTGTAATCATGCACCGGGTAGTCATTGGGATAGTTGGGAGACGATATGTTCATTGGGTCAGTAAGATCATATGTCACTGAAAAAAAGAAAGAAATATACATGTTTAATATAATATGGAAACTGATGCATATGCATGTAAATGACACACCACACCACCGGGCCGCGATACGACAAAAGAATGTATGGCAATTTGTTTTGTGAGCATTGATTTTATTACGAATTAGGCTTTATATTAGTGTAATCTAACTTCAAATCAAATATTGTAATCCGAATGCCTCCCCCCCCCCCCTCCCCATGAACAAAACATTCTAAATTTGTTAGCGAAATGAATGACAACTGCTCCTTTCTCCAGTTTTAAAAATGAATTACTGTAAAAGATGTTACGTGTAAATAAATTCTTTTGCCATCTCACAGCCGACCATTTTGTGTTTTTAGTTAAACTAAAATAAATCATATGATGAGTAGACCCTGGTTGTAAACTTTCACAACATGAAGAACTTGAATGCTGTTCATGCTTCATGAATTGTATTATTCATTTCACAGCACGAAACTTTTGTCAATTGTTAAGTCATGTCTTCTTAGCACCAAGGGACTTTCACAAAATTAAAATCTTGAATGCAAGTCACGCCATTAAGCATTTTGTGGCATGACACATTTGCGAATATCTTATCACTCATGAAATAAGTTGATGCACCTGAAAGTTTTTGGTTTGACATTAGCTTGAATATTGGTAGGTTGGTTTTATTTACAATGATAAAATTTGAAATACAAACATCATTACACCTAAAGAAACAAAACACTAAAATATTTCGCATGGTCTATTCTAGAAAAATAAGAATAACATTCAAATATAGATCGAGGCATCACCCGCTTCAGCTCAATCTAACCGACAGAGTTGATATGTTCTTTTTCGGGCGTCCAATAACGACTACAATAAACTGATTAATTGATTAATAACAATAATAATAACATTAACAAAAACCATGAAATACAGTGCAAGCATATTTAAGTTATATTGACTGCCTTCAGGGCAATACGACATACGTTGTATATCGCCTGAACCGAAGGCGAGGATGATATATGACAAGTCGTATTGCCCTGAATTAGGCAGTCAATATTACTATTATTTTTTTTTTTTTTTTTTTTGTAAAATGAATTTATTGATAAATATATGCATTTGAACAAAACAAACAATTATACACAATCAATTGAAATAACATCGTAGCATCTTAGCATAGTTCAAATAAAACATGTTTCGTTTTCTTGAATAACAGTGTTTTCAAAAATGCATATCTTTTTTGTTTTACAGTTCCTTTCGATCTTTAATCGATTGTGGATTAGTCTTTTGAAAATACAAAGAATAGAGACTTCATGAAACATGAGTTTGCGATTTTCTGCTTGCATAAATGTTAAATAAACTGCGTATTTTGCATATATGATAAGAAAATTTAAACTTTTAAATATTTTGTTTTTCAATTTATAACCTTCAATTAAAACGAACTTGTCAAAAGAAAAATTGACATTGTAAAGTTTTCGAATTATGTCTCCAAATTTTAACCAAAACAATCTTGTGTGCTTGCACTTTACAAATAAGTGGAGATTGTCGTGTAACTGATCATCATATAAACATAAGGGATTGTTACACAATTTCCAGAAAAAGTTAAGCGCCTCGCTTTCCATAGACGTACTATATTTTCAATCTTTGATATTTTGGGTTTCCAATTAAGGTTTATTAGGTTTTGTTCATTTTTCCCAAAATGAACCCCTAATATTTTAACATCAGAATAGGTCCATGGAATGCCATAAATGTTTTCACCAGTGGTGTCTCCATTAATGTTAACTATGGAACTCTTTGATTTATTCAGCTCTAAACCTGAAAATAAACCGAAATGTTCTATCTGCTTTATAGCTTTCTTTAAAGATTTTGTGTCTTTAACAAAAATTGTTGCGTCGTCTGCAAATTGCAGTATCTTTATTTCGACTGAATCAAAAAGGGTAATTCCTGTGATGTCTAGATCGTTTCTTATTTTAATAGCTAGTACCTCGACAGCGAGTATGAAAAGCAGGGCCGAGAGAGGGCACCCTTGGCGTACGCCTCTTGTTATGTTAATTTGTTCTGTTAACCAACCGTTTACATTGACACTGCTTTTAACATTTGTGTACAGAGTATTGACCCATCTGCAAAATTCATTTTTAAATCCAAATTTCCGTAAACATTCAAAGAGAAAATCCCAACTAAGACAATCAAATGCTTTTCTAAAATCTGTTAAAAATGCAAGTCCTTTGTCTGAGTGGTTTTGGACATAATAAAATATATCTTCGATTAATCTGATATTTTCAGCTAAACTTCTACCCTTGATGTACCCTACTTGATCATTGGAAATTAATGTGGGAATTACCTTCTGGAGTCTTTTAGTTAGGACTGATGCCGCAATCTTGTAATCATAATTAAGAAGTGAGATTGGTCTAAAATTTTCTAAATTAGTTTGATCACCTTTTTTGTGTAATAGCTTAATTATAGCTTGTCTTTGCGTGCTAGAAAGTTCATTATTTTCAAATCCTTCGTTTAGTGAGTTTACAAGCAAACATTTAACTTCTGTCCAAAAAAAATGATAAAACTCAATATTCAGGCCATCACTTCCAGGCGCTTTGTTTTTGGCAAACTCAGAAATAACTTGCTGGCATTCTTTTTCTGTTAATTGGCCTTCGCATAATTCTGCCGATTCTTCGGTCAATTCAGAATTGTGTAAAACAAATAAATATCCTTCTAAATCATGTTGTCTTTCTTTTTGACGATATAAGTTTGAATAAAATTGATGAACACATTTTCTTATATTTTGTTGCTCACTAAAAATTTTGCCTTTGTCGTTGCGTAGTTGCAAAATTGTACTTTTATCATAATTTCTTTTTTCCAATGACATAAAATATTTAGAGTTTTTCTCTCCTTCTTCAAACCATTTGACTCTCGACCTGATTATTGAGCCTTTACATTTCCGTTTGTATATTTGTTCTAGTTCTTCGGAAGTCTTTTCATATTCATTAATAGTTTCCTGCATTTTCTCACCGTCAAGTGTCCACATTTTTTCATTGATCCTTTGTAATTTCTCTTCTAAAAACGTGGAATCACTTTCTTTTGTTTTCTTACTTTTGGTATATTTGATAGAGTATTCTCTGACTCTAATTTTACATAGTTCCCATGCGTACTGCCAAGACATGCAAGAGTTATTCTTTTCTTGTACTGCCTCTTCTATAATTGTTCTAACTTCTTCACAATAATCACTTTTTGTTAACAAACTAGTATTAAATTTCCAAAATCCGGGTCCATGTTTGGTGTCATTAAATCTGATTGTTATGGTAACTGCATTATGATCACCATTAACAACTGGCCTAATATCAGTTTTGATTATATAATTTTTCAAAGGTTTACTAATCAGAACAAAATCAATTCTTGAAGCAACCTGTAGACCCTTGTTGCGCCATGTATATTGTTTTTTATCAGAATGCACTTTTCTCCAGATATCTATTAACAAAAACCTCTTTAATATTAGTTTTAAAAAACTTGGAGTTTTGTATTTGCTTTTAACGTTAAAGGTATCTATTTTTGGATTCAGCACACAGTTGAAATCTCCGCCTATAATCAAATGTGTTTGTAGGTCTTGTAAATCGAACTTTTTATTCAATTTATTATAAACACTTTTAAAGAAAATCTCTCTTTTCTTATGGACATTAGGAGCATATATATTAACAAGTATATGTTTAATTGAACGTATTAGACATTCTAAGATGAGGAATCTCCCGTTTTGGTCGTTATATTCAGAAAAGTATTTAATTTCACTTTGTCTTTTTATTAAAATTGCTACACCTCGTGCGTTGTTTGTGCCATGATTGAAGATGGCTGTACCTTTCCATTCATTTCGTATAATATGCTCTATGTCTTTAGACCAATGTGTTTCTTGTATGAGGACAATCTCAGCGTTTTGATTTTCAAACCATCTAAAACACATTTGTCTTTTCAGTTTGTTACGTAACCCATTACAATTTTGGGTAATTACTAATACTGACGACATGTTAAATTTGAGTTTATCTTCTTAATAACACTATACACATTTATCTCGTATTCGTACCATTCATGCACATATATATTTACTATTGTATTTATTTTGTTTTCTCTATAACTATCTGCTTTCGGTGAACATAATTCTGATTGTTTTACCAAATCATCATTTGCTCGGGCTTTTCGTGTTTTTCCTTCTCCGTTTCTTACTTGTTTGTTTGTCATGGTTAAATGAGAGTTCCGGGGATTCGGGTGTTGCTTCAGACAGTTCATCTTCAGCCGGATCTTCAGTTTCATCATATTCTTTGTTTTCATCGTATTCAGTGGCGGCAGACTTTCTCAGGAAACGTGTGATTTGCGTTTGTGCGTCACGAAGGTTTGGTTCGCTGCTACTCCGCGATCGAAACTCAGACAGAATCTGAATTAGCTCAGCACTTTCTTTTGCTTGCTGTTTGGGACCTCCTGATTTCTTTTCGCGGGTCTCGCCTTTGTTCGCAGTCTTGGATCGGGTCTGTCGGGCAGATGACGTCATGTCTCTTGCTCGTTCATTCGTAGTTGTTGGATGTGCTCGGCTTTCATCCACAGCGTTCGTTGTCTGGGTTACGGCTTTGTCATCGGTTGTATCAGCTGGTTGCATGCTTTCATAAGCATAATGTCACTGAAAAAAAGAAAGAAATATACATGTTTAATATAATATGGAAACTGATGCATATGCATGTAAATGACACACCACACCACCGGGCCGCGATACGACAAAAGAATGTATGGCAATTTGTTTTGTGAGCATTGATTTTATTACGAATTAGGCTTTATATTAGTGTAATCTAACTTCAAATCAAATATTGTAATCCGAATGCCTCCCCCCCCCCCCTCCCCATGAACAAAACATTCTAAATTTGTTAGCGAAATGAATGACAACTGCTCCTTTCTCCAGTTTTAAAAATGAATTACTGTAAAAGATGTTACGTGTAAATAAATTCTTTTGCCATCTCACAGCCGACCATTTTGTGTTTTTAGTTAAACTAAAATAAATCATATGATGAGTAGACCCTGGTTGTAAACTTTCACAACATGAAGAACTTGAATGCTGTTCATGCTTCATGAATTGTATTATTCATTTCACAGCACGAAACTTTTGTCAATTGTTAAGTCATGTCTTCTTAGCACCAAGGGACTTTCACAAAATTAAAATCTTGAATGCAAGTCACGCCATTAAGCATTTTGTGGCATGACACATTTGCGAATATCTTATCACTCATGAAATAAGTTGATGCACCTGAAAGTTTTTGGTTTGACATTAGCTTGAATATTGGTAGGTTGGTTTTATTTACAATGATAAAATTTGAAATACAAACATCATTACACCTAAAGAAACAAAACACTAAAATATTTCGCATGGTCTATTCTAGAAAAATAAGAATAACATTCAAATATAGATCGAGGCATCACCCGCTTCAGCTCAATCTAACCGACAGAGTTGATATGTTCTTTTTCGGGCGTCCAATAACGACTACAATAAACTGATTAATTGATTAATAACAATAATAATAACATTAACAAAAACCATGAAATACAGTGCAAGCATATTTAAGTTATATTGACTGCCTTCAGGGCAATACGACATACGTTGTATATCGCCTGAACCGAAGGCGAGGATGATATATGACAAGTCGTATTGCCCTGAATTAGGCAGTCAATATTACTATTATTAACCGCATCAAATATCGAGAGCAAACTAGATACTCTTACTATCTTATACTTACATTTTCATAAATTTAACAAACGAATTCGTTTTCACTGGGTGCCTGCCGTAGCAAAAAGTAGATTTGACAAAAGACTTAACTCCGTTTCGTTGACAATCAGCCATGCATGAAGACTCTCGTCTACGGCTGATTGTCAACGAAACGGAGTTAAGTCTTTTGTTAATTTCGTTTATTGATACGGCATGCAGCCAGTAAAAACGAATTCGTTTAATAAAATTATGGAAATGCAAGCACTACGTGAGTAGCATCAACTCAAAGAGGAGACGCTAAGCTTTCCAAATATGTATCATTTATTAATTATGATTGTGATTAAGTTATGATAAAACATCGATACTTCTTGGTTTCATTTTTTCTGGGACGCACTGTATAACACTGAAAAGTGACGGCCAGGAAAATATAACAATTTAGATCCTCGCAATTGATATCACATGCGAGCTCTGGACCAATCACATCTCGGTATCTGTCTAAGCTATGTAAAATATGATGTTATATGGCTGTGCAATATATTTGATTCATTGGTGTACTGTGTATCAATATTGACCGGCAAATTACACACAAAATCCCATCAAATTTTCTGAGCGGTCAATATATTTTTTATCGCACGTATGTTTTGTTGGCTTATCAAAACTTCGAGGACAATGATATTTAAAAATTGCCCTGCTCGAATGTCTGATACGGTTAATAATGATTATCATCATAACAACAACAATAAATTCCCTGAAACTACACCATCCACCCTTCCCAACCCCTAGCAATTAAAAATGAGATACTTACTCGTATTATTTGGATTGGCACAATTCAATTCATCGTCGTTTCCTTGCAAACAATCCACAAAATCATTACAGTAAAACGCTCCAGGGATACACTGCTTACCAGGGCATTCATATTCACCATCGCTGCATTCTATAAAAAATAAATGTTAGAAAAAATATCATCTACACTTGTTTTAAAAAACAAGAACTTGCAACCAAGACAGGGGTCCCCAGGGGCTAAATTGATCACATGAATTCCTTTTCCTTCTAACAGTCTGGAATAACTGATAGTTTTACTTTTGTTGCTTCATCTCCCTCCCTCTATAAGTCATACACATGTATGTGAAAAGAATGCAAGGCAACCATTACCGGGTACACAAATGTTTGAAGAAAAAAAAAAATCATTGCCATTTCACATTAAAGCCCGCCTCCACTAGTTTGGCCAGGGGATTAGACCTCCCTAGACCTCCCTGCAAGGTCACTGGCAGGTAGTTTTCTCATCAAATCAGCTCTCAATTAACATAATATAAAGGGGACCATGGGGGATCAACGGGTACTGCTTAGGCATTCTTGGCTGTATAGAGGGCGCAAGTAGCTACAGGTAGTGCATGCTGTCCCGCTTTAAGACAAAGATTTCTCTAGGAGATTGTGATTTTGCAAGTTCCATGCCCGAACTTTGGAACAATCTCTCTCCCTAGCTCGATAAGATATGCATGTATCCTTTAAGAATATCTTCACAAAATTCTATAAAAACTCATCACCTTTCCAGCGAAAATTGTATTCATATTGATATCTGCAGTTGAATATAACATATTCATTGCACAATATAAATTTACAATTACTATCATAACAGCTTTTCATTAGTACCGTTGTTTTCTTTGTCCTTTCAGTTAAAAAAGTAATTAACTAAGGCTTATTCAGATATGCCTCGGTAAAACTTGTAAATACAAGTAAATGGCAACTGCACTCAGCATAGTTCCTACGAGTATTCAGTGAGCTCTGTGTTTCAGATAAACAATGTCAAGTGTATTACACTTCAACGTATGTCATCATAAAGATCATAAGGAAAAAAAAAAAACAACAACAACATGTTTAGCGTCCTGCCTTTTTGAAAAATAGGAAGGAGGCCCTTTTTTTTTTCTTCTTCAAAATGGCCTCTCGGTACATTTCCCTGACAGACGGGCTATTTTTCAAGATCACCGCCGGGATTTTTTTTTTTTTTTTTTTAAATGAAAAAAATATTGAAGAAAAAAAAGAAAAAAAGGAGGCGGCCCCCAAAAGGAAGCGGACGGAGACGCTAAACATGTATATATTTTTTAATGGCCTAACAATAACCGTATCACAACCATTGTAAAACTCCATATTATTTGCAAGTTATAAAGTTATTTACCGTGAAAATTGCTCTTGATTCCAAATATCCAATGTTTCATGACGTGAATGCTTCTGGCTTTACAGTACTTACCACAGTCTAGCTTGTCAGCATAAGTTGATTGCAGCGAGCCTAGCGAACGGGTGGGCTTCTTTACTCTATGCAACGCCGGCTGTCTGCTCTATTGCGCATCAGACAAAGCATGGACACAATAGGCGCGTGCAAGGAACCAGCATATATACGGGTCTTGGAACGGGGGATTAAGAGATAAGTAGGCGTTCCGGCCGCGGTAGAACGCAAAGTAGAATAAATTTGCCTTCCCTAAATACTTACCGCAGTCAAGTTCATCAGTTCCGAAGGGGCAATCAACGAAACTATCACACCTGAAATCCGCATGGATGCAGAAGTTGCCAGCTTCGCAGAAGAACTCGTTCTCATGTGTGCCACATTCGTCTGAAATATTGAAAGAGATAGAAGGTACGTTGTTAAGAAAATGTCAACACAGTAAAACATGAACACAATGGCCCGAATTCACAAAGGAGTAACCCATGGTTTAAACCCTCATTTAACCAATGGTGTAAACATTTGCGAAAAAATAATCGTACCTTGCCCTGCGAGCGTCTAATATATGACATCTGGCTGTGTCATGCTTACTTTGAGCAAATTTTAGACCATGGGTTATGTAAATGAAAATTTAAACCATGGGTTAAATATAAAGTTGAATTCTGGTCATGCGATTGCATTGTGAAAGAAACGTTGTGGAATCGATCAGAAAAGATTGATCATCTATATATAAGTATTGGTGTGTGCTTCAAGGTTCCGGAATCATCATAATGATAAGAAATTTGGCCCAGTCTTGGTAAAAGTACAAGCACTGTACACAAAAAGGTGTATATGGGACTACACGAACATGTGGCATAAAAATCAGTCCCGATTTTTATGATGTTACAAGCCATATTTAGAATATTAAGGCATTTGAAGAGCCATGCATTTTAGGGAACATTTTTTATTTGATGTTCTTCCACACTTGCATAATAACAATGACAACGCTCACAAATTATTTTTTCACCTCTTCCCAGAACTCATTCTTCTCTTTAAATTTAAACCTCCTTTATGAATTCGGGCCTATTAATTTCTAGTGCACAGCAAAACAAAAAAAAAAAAAAAAAAAAAAGAAGAAAAGAAAATGGAATTAGTAAATTTGAACTGGATCCCTTCACCTTTTATCAATAAGTGACTCTACTATATTCTACGATAATCATCCCCAGTGTTGGATTGTCCAGTTTTAACACTAAATATAGGTCAAAGGTGAACTGTTTGATATGACTCTATTTGTGTAAACTTTTTTAAAACAAAGATTCGAAGTTTAATTTATCTCTAAGTTGGACTTTACATTTATGGAAAGCTGTTAGCATCTTTGAAAATATTTTGTAAAAGTTACTTTAAAAGGCATAAAATGTTGATTCAAATCAGTTACATTTTCTAATATGAAGGATATTTTATGTTCTTGATGTGGAATTTATGAAAAGTCTAAGATACTTGAATTCTTGCTTTTGAATATATTTTACTTGAAGGCTACAAATGGCTCTCCATAATGTTTAAGTCCAACTCCCTGGTAATACATATACTTACTATGGTCAAAAGTAGTACAGTTATGATCCTCGTCTTCCCCTCCCAAGCAGTCCTTTGCTCCGTTGCAAAGGTCAAAGGTCTCTATACAATAATCATCCATGCACTGATACTGGTCGCTCCTGCATGTTGGGTGGATGTAGTCTGTTGGTGTAATAAGGGACGAAAAAAATATAATACACTGCGTTTCGTAACACATAGGTTGCTTTCTTCGCCTCTCTGTACGCTCGCTCATTTGCCAAATCTGGAAGCTTGCACAAAATAACTCTTTTTTTAACCGTAAAGGATTCATTTTGCACTGGAAACCCTTAAAACTTGAAGCGTTTGGAGACCTATCCCATAATAAATGTTGTTTTGTTGTTTCTCTCTTTTTCAGGGCCATTCCTTACAAGCATTCGCTTTTCTTTTGGCCATTTCAATATTCAATTCTGTATTTTGTATTGTTGTTTGGATCTTTTTATGGTTATGGTTAAATGAAATATCTTCAATCTTGAAATGAAAATAAATACTATGTGGGACATGGAGATATTTGTGTGGCATTTAAAGAGTTAACGAAAATGAATCTCAACTTTCTTTAGCATCGTTACATAACAAAGTAGACTTATTGTAATACAGTTAAACCTGTCTATAGCTACCGCCCAAGGGAAATACAAAAATGTGGTCTTTGTAGACAGGTGGTCACCAAAGCAGGTATGACTGTACATTATTGAAAAGAAATAATTTGTATCCCCTTTTATCTGATACCACTTTTGTAATGACGGCTAGACCCTGGGATCATTAAACTGAACCAATTTGAAACCAGCAAGGTAAAATTGATTGGCGAATGAGAGTGGTATCTAAATCATCTATTCATCAACGCAAAGAATGGCCCATTAATGAGCCATTTGCGGGTACATATACACTTTCAAGTATATTGAATTCCATTATATTTTTTCACTGACAACTTTAAAGTTGCAATAACTAAAAAAATAAAATAAGGGAATTTCAAATTAACTGAATAGATAATGTCACTGATGTATTGATGAACTCCTCTCCCATTGGTTTCCGCACTCCAGTAACTAAAATTGCATTTTGCTCAAATTGAATTCATCAAGAGGTTCTATTCTTTTTAGAGCATTTAATAATAATATATTATCCGTGATACGGTGATATATTTTGAGTAGTGCCTAAAGGGAGAAGAGGTTTAGGGGAAAAAACTATATTTACGATATTTCTTTACATTTTCTTCTACATGTGTTTACACTTTCATGACACATTTACAAAGATTGGATTGTCTTTTAAGTTTAATGATCCACTGATCGTTCATATGTGGAGAAGTCCCACTCTGCATATTTGAGAAAAATCACTCTACAAGTGATAGAGGTACTTCATGAATAGATGTTGTCTCCTCCTTTTGAAAGAATACTTCCACCTGGGTATCATAGAATGTACCATTAGTGCCTAGCTAGATCTATTATGTATTACTATAAATGTAAATGTCTTCTTCTTGATATTATGTGTCTTACTGCATATTTTCATATTGTCAGCCTTCTATCCCCCCCTCCTGTTGTCTTGTGCCCATTGTGTGCTGTCCCCATTGTGTGCTGTGCTGTTGTCTTTTATTATTTGTCATATCCTAATTCTCTCTTTTCTCCCGTCTCGCCCACTAGTCTCCCAATTTTTGTACACTTCTTGTTTCTTATACCAACTTTTTCTTAATGTATTCTTAGGTAGTCACAAATATATACTCCCACCATGTTTATCTTGTTGCTTATTTATGTACCCACCAATTTGAAAGGAAGACAAATTAATATCTTATCTTATCTTATGAATAAATATTGATTACAAAAGTTGATGAGCCCATATCCAGGATTTCTGTCTCAGTGGGTTCTTACAAGTTGTATATATGACCTTCATCTCTACATGCGCATGCGCAGATGGTATCTAAAGAATGGCTTATAAGGCACTTACTGTCTGGATTGATTGCCGAAACCTCGATCCGGAAACCTTGTCCACCGAAAGGTCCGCAGTGAAATTCAATCCATGTCTGGTTGCTAGGGATGACACGTTGTCTTGGAACATGGCGAAAGTGGTAGTTGGACACCAGTGTGTCCTGATCACTGTGGTCAAGGCCGGTTCCCATGGTTACAAAGGAAAAAATGGTAATGTCAAATGTCAGGAATAGCAAGCGGACGTAAAGTCCAGAAGGAACATTGACTTGCCACCCGACATAGCAGCCAGCTTCATAACGCATTGGGTAACCTGGGGAAGTGATTTCCTGTACTTCGTTCTGGCCTAAATTGAGGTTATCTGTAGATACAATCATGCAGAGTAGGGATAATTAATTAAAATTACTTATGACATTGCTACTATATTCTTAGTTTTATAATTCTCATCGTTTTTATTACTATTACTATTGCCATTATAACACTTATCATATACCTCTCTTTGAAAATCTAGCCATCTGATTGGTCGAATTTGCAGTGGTGATTTTGGATATTCCCGCAAAAAGGCGAACATGTAGTCAATAGTTCATGAGTGATATCCGTTGTCCCGGGCAACAGCCCGCATAAATCAATTGTGCTCAGACTCCATTGGTTAACGTGTTAAAATTTTCTTTGTGCGAGGGCGGACACCATACAGTGCTTTTTGTCTGCGATTCCCAAATGATTGAAAGTGTCAGTTATTTTTCAAGCGAAGATAAACAGTCAGTTTCTCAGATTTTCGTGATAAACATATCTTTACTCAATAAACGGATAAGGTAAGAATTCTTGGTAGACTTTGTTTCATTTCCACATATAAAAGAGATATTGACTGCTTTAATATTCGGGAACTAGCACATCCTGCCATGACCCCTCGGCGCGCCGCCCACCCAGGCGCGCCTCAGGGTCATGGCAGGATGCGCGCGCGTTCCCTTGAGCATATAAAACATCCAGGCCTCTCAAAGCAGTCGATATCTCTACATTATATACCTTACTTAAGAAATCCAGCCATCTGATTGGTCGAAATTGGAGTCATGATTTTAAGCCATGCCCTGCCTACAAGTCATTTTTTTAAAAAGTGCCCCCGTACCCGCCCTTAACTTAATAGTCTTTAATTTGTGCTCTAATCATCCTGCGATCCCCATTGGTTTACGTGTTAAAATGTTCTTTGAGTGAGCGCGGACACCATACAGTGATTCTTGTCTGCGATTCCCAACTGATCGAACATTTCAGTCATTTTCCCATTGAAGATAAACAGACAGTGTATCAGATTGTCTGTGATGTTTTAACCAATCTTTACTCAATAAAAGGCTGAGGTAAAAATTCTTGGTAGATTTTTGTTTTAATTCGCCATATAAAAGTCATATCGACTGCTTTAATATTCGAGGTCTGGCTGCTTTATATGCTCTCGGGAACTCGCGCCAGCCACTAAAACCAGCCAGACCTCTCAAAGCAGGCGATATCTCTATATTATCATTACTATTATGGAGGCAAAAATGTTTGAAAGAGCAATTAATAAGCGTTTACTTTGATATGACCTAAACAGGTGCAAGTGTCACAGTGGAAAGTTGAATCGGATTTCGATTTTGCTCTTACTAATAATGATAATAGCTACATTTATATATTGGACATATATCCATCCCAGGGGCTGCTCAAGGCACCTAAAAAGTACCATCATTACTCCAGTATTTGCCCAGCTACCCTCAGGCGCTAAAAGCATTCCAGGAATAAATTCCTATCATATCTCCATCTACTGCAGTAGGGTGGAGTGTGCAAATGTCTATCAATGTCTTGTCAATGGACATTGTAGTGCCATGTCAATAGATGTATATCTAGCTCTTCTAACTTACAGATAGTTCCGACGGTACCGCAGTCGACTTCGTCACCACCGTCAACGCAGTCATAAAATCCGTCACACTTCCAGTACTCTGGTACACAGGCCCCATTTGAACAAGTCAAGAAACCATCATCGCATGGACCTGTTAGGAATGATTGATTGATTGATCATTAATGAATCATTTCTAATATTATTATAAACCCCGGCCATTTGAACAAATCCAGAAACCTTCATCGCATAATTGATCATCAGATGACTTACTTTACGCATGAATACTAGTTAATAATCATATTCTGCATGTTTACATAATGCTTACTACATCTAAGTTGTCATTTAAATATACATGTATACCGTATTTACAAATATTAATACCCCGGTCACTGGATTTAGGCTTGTTTGGTATCGTTAGCTTAAACCAAGAGTCGAAAAGAAAAACACAATACTTTAGCCTTGTTACGAGACAGAACTCCTTTATTCTGAGTAAGGCTAAAGTCTGTGGTTTTATTTCGACTCTTGGTTCACCCTAACAGTAGTTCGACAACTTTGGCATATGCTGATTTTGTTTGGATTAAATCGGGACGACTCCCAGTATTGAAACAAATCTCAAGAAATTGAAATAGGTTTGCACCCTCCAAACGCCCCTTTCCGACCAAAACAAAATACTTAAAGTAAAACTCTCGTTTCTGACGTCACAACTCGAGCCCGTTTATCAAAAGGCTATTCCTGTATTATACAACTAGGAATTATCGGAAAGGCTCCTATGCATCTTCAATCGTTTTCTTGAATGGAAAGCCTATAGTTAGATAAAGATTCTTACCGCAGTCGACCTCGTCTTCGCCCATGGCACAGTCAGGTATGTAGTTACAGACTTGAGGCTGGGAGACACACTGTGAGCTATTGTAACAGGCAAATTGGAAGCTAGATTGGCATTGGAAAGCTACAAGGGATTACGAAAAATAAAACAAGAAAAGTGTCATGGAGTGATTCTGTTTTACACGAAACAAATGGTAATTTTATATCAACAGTATTAAACTTGTAATTTGCATTAAAAATATGCATACTACTTGCTTTCTTTGACCCTCTGCATAGTCACCAATCGACGATAGGTTGAGTTGGTGAAACATAATCTGGCTTTAGAATATTACCAATTTATGGTCTTGATTAGCTCAATGAAAACCCGTTTAACACTGGTATAGATCTAGCACTGGAAACAGTTAAATAGTCTTGATGCCTTTGGTATATATGATAAATACTAAGTGGCATAGGGAGATTATTTTTGTGGAAAATAAAGATAAATTGTCCATACACACATGAGTGTATGAGGCTAAAGTCAATTAAAGCAATCTGGTGTATGTACCCAAAATCAACCTAAGCTGAGATACAGTTGTGATGTCAGATTAGTCGCAAGACTACCAGTAAAGCCGACTTGGCATTCTGACAGGCTCACAATGTCCTGCTGTTCAAATATCAATCATATGGTCTTTTGAATCCCAAGCAAAGAAGCTTTTAAATGCTTCATCATCTTCATAATATCATCATCCTTTATAAAAGTTAGCATTTTCCGTCTTGCACGGGGTTACTGAATTTCGCAGCGTGATGACACCCCCTCTCTGCACTTCTTCTTGTCTAGAGCATCCTCCTCAACAACCTTAATGCTTTCTTTGTTCAACATATTTTTCTATTAAATCTTTGATCTTCCTTTACCCTCTTATGCCATCCACTTCCAGATCCCACTCTTTTTGTCACAGGTTCATCATCTTCCCTTCTAAACACAACACGCATCCATCTCGATCTATTTCTCTTTACAGTCTCTTCCAGACCCAACCTTTCCATGAACTCACTAGTGTACTTTCTATCGGACAGTTTCACACCACACACTCATCTTCTGTATCATGGCTCTTTCTGTTCTCCTCTAGATACCTTCTTCTACTCTCTTCACATTACAAGTTTTAATGTAATATCTCTATGTAATGTCACTACAATTTCTTTAAGAACTTGATAATAGTCAGATTAGAGAGCATGCAGAGGACTTTACTTACGACATCCTGCTTCATCGCTTCCATCCGAACAGTCAGTAAAGGCGTCACATTGGTGAGGCCCAGGGATGCACTGTCCATCGTTACATGTGAACTGATCAGGATGACAAGTACCTGAAAATATAAATAGTTATTTTATGATATGACAATAGGGACTTTTAGATTATGCACGACGAGAACGTGGACTGCCCTTTTAAGGCAATGTGACGTCACTGCCAGTGCCTTAAAAGGACTTCACATTGCCTTAAAAGGGCAGTCCACGTTCTCGTCGTGCAGAGTCTAAAAGTCCCTATTACTACTACTACTACTACTACTACTACTACTACTACTACTATTACTACGTGTGTGTCCTAATCCAACGCCTAGTGACCATTTCGCCTTTCATTTTCGGATCGTGACTAATAAGTCGGGGATAACCACTAGAGATGTTCTTCGTAACTTTATGCTTTATCAACAAGGTGACTTCGATCATCTAAACCGCTTGCTTCAGTTGGTTCCTTGGTCACTCTTTATTGATCCCAATGATGTTGATAAAAAACACATAAAACTTTTTATCGATAACAAATACTAAATATCCTTGATAAATTTGCTTTCAGCCAAACAAAATATGCCACGATTTCAGTAGCTTATAACAGTTATTGTAACTTTTTATTGATAACAAGTTTTATGAAAAAAGGCCCAAGTACATGCATAAATATCCTGTAATTTTGCAACTGATCAGAGGACTTTCGATCTAGGATCGATCCCAACTCAAGATAGGACAGGACTCACCTCCTTGGGGTTGGCAGTTGAGTTCATCGCCACCGAATCCACAATCATTGATGAGATCACATACCGATCTGGCAGGAATGCATTCCCCATCACTAGGACACTGGAACTGATCTTCATCACATGGTGCAAAAGTCATGTCTGAATAAGGATAGAGAGAGTAGTAAGACAGTGTCAAAGTTGAAATGTCATATGTCTAAATACTGAAAGAGAGAGAGAAAGATAATGTCAAGGTTTAAAGGTCATGTCTGAATACTAAAAGATAGAGTAGTAAGATAATGTCAAGGTTTAAAAGTCATGTCTAAATACTAACAGACAGAGAAGTAAGATCATGTCAAGGTTTAAAGGTCATGTCTGAATAATGAAAGATAGAGAAGTAAGATAATGTCAAGGTTTAAAGGTCATGTCTGAATACTAAAAGATAGAAAAGTAAGATAATGTCAAAGTTTAAAGGTCATGTCTGAATACTAAAAGATAGAAAAGTAAGATAATGTCAAGGTTTAAAGGTCATGTCTGAATACTGAAAGAGAGAGAAGTAAGATAATTTCAAGGTTTAAAGGTCATGTCTGAATACTGAAAGAGAGAGAAGTAAGATAATGTCAAGGTTTAAAGGTCATGTCTGAATACTGAAAGATAGAATAGTAAGATCATGTCAAGGTTTAAAGGTCATGTCTGATTACTGAAAGAGAGAAAAGTAAGATAATGTCAAGGTTTAAGGTCATGTCTGAATACTAAAAGATAGAAAAGTAAGATAATGTCAATGTTTAAAGGTCATGTCTGAATACTAAAAGAGAGAGAAGTAAGATAATGTCAAGGTTTAAAGGTCATGTCTGAATAATGAAAGAGAGAGAAGTAAGATAATGTCAAGGTTTAAAGGTCATGTCTGAATACTGAAAGAGAGAGAAGTAAGATAATTTCAAGGTTTAAAGGTCATGTCTGAATACTGAAAGATAGAATAGTAAGATCATGTCAAGGTTCAAAGGGCATGTCTGAATACTGAAAGATAGAAAAGTAAGATAATGTCAAGGTTTAAAGGTCATGTCTGAATACTAAAAGATAGAAAAGTAAAATAATGTCAAGGTTTAAAGGTCATGTCTGAATACTAAAAGAGAGAGAAGTAAGATAATGTCAAGGTTTAAAGGTCATGTCTGAATACTAAAAGAGAGAGAAGTAAGATAATGTTAAGGTTCAAAGGGCATGTCTGAGTACTGAAAGATGGAAAAGTAAGATAATGTCAAGGTTTGAACGTCATGTCTGAATACTGAAAGATAGAGAAGTAAGATAATGTCAAGGTTTAAAGGTCATGTCTGAATACTAAAAAGAGAGAAGTAAGATAATGTTAAGGTTTAAAGGTCATTTATACTCTTATATAGTATCGAAAATATTATCGTTAGTGAAAAATTTGAACAAGTTTGTGACAAAGTGAAAAATAAACCCAGGGCCGATATTCAATGTAATACTTATCTAAAAAAATATGACTCGGTTTTGGCTTCGGTAAAATACTTAGTCAAGCTAAGTTGAAGCTTTTGGCAAAGTATTTTACTCCAAGTTTAAGACAGCTCCCTTGCTGGCTGAAGCCAATTATTTTGAAGGCCTTGATTGGCAGGTATATTGTGTCATACGCATTTATTATAACCTGCGCACAGTTACATGTATATCAGCGTGCCTTAACCCTAACAAGGCCCCCCTCCCCGCGATTTTTCTGATTGTTCGGGAACGCATACGGATGGCGCCCGCCGCTCGCTGACTTTTTTCTTTCTAGTCTTGCGCCTCTTTTAAAACATTTTTTTTTTGAAAATCGGACGCACAGTTACAAAGTCACGCGACCTTTGTCTTTGCATGTCAGCCCGAAAATTGCTAATTTTCTTGATTTGTGTACAAACATTATGGAAATGGCATTTTTCCTAAAAAGAGATAAAACATTGGTTACTGTGGCTTGTTTAAAGTTTAGGTGTTTGTTTTGGGAGTCAAAATAGTTGAATTGTAGTTAGAAATGAAATAAAACGACAAAAACAAGGAAATACATAAGAAATTATCAAAACAAGAGAAAACATAAGGGATAACCTAGCTCTTCCATTTTTTTGGTCGCATTATTGTTTCAAATGGTCTAACGAATACATGAAGTGAAAAAGAATGCTTAAATATAAAAAAAAATATATGATTTATGGGTACAAAGGTGAATTTATGACCTTATTTGCATAATTTATCATAAATATGCGGCGATCGGCCGTTTCAAGGCCGAGATCTTAAGGGGGGGGGGGGGAGGGCCGTATTAAGACCTCAAATAACCCGGCTTTTTTAGGGTTAAATGCAAAACCTTTATTGTGCATAAGTTTGGATTGTGTAAATGAAGTCACAATGATACTCAGTAAGAAGGTAACTTATTATTAAAGTAATAAGTTGGCTTACTAAAGTAAAATACTTAGATGTGATCTGAATTAAACTTGAGCACTTATATTTTTTTCATAATCGGTTTTCTTAGCCCTGACTCAAAAGGGCCGTTCGACAAATAAAACCCAAATATGAAATACACATACACATAATTATATCATAACATTACAAAATACATGTTAGAAGAAAATATAATGCTCAAGAGGCTATACATGCGGGCAATTTTGACGTACTGGCGATAGCGAGAATTATCTGTTGATAATGTGAGTTGAAAATGGGTTCTTTCCTTACAGTCCGCAGATATTATATTTTACCAATTTATCTACTGATTGTGGACAAGGATTAATATTAAGATCTTTCTACCGATTAATTAATTTATTTATTCATGTCTTCTTTATAAAATCAGGGTGGTCCCATTCAAGCCACAAGGCCTGATTTGAGGGAGCCCTGCTGTAACAAACAATTTACATTTCAAATATCTTACAATACACATAAAAATACACAAAATATACAACAAAAACCTAATATAAACAAACTATAAAACATGTCGTACAAATAGGAAATTAGATGAAAATGGAAGAGGAGAGAGAGAGTAAACGAAAGAGAGAGAGAGAGAGAGAGAGAGAGTGAGAGGGTGGTAGGAATACTTCAGTCATTTAAGTCACTTGAATTTCACGGACATTTCGTTTAAAAATAGGTAGTGAGGCGGAACATTTGGTTAAGTATGGGTAGTGAGTTGAACAACTTTGCTGCTGTGTACGAGAAGGTCTGTTTTTTTAATCGGTTCTGGGGTTGGCAAGCGGCAAGCTACAATTGATGCATTGAAACTGATCTCGTGGGATACGGGTTAGCACTTTGAGGTAGAGCTTGTTTTAGATAAACAGGAGCAAGATTATTCAGGATTGTATACATTAGTACTTGATAATTGTATTCCAATCTGTGTTTGATGGACTGCAACCTTAAAGAATTTAACATAGATTGTACAGGCGTATACTAATCTGCATCTAATACTAAACGACAATATTTGTTTTTACATTTCTGTAGTCGCTTTAAATCTGTATTTTTCAGTGATCCCCAAACAGTTGAACAATAATCAATGTGAGGAAGAATTAATAATACAAATAATTAATAACAATAGTATAAATTAGTAAATTCACGTTTTATCAAACAGTGCTTAATCCTCCGCATACATATAAGCGAGTTCATAATCCTTTTAAAAACATCATTGACATGGGAAGACCAATCTAAGTTCTGATTTACAATAACACCCAGATATTTAAATTTCGTTACATTTTCTATAAGTTTACCATCCATTTTTATCTGTAGTTTGACTGGATTCTTCTTCCTTCGACTTGAAAATAACATAACTTTAGTTTTGTCTGTGTTAACAACTAGTCCATTTTCATTCATCCATTCACATAAAACTAGTATGTCGTTTTCTAACTGGGTTTGAACAGCTTGTACTCCATAACCATAGGAGAAAATGGCAGTGTCATCTGCGTACAAAGAAATATTAGTATTTGAATGCAAGGCTAGCTAGATCACATATGTCATTACAAAATAGTAGCGGGCCCAAAATTGAACCCTGCGGTACCCCAGAATGAACTGGGAGGAAATTACTTCTAATGCCCTTGTATGACACACATTGGTTTCTTCCCACTAGGTAAGACTCAAACCATGATAATTCTGTTCCGATGATGATCGAAGAAAGAATTACGTTTTACGTCACCCGTCAGCTGTAGTTTGCATCTACAAACCCTACCTTGTCAGTGGGTCATAATGCATAGCGGAGGCTCTGAGCTAGGAGACTATATTCAGATACCCAACTCCATCCATTGGCCCTGGGGTGGTATTCAACTCAATACTTAGAATAATAAAGAAATGTCAATAAATTACTAAGCTAAGAACTTTACCTATCTCGTATTAAAATCGCATTTTCGACATTTACATGCGTAAAGCCTCGGTCACAAATGCCATTACGAACTGCTACGAACGCCGTCTGAACGATTTTCAGACAATGGCAATTCGGAAAGACAATGGAATCACAGGGAGATTCGTAAGAACGCATCGTTCGTACGAATCTTTGTGACCGTAGCTTAAGACGAAATCTAAGTAAAATACTTACTGAAATGCATTGTGACATCACACGGTCAATCAAAAGTAATGCGCAATTAATGCGTCGCAATAAATACACGCTGATATAATTGTGAGCATGTTATAATACTGCGTTAGAAAACCATATGCCTGCCAATCAAGACCTCAAAATAATTGGCTTAAGTCTAGTAGGGAGCTTTCTTAAATTTAGGGTAAAATACTTAGCGAACAATTTCGAATACACCCCTTTACGGTTAAGGGCGCCATTTTAATTTGAGAGTAAACATCGCGTCATCAATGTTTTCAGATGCGCATTCATGGTTGCACGACTGCCTGTGCTGTGCGCTCACATCATATTGACATGTGTGCCATTTTAAATTACGAGTAAACAACTATTTTTACTCGTAAATTAAAATGGTGCCCATGTCTGCGCATGCGCACTCTTGTAACCGTAAACGCGTGTATTGAATAGCAAAATTGGCTAAGTATTCTACCTAAGCCGAAGACCAAGTAAAATACTCACATTTCAAATTTAACTATTGAATTGAATACCGGCTCTGGACTGTAACTCTTATTGACACAGCCAGAGACTGACAGAGTCGGGATCTGCTCAAGACTTTATGGCATCGTTTTGAAGTGTCAAATTACAGTCTGGCATGTAGACTACGTCATTATTAGTATTGTTGATACATGAAGTACTGATACATGTAGCTTGTGTTCGCAATATTGCACAGCACACCACACAAACACACAATAAAGGTAGAAAAGGAGATAATAATCTACCAGTACTACTTACCACAGTCTTCTTCATCTTCTCGATAAAGACAGTCAGAAGAACCGTCGCATACCCAAACCTGTCGTATACAATCGCCACTAAGTTCACACAGAAATTGGTCAGGCCCACATAATTGCTCTGTAGAAAAGAGATCAAATCCAAACAGATGCATTTATTACATTAATCCTGTTTAAAAAAAACTATTTATAGGAGCATATTTACCATCACACCATCGTCATTAAAAATCATCATCATGATCATCAACATCATCGTTATCTAGCTGTATCATCATCATAACCATCACCCACATCATCGACATCACGATAGTCATCATCTTTGTCAACAAGTACTAACATCAACATCATCATCACCTTTTTTGTCATCACCAGCATCAACACCTTCATCACTAATACTACCATATCATCATCACTATCTGTATATCATCGTTTTCAACATCCACACAAAACAATGACACTATATTTTTCTAAGAGCAAAAAACTCTGCAGTATAACTGCAGTAACTCTTCCATACCCGCCAATATTTGAAAATAAAAAGTAAGAATTTTTTGCACGGTATGCCTTCGAAAATAAGAAATCTGTACACATAACGGGAGTTTGCACATGCTGTGGCAGTGTAAATGGCAATACGCGGTAAATCTGTAGGCCTACAATCTGTAAAAGCAAATACAACATCGGTGCTCGATCATGCAGCCATTCAACCCACGCAATATGTGTACTCTCAAATTACAGCACATGATAAAACAAGCTTAATTAGGCTTTTTCACACACACAAACACACACATATACACATAATCAGAATTTTGAAAAATCAGAATATTCCGGATATTTCCTAAGGGTTAGCAGGTATGCTCTTCCCCTTGAACATAAACTGCCCCTTTGTCTCTACGGAAATTAAAGACATTATACACTACCTTCACAGTTGCTTTCATCGCTGTTATCTCCGCAATCTTGGAACATATCACAACGAAAGCTTAATGGTATGCATTTCCCATCACCCTCACATTGGAACTGATCATCAGCGCACGGAAGGAATGTCCCATCTGAAAATAAGTACAAAAAGGAGAATAATATATTTGTAACCTGTTGTAACCATGTAAATAATGTATCAAAGCAATCACATACACTGTTGGATATTTGTTTAGGAATGTCTTGATGAGACATGTACATTACAAACATTGTGGCTATAAACAGAATTTCATGAAAATTGACCTTTAAGACCAATGGATGTTTACCTGCAAACCCCAAATCTAATAAATACATGATCAATTTCCATCATTTTCCAGAAGAACGTATTTCCATGACTTTCCAGGTCTGCATGTCCATGGCCGGGCGACCCTGAATTGCAGTAATAGTCGGGTCAATATACGGTAAAAAACACCCCAACCCCCAAAAAATTGCAACTAAAGGTTTTTCAACGGTTTCTGGTAGTATTTGACCTCAGGAATAACATAGTAAAAGTATACCAAAATCGAAGGTTCAGAAATCTGTTTTTTCAAGATGGCGTCCAAGATGGCAGCCGATACCTAAAAATGTCCATAAATCACTTATTATCCATCATTGAGACATCATTTTGGTGTCTATCCCATGGTTTCGGGGGTCAGTGAATCCATTGAGACAAGTAAGAATGGTTTGTGATGGTCTACGAAGCCCCCAAATCCAAGATGGCGTCCAAAATGGCCGCCATAACATAACATTTGTCATAAGTCACTTATTATCCATTCGAGAGACGTAATTGGGGTGTCTATGCTATGGTTTTCGGGGTCATAGAATCCATTAGGATAAGTTAGAACTTTAAGCAGTGGTTCAGGAAACCACGAAATCCAACATGGCGTCCAAAAGGCCACAAAACCACTATGATTTCTCAATAGAGGGCGCACTTCTTGAACAGGAAATTAACTTATAATTTATCATTTTATCTCTCACCCTTATGGCGTCACACCCCCCCCCCCCCCCAGAAAAAAGGTGAATTCAACTATTGACAGGTCATTGTCAACACTGAGGAAGTGGACCGAGGGGGAGGGGGGGGGGGGAGTGACAATGCCAAAGTAACAAGTTAATAATAATATCTAGACACATATTCATTATACCTTATAGTCATATTCATAGTCCTTAACCTCTGCAGGTATAGCGAAGTGTGCTACAGGCAGTACAGAAGTCGCAATGAATCAAATTAAGAACATTACTAGGTGCAGCCTCCGTATTTGACATCAGTGGAACCAGATGATTGACCTCTAATTTCCAGCCCCAGTCTGTGTCGTCCATGTCTTCTCAATTTCCATGCCATGACTTGGTAGCCTGGGGGGGGGGGGGGTACTCACATATTAAGAAATAAGGGAGTGTGCCGCTCTAATGGGTCACTTTTTCACCCCAAATCCCAAAAGATGGGTCCCATTTTTAACAAAAATATCCCTAAACATGAGTCTGTGTTTTTCAAAATTTCAAAATTTTTTCGGGTTTTTGCATTGTGAAAATAGTGAAAAATGGGCTTCAATTCAAGAAAAATAACCCCTAAACAAAAAAAGGGGTTCCGAGACTTGACCGGCACACCCCCGGCCAAACCAAATACTCCCCCCCCCCTACCCGGGCTTGGTAGTATGTTCTGAAGGAGTGAATTTGGTGGAGGCTGGCGTAGGAGGAAGTTGCATTGGCAATTTTCTTGACGAACAAGTTGTATCGTAATGATGCAACTGAGTCATTACAGCTGTCACCAAACATGACAGACATTGCTTTGATACCAAGTTCCTCTAAGTTAGTTACTTTGGCTGACTTGGTAGAAGGAAAGTACCAGCACAGGATTCCAAAGTAAGGTTGCATTTCACAAGCTTCTATTTTTTCCTATTCCAAATATCCGGGAAGTCGAATCGCAATCGGTGTAGGCATCCAGAAAAAGTAGTTGTGAGCACAGATTCCGTACCCAGGTCCACTTCCAACTGCTTACAGTTCTACACCTTCGGGGCCTTGGCTGCATTATAAGAGTGGAAGTATAGTTCCCTGCTATCTGTTCCAAGGATTTTGCGAAGTCCAGTTCCTTTCATCACGGTACCGATTGCTTCCAGCAAAATCATGAAGGTCTGGAAGCAACCTAATTGCAAGTCAACCCCGTTTAGTGTGCTATTCTGGGGTGCATCGATGAGTTTAGCTCAGCGGCCTTCCAATATGCTGTTTTCATAGTCTCGTTCAAAAGGAAAGACAAAGCTACGAATTTGGAAGAGATTTCGAAAGTAACAATTGTACCTGAACAAATCATAAATGCTGATTTGCTTTGCTGCTTCAACGGTTCCTGGTAGTTTAAAAAACAAGGGAATTTTAAGTAGCAGAGGTGTTCGGCTTTGAGCTCAGTCAGTTCCTATCTGCACTTTTAGAGGCTAGGAATGTCTTTCGGAGGGCTAAGAAGCCTCAGCTAGCTCATGCTATAACTTATCATGCAGTAAAGTGTCGAGTGAAGCCGTGAAAGGACTCAGAACAGTATGCTCTTGATGATGGTTCCTTGGTACATCGGATTCCATAGAAGACAGGAGACAGCTATGCCACAATAGTACGATCCTATGCAGATTTGACAACCCCCCCCCCCACGATATGGTTCTGCAAATGTAGTTTTTGACGGCTTTGGTGGAGGGCTGTCAATTAATGATAGTACACACCATCGACGTGGGCAGAATGCCCATCCAGTTGTCAGATTCAATGCAGACACAGTATTCTCAGGCAAGAAGGATGAGCTTTTATCAAGAGACTGCAATAAGCAGGGACTCATAAATCTCATTAGTGAGGAACTGAGAAAGGGTAACTGCTCCGTCATCAATGTATCCGGGGATGCAGATACACATTTTGCTATTAAAAAAGCTGTATTCGATTTTTCTCGTCGTCAGTCTACTACTCTGATTTGAGAAGGCACTGACATATTGGTGTTACTCTTGCATTACGCGGATATAGATAACAGGGTACTATACTTCCGGTCTGACAATGCAGCCAAGGCTCCGAAGGTGTATAACATTGAGCAGTTGAAAGTGGACCTGGGTAATAAATCTATGCTCACAACTACTTTTTCGATATGCCTATACACTGGTTGCGATTCGACTTCCAGGACATTCGGAATCGGAAAGAGAGCAGTCTTCCAGAAGCTTGTGAAATGCAGCCCCACTTAAAAATCCAGTGCTAGTACTTTCCTTCTTCCAAGTCAGCCAAAGGAACTTATAGAGGAACTTGGTATCAAAGCAATGTCTTTCATGTTGGTTGCTGCTGTAATGACTCACTTCCATCATCACGATACAACTTGTTCGACAAGAAAATTGACAATGCGACTCCCTCCTACGCCAGCCTCCATCAAATTCCACTCCCTCAGAACATACTACCAAGTCGTGGCATGGTGGAGAGTGAATTGTAATACATGGACGTGACAGACTGGGGCTGGAAATCAGAGAACATTCAACCGGTTCCAGTGATGTTGATTACGGAGGCTGTACCTACTAATCTTCTTAAGTTGATTCATTGCAACTACTGTGCTGCCCCCCCCCCCCCCACTCAGAGGTCGGAATGACCGCATGCGTGTTGCCAAAATGTCCAGTAAAGGGCGTACTTTTCGTGCAACAAAGTCCGGCCCGAGAATTGTAAAAAAAAGGGGTGTATTTGACTTTTCACCCGGAGATTTCTTTAAAAAGGGGGTGTTTTTTCTTTTTTCTCTCATCTCTTTGGACTCCTGAGAAATTATTCCGAATTTAGGGGGGTACATTGAGCATTTTTCCTGATTTAGGGGGGTCTCCAAGGCAGGAAAAGCCCGCGAAATGGGGGGTTCGGAAATATTGGCAGTCCTCAAATAGGGGGTGCCTTTCAAAAAGAGGGAACGAGCATAACATCAAATAACATTGAGTGGGGGGGGGGGGGGGGGGGCGGGCTGTGCTGCTTGTAGCATACTTCGCTCTACATGCATATGTTACGGACTACCATGTAACAGTGTGTGTGTGTGTGTGTGGACCTTGCCAACTTGATGTATGCCACAATCCATAGAATGAGGCAGAAGATGATTTATTCTTACTCAAGTACACTCCTCATCAACATGAAGGTACATGAAGATCTGAATGTGTATTCGCTATAAGATGACATGAACAACACAAGGTTTTAACATTTTAAATCGTATAGTGGGTGGGTATTATGAATGTGTGTCTAGATAATATTATTAAGTTGTTACTTTGTCATTGTCACTCCCCTCCCCCAGTGTTGACAATGACCTGTCAAAAGTTGAATTGACCCCTTTTCTAGGGGGGGGGGGGGGGGGGGGGAGGTGACACCATAAAGGTGAGAGAGAAACATTATAAGTTAATTTCCTGTTTATAAAGTGCGCCCTCTATTGAGAAATCATAGTGGTTTTGTGGCCCTTTGGACGCCATATTGGGTTTCATGGTTTCCTGAACAACTGCTTAACGTTCTTACTTACCCTAATGGATTCTACGACCCCGAAAACCATAGAATAAACACCCCAATTATGTCTCTCGGATGGATAATAAGTGACTTATGGCCATTTTGATGTTATGGCGGCCATTTTGGACGCCATCTTGGATTTTGGGGTTTCCTGATCCACATGCTTAACGTTCTAATTTATCCTAATGGATTCTATGACCCCGAAAACCATAGCATTGTCACCCCAATTATGTCTCTAGGATGGGTATAAGTGACTTATGGCCATTTTTTATGTTATGGCGGCCATTTTGGACGCCATCTTGGATTTGGGGGTTTCGTAGAATATCACAAACCATTCTTACTTGTCTCAATGGATTCTCTGACCCCCGAAACCATGGGATAAACACCAACATTATGTCTCTAGGATGGATAATAAGTGATTTATGGCCATTTTTAGGTATCGGCGATCATCTTGGACGCCATCTTGAAAAAACAGCTTTCCGAATCTTCGATTTTGGTATACTTTTAGTATGTTATTCCTGAGGTCGAATACGACTAGAAACCGATGAAAAACCTTTTGTTGCAATTTTTGGGGGTCAAACCATATCTTGACCAGACTATAACTAGAATAAATCCACAGAATTTCCAGGAGATTGATCGCTACCGCTATTAATGGGGTTGGGGTTTTGGGGCCTGATTTGGTTTTATATTAGGTGTACATGACGATAGGTGAAGAAGTAAAAGAAGAAGAAAAAGAAAAAGACGGCACAGACGAAGGAGAAGGAGAAGAAGGAGTTTCAAATTGATTGTGGCAGGAATCTGGAACATCGCAATAGGAAAATTTCATAAAATAAGCTTTTAAGAACATAATTTTCTAGAGCAACAAATTTAAAGAAAAAAAAAGACTTATAAACTTGTTCACATGGAAATGGTAATTAGTAGTTCATCTTTCAATGCCTAATGTAACCTATGCTTTATTTTCATTCAGAGAATTTCACTTCTGTCCCAGGCATCTGAAGAATAACTTGATAAGAAGGGTTAACAATCCTTTGAAATTGAGGTTCTATAAATCTATAACGCAGATAAATTGTGCACATTTGCTGGGGAGTGGTCTGTGTGCGGACAAAGGGCAGACAGCGAAACACGCGTGGAATTCAACGGTCACCCTAGATTTGTTACACATAACATCATCTGAGCAGCAGCAAACAAATTTGATTGGCCAAAAAGAGACTCTCCTTACAGGGAACAGCTGTTATAAGTCATCGGTTTATACCTGATCTGAATATTGTTTACGATTGCAAAATATATATATATACAACATTGCAACAACAAAAAATTACAAAAAACAAAGCAAAACAAAACAAAGTAAGATCTGGGCCCCGTCTTACAAAGAGTTACGATCGATCCAAATCAATCGTAAGTACTTCAATCATTCGCAAGTTTGCAGTCTCCTATCTCTTATGTACATAGTTACGATTGATATCAATCGCAAATAAGTTACGATTGATATCAACTCTTTGTTTGTAGACGGGGCCCTGATGTATCCCAAATCATCTGAAAACAATCAAGAATTACGTCTACACCCACTCCCATTTGAACGAGAAAGGCTCACCAGGTGGCTGGTCGACTGCCTCAAGGGTGATATCATATCCTTGTGTGCCCACGTGGATGTTCGAAAAGAACTCTATGAAGAGCTCGTGACCGCTTGATAGGATACTCGATGGGAATGACGTCTTGTGTGTGTAGACCTCCAAGATCTGACCGAAGTCATGCGTATCTGTGCCGTTGCCAAAGGTGAGGTATGACAAGAGGCTGAGCTCAAGTGTGTTGAACGTCACGTTAATCACCTTCCCTGGAACCGTTGAAACATGGGTCACTGTGTATGTGTTCGTCGGGTAGTCATCAGGGAAATTCGGCGACATCAACATTGTGGTGTTTCCGTTTAAGAAGATATATTCTAGGTTGATAGGAAAGACATATATCAAATAAGGTGATTTCCTCCTTCTTTCCATGACATTGGACTATGATATAAAATTTGTTATAGAATTTGCCTTTTCTCCCTCTCTTGTTTATTTTTGTTTATTCATCTATTCGATTATTTATTTTTTCCACATTTATTTTGGATTAAAAATATCACCTAGCCTGTTCCTGAACAGCGTGTAAACTGAATGAGTGTGCAGACACGAGAACCCATGTTTTTGCAAGGTCAAAATGACAGGGCCATTTCTCGTGAAAACGACGTTGTTTGTTCTTGCTCGATTTGTGATGAGATTTGTAGCACATTTATTTTTTCTTTAGAATAAGAGGAATAATATCAAATCAAGCATGAAAGGCATGTTAAAGAAATCATTGTGAATTTCAAGTCAAATTGTACATGTTGGTGCTCCCATCATAACTGTATGTTGGGGTGTTCCAAAGTTGAGTTCATCATGGGATTCGTAGCACACTTATTTATTCTTTCGAATAAAAGGAATAATATCGAAAATAATATCGCTAGTGACATTCGTTTGTCTTACAATGTATGGTCAACACGGGATCTAAAAGATCACGACGTTTCGAGTGCCGCTGCTACACGTCAACAACTAACACGCCCAAGGATCCCATTCCTCAACACAGTATAGGATATGATAGATCCTACATCGGTGAAACTGCCCGTCCGATATCAGAAAGAATCACTGAGCATAAGAGGGACGTCAGGCTCCGCCGAACTGACAACTCAGCCGTAGCCGAACATGCTTGGGATAACCAGCATCAGCCAGACTAGGGCGGGGTTCAATGCCTTTCCCAAGAACGACATTGGTACACACGGATATTTAAAGAAGCTATCAATATACGTCTCAATCCCAATAATTTCAACAGAGACAACAGGATCGATATCCCCGAATTTTGGATGCGTAAGATACGCCGCCATGACACTTCCCGTCCAGCCGGCCCACATCGAGCCAGCGGCCCGTTGATTGGTTAAGCACCCGTGTGCTTCGACCAATAGGCCTTGTCCGTTATTGTTTCAATTATTTGACCGCCGGTCCACCCGGTCCACCCATAGAGTATAAAACACGCTCCCTTAGTGACCATACATTGCGAGACAAACGAATGTAACTAGCGATATTATTTTCGAAACTATATCTGCAATGAGTAATATATTTAGCATTAAAAGGAATGATATCAGATAAAGCATAAGGAATATGAGAGAAAACATGTTACCCTGTAACGGGAATACCTGTTTTATTGCAAGCCACTGGCTTTTAATTGCGATTTCCCAGGCACGATGTTTGTATTATATATTATATCTTTGTATTTATGAAATCAATAAATTTAATTTAATTAAATTGAATCATCATATAAAGCATTAGACGAATTATAACAGAACATCTTGGTCGATTTTGAGTCAAATGACAGGTTCAAAGACATAGGGCTTATCAGCATACCTGTATTTTGTGGCGTTCCACAGTTGAGCTCGTCATCAACACCCAACAAACAGTCACTAAAGAAGTTACATCTGAAGGTCTTTGGGATGCACTGACGACCAGGACACTCAAACTCATGCACAGTACAATCCCCTGCAAGCCAAACATATTCAATATGATTAACAACAACAGCATGGATGATAAATGATAATAATAAAAATAAAAACAACAACAATAGCAATAATGATAAAGAGCCAGCGGCCCGTTGATTGGTTGAGCACGCTTTTGTTTCCGTCCAGCAGGCGAGCCGAGCCAGCGGCCTGCCGATTGGTTGAGTATCCTTGTGCGTCGGCCAATAGGCCTTGTGCGTTATTGTTCCAATTATTGATCGAATTAATTGACTGGCGGTCCGCCCGTAAAACACCCCTGCTTACATTAATTGAATCACCTGATGAAGTGTTGCAGCCGCGCACGAAACGTCGTGATCTCTTAGATCCCGTATTGACCATATATTGCGAGACAAACGAATATCACTAACGATATCATTTTTAATAGTTTGATTAGTTATATTGTTTTGAATTTAGGGTTAGGGTTATGGATAGGGCTATGGTAATATACCAGTTTTTATGATATCCTGTACCATTTGGGGTTAAATATAGATGTCCTGTTAATATACCATGTAAGGTTATATATACACATATCTACATATTTGACAGGAGTTATAGACGTTGTATTTATCATGTCCTCATCGTTATTTATAATCATTCTACCCCAGTCATTCTTACTTCTCTAACTTATGCATGCATGTTACTTTCGCCAGGATACAGCTTAAGGCATGCGGCCTGTCATTTTTAATAACTCACATACGTACGTCCGACAAAGGAGTTAATAAAGAAAGGTCGAAGATTCGTCAATCTGTCGACCAGTTGAATCTGGTGTCACACATGACACTTCGCATCTACGTGGCCTAGTGGTCAAGGCACAGGTATTTTGAACTAGGGGCCCGTGTTCGAATACCGATTAAGACATTTATTCAACATTTGCAAAAATGTCTAAAAGGAATACAGGCAACTATTTTTGTCTAATTTACTTTCCCATTAAAAATAAATAAAAGTATCAAGTCATGATAGATTGGACGGTGCTAAAGGAAGCGTTCTAACACAACCTAATAATGGGCGGAGTATCTTGTTGAAAAATTTGAGGGGGGGGGGGGGTGGGGAGATGCTCATACTCGAGATATTATGACATGCTGAAATAGAGGTTCACGCTTATTTCGTATATCATAAATTAATTTGAAAAATGTGAACAACATGAAAGAAGGGAGAAATAGATGTCAGATAGTGGCTTTATAGTCGGAAAATTGAAGGAGTTCGGGGATGTAATGCCACATTTTTTTTTTTTTTTTTTTTTGGGGGGGGGGGGTGTTGTTGTGGCTAAGGGCTGGTTGTGACTTACCACAGTTAAGCTCATCCTCCCCCATTTCACATTCATCGATGTAATTACACCTAAGCGATTCATCGAAGCATGTACCGTCATTGCAGCGAAACAATCCTTCTTCACAAGGCGGTCCTGGTGGAGAAAACAAAAACGAAAACAAAAACTATCATTAAGGCACTGGCAGTGACGTCACATTGCCTTAAAAGGGCAGTCCACGTTCTCGTCGTGCAGAATTTAAAAGTCCCTAACAGCTAGCGTGATGACGCGTGATGTGGCACAAACGGCCGTCCATACTACAATCATGCAGAGTATAACATGACGTCTATTGTGTGCACTTCCGATCTACAGTCGCTCGTATCGCACGCACGGATCATAGCATGAATACAGCAACTAGAAGTCATCCCAGGGAGTGGGATACTTCGCGGCTCGGGACGATGCTCCGCATCGTCATTGGGTACCCCCCCCCCTGAGAAAAAAGCTAGATCCGCACCTGACACGCGCATACACACGCACAGAGGCATTGCATATAGCCGCAAGAGGGATGGGGAACCCTTTTGGTGATAAGGCATTATTAACGTAAGACAAACAGATTAACAAACATATAACAAAATACAATTATACACACCTGGCTTCACATCTTTTGGTAGAGACACGCCATTGACATTTATCGGAACACCCACTGTAAACAGAAGAAAGAGATAGCTTTTTTATTGATTGATAATTCAATATTTTTTTCTTGGAATGAAGCCTTTTTTTGCTGCTCCCTCCGAAATAAGGTTTGTGATGTATTTATATAAAATCATGAGCAAATTAAATACCGACAATCTGGTAGTCATTGAGTTACATGTATTGCACTAATTTATGGCGGAACGTGGTTATTTGTCGAAAAAAGAGTGAGTGAGCACTAACTTTTTTTTTTGGCCCTCGAAAATTTGAAAATCGCATCCCCCCACCCCTTGAGCACCAGGGGAGGTGGCCCGTCTCCAAATAAAGGTAAAATTAACATGTTTGTACCTTTTTTTTCCCAGGGGAGGGGGCCTGGGCCTCCTCCTTTGATCCGCCACTGGGTACATGAGAACTTGTCTACATCAATAACCCACTACTTGTAATGGCCAAAATTAAACTGATTGAATCTTTGTGCAGCACATGACGCCATTTTTTTGCTGCTCCCTCCAAACAGAGGTCTGTGATCCATTTATGTAAAATCAAAAGCGAAAAAAATACCGACAAATTGGTTGTCATTGATGTACATGTATTACATTTATTTATGTCGGATCGTGGTAATTTATCGTAAATATACGAGGATCATAATAATTAACAGTGATAAAAACAATTAACAGCCAGTATTTACAAATGTATGCATTAACAAATATACAAATCGACTCTTATAGATACTATGTCCCTTTTGCAGTCAACATCAAATTCTGTAGAACTTTGTAGGAATTAGGAATATGTCATGTATGTCCTATCCCTGAAATGTAAACATAAGCAGTGTCCTAGTATTTAAGTTATGCAAGAAAACCCGTTTACCTTCTAGACTTCACTGTCAGACACTATTGAGTGACTGACTGACTTTCTTTTCTTTGGGAATAAAATACGTGAAATGAGCTGTGAAGGGTACATGAGCATTTGTTTATAACAATAACACACTTCTTGTAGTGGCCGAAAACAAACTGATTGAATCTTTGTGCAGTACAAAACGTACGACCATTCGGTACAAGGGTCTGAAAATCAGACTATTTAATTAACGAACGCCTGTCTGGAATCTCCGCAAAATGCGAAAAAATTAAACAGCGTCGATTTGATTCCCCTTCTCTTTTCTGCTTCCATTTAATTTTGTGGATGCAACTTAAATTCGGCGTAAATATTCATAAATGAACGATACACGCCAATACAAACTAAAACACAACGAGCTCGCTAAGTTCGATCCAATAACTCACGGTCGTTATTTTCCCACAAAAAAGACATTTTCAAGCCTTGGTAGGCCTATTATCTTCTTAAATGCCGTTGGAATTCAACCTTTTCATTCTTTTAGGCCTGCAAATTGGAGATAGTACCTTTAAACTAAAAAAAGAAATGATTAGAAACAAATATTACCACTTTGGACTTCAACGGTTACATCTGAAGATCCAAGTACAGCATTATTGGAAAGAGATGTCATGACAGCTTCGTTGGTGGCAGCAGACACCTGGTTAGCTAATATCAGTTGAAGGTCTGTAGCTGATGTAGTGTTTGGATTACCCGTAAATAAAGACATTGCAATATCACCTGAGACCATGATCATTGCATCTACAACGACACTCCCTTGACTAGAAGGAGAAGGAGAATAATGATAATGATCCGTATATTGAAAGTAGTAGTAGTAGTAGTAGTAGTAGTAGTAGTAGTATAGTAGTAGTACCACTTCCACTACTACTACTAGTAATACTACTACTTCCATTACTATTAATAGGCCTACTACTAATTCTACTTCTAATACTGTTACAACTACTACTAATAATAATAATGAACATAAGAAGGAGAAGAAGAAGGACAAAAAGAAGAAAAAAATGACCTTTTCAAAGCATAAATGCTTATACACAGAAATAAAAGTATTGTACAAATAACGAATATTTACTATGACTATGATCACATCCCAAATATTAGTAACTGCTACTGCTGTAACTAAACGCAATACTGTTACAAAAGAAGATCTATGATTATGCGAAAGAATCTTGCTTATCAAAATTATCTCCGTATTTCAACGATCTGTGGATATGTAGGGTTGTTTGACCCGTGTGTTGTAAACTACGAAGTGGTCTCTAAAAAATTACAAAACGGTGTGTTTACTGAGAATAATATAATAAAGCTTTCATGGCACTGGATGAAGTCACTATTTTGAGCTCACCGCAAATCTTGCAATCTCGATCTCTGCAATCCGAGTTCTTTTTAGCACAATTATTACACTAGATATTGTAAATAAGATATCATTAATGGATCTATATACAAATGACATTTTTCTTTAAAATATATGTTCATTTCTAAGGGACATGAATACTGAATATAAGAAGAATAGAAATACCTCAATCCAGTCACAGTTACATTTGTCACAAATCCACCAAGCTGATCATTATTCTGTAACCCATTCATCATCTAAAAAAAGAAAGAAATCATTAAATTGTGATTTAAAATTATTATTTGTAAATCTAATCTTCTGTACTAAAACCCCCCATTAAGTTCAGTTGATAGAATATTCGTGTATACACACACACACACATACACACACGCACACACACACACGCACACACACGCGCACACACACACACACACACACACACATGTATATAACATGTATATGTATGGAGAATGAAAGGATCATCATGCATGTATCATGAAATAATACCAGGAAAATGTTAAGAAAATATAGTCCGTGAAAAAATATTAACAAACACCAGTCAAAACACTGAATCACTTGACAACAAATACAAGTTCTTTAAAATGCGCTCCAAAAAGAAATCTCTTCCCCCCCCCCCCCGCCCATTTTTCACATTCCTCCCATTTCCTTATGAATTAATATCTCATTACTACGTCACGCTCTATTAATAACTATGTCCGCGACGTGGTTCAGTGAACATATTTACAGTGTATTAAGGTAAGGCATGACGTTTCATTTATTCGAAGGTTCATGAATTGCAGTATCATTATTCCCAAAAAATATATTCAAAAGACATTGATCACGAAATATGATATAAAAGAATCTTAATATAGAATTCCTATTGTGTTTTCTGTTTTCATTTGCGATTGGTTGTTCGTAAATTATGTCTTTTTATTGCATACTATATTGCCTGTTAATATTGCTGATGGAAAAATGCTGCACCCTTTCGAAGACAAGATTCAAGATTCAATGTATACAGTAGATTTGCGGGTGCACCATGTGTGAGAGAGAGAGAGAGAGTGTTGAGGAGTCCTGAAAAGGACTCTGACTCAGTAAAGATTCAATATAATATAAAATTATCAAAAAGTACGCCAAGGTGACTGTCAATATAAAAGATGGTAACAGGGAAATAAAACTGGAATTCTGTTTTGTTATCATACAAGTATTGCTTTTGACAAATTTTGTTACAGATCACAGAATTGTTACTGATGATAACATTTTATGGACCGTATTCATGGTCTCTTAACTCCAATTTCGTTAGATATTTTACCTGAGTTTCTGCGTTGCTAGCAAAAGCCATGAATTCTGGCGATGACTGGTCATTGTACGCTGGAATGAATGTAACTCCGTTTAGCGTAGCAGACAATTCAATATCCACATCACCTGCAGAATTGAAAATGCTAAACATAATTCTATCTCATTTTGTGTGAAGTACATAGTAATCTATGGAAAGTTTTGTCATAAGCTTATACTGTTCTGCTTGTTATTTGTTCAGTTGAAAATGTATAGATGTTTACTATGTGAATGACAGAAATAAGATGAGACGTATACTGCAGTATTAATTACGTGAAAAATAAAAGCATGGTCCTTGTTGCAGCTTTGTTAAAAGATGATTAGCAGAACCAGATTACATGGAAAATTGAGAAGAACATATATGTTGAATCTACGGCAGAAAGTGGTAATGGAAGCAAGCATTAATCTTTATAAAAAAAAGATATATAATCTATTTATTCAGAATCGTAGTTTTCCTATACAAATGTGACTTTTTACTCCTTCTCAATCTCTGTTCATCTAATTCTTTTGAAAAAACACTCACTCTTCTTCGAAAGATATATCGAAAACTTAAAAGAAAAAGACATTGCCAATATGAAGTATTGGAATAATTTACCCTTTTTAGATCTATGTGTTTTTATTTAAGAATAAAATTTCAAGTTTACCATTTACCCCCCCCCCCAAAAAAAAAAAAGAAAGAAAGAATGTTGTTTTGTATGTCAGCAGTTCCATGTCCTTATATACTATATTTAAAATATGAGCTTCAAACATCACTTCTTGAAATAGAATTTGCAAGTTTAAATACACTCCCAATTAACATAAAAGTGACTTGTGGATAGACTACTCGACGCCCTTCCAGGGCGCTCGCCTAAGAAATGGCCCCCATGGAACCCAAACCGGACTTGGGTTCAGTGTGAGCAGTACTATGGTATTCTTTATTTTCTTCATACTCCTTATCCATCAGCCCATAGAATACAGGATTTTTTTCTTTCGAGGTTGATTTTTTACACATTCTAGCTGTAAACATATCATTTTGTAGGTGATTGCTACATTTTTAAGCTGGAAATATGGCATGAACTTACCAACGACTACTCCAGGAACGACAGTTGGATCCATGGTAGCTAGGAAGGAACAGGCAAATAATATAATTTGTTTAGCGGATAGAATTTATTGGACATCATAATTTTACGATATACTTTAGTGCAATAAACTCCTCTATTCGTGTTATTTTTCCTCACGAACTATTGATACAGACATGTTCAAAGAAATTTCACGATATTATATACCGTTTAGCTTATCATAATCAAACTCGAACAAGGAAGAGGAAAATAACTCGCTGAGAATAATTATCCTTAATAATTAATGGAAGAATACGGAAAAGGGAGGGGGTGGCAAAATGGGCAATGATTAGTTTCATTTTGTTTCTATTATTAAAAAACGAAAATAAACATTTCTTCCACAGATTAAGTATGTGTGTGTGTGTGTTTATGTGTGTGTGTATGGGGGGGGGGGTGTCTTTTTGCCACCATTGCAAATAGTTGTACATACAGATTTGTTTTGTTCTGTTATAGGATACAATATTTACCTGTTGGCGTCGCTCGTGTTGGTGCCTTTGTTGTCGCTCCTTTTACTTGTGGACCTGTGATCATGTTGAAGACGCAGTGAAAGCATAAAACAAAAAATGTTAACAAGATCCCTAGGTGTTGTGGTCTAGGTCTCGAGACTATGAAGCTCATGGGCAGGATTCGATCCCTGCCACACCCGCTAATGTCCTTTAGAAAGAACATACACGTGGAACTGTCCACCAGGTGAAGTAAATGGGTACCCGGTCGGTAAATATTACTCGAATGCTTAAGAAATAATCACGATCATGGTAATTCAGCTAAGGCCGGATAACAATATGACTAATGGGCCTTCAAAAGCGCCAGGCGGGAATTGTGGCACACCGGGATTTGAAATCGAGTGAATTAAAAAATAAATCCTAAATTCAGTCGAAATGGTGCAAATGTTAAAGCAAAATAAAGAAAACAGTCCTTGTTATTTCGCTACATTACAACACTTTCCAGGACTGTGGACTGCAAAGCATGACTTACCAACAAAGATGACGAGGCAGATCATCGCGATCAAGATGAGGACGACGACTGTTACCAGAATGAAGGCCTTAAGCAAGGTTTTAGCTCTCGATTTCTTCTTCCGAGCTTCTCCGATGGTGCTCGTATCGCCATCCTCGGGCTGACGGAAAACTTTAGGGTCACGGTTAGGATCATAGATGTCCTCAAGCTCAATACCTCTGATGATAGGCTTGACATCCTTGACGTCCTGTTAGATGTAGAGAAGAAACAAATGAATTACCAACCAATTATTGTTTTCCATCCTTCTCTATTATTTACATTCTACCCAACCGGAAAGACTGTCAACCATCAACTGCATGCAATTTGAATATCCTGCGTCACCCACTTTACAATCCAAACAAATTCATTAAATTAAATTGGTATAACATGTCATCTGCATTGCCCGTTTAGATGACTGATTAATCATGCAATGAAACCTTCTCACAATAGTTAAAATAGTCTGTTATTATTAGATTAGATTCAATAGAAAATGGGATCCTTTATTATATGGATTACTTTGCATTAAATCGACACACTTGTGATATAGGAATAGCGAAATTGATGTTCTTACAAATATAATGACACCAGGCCATACAGTAGTAATAGTAAAAGTAGTTATAATAATGGTAGTAATAGTAGTAGTAGTAGTAGCAGTGGCGTACGCAGGATTTTTTTCGATGGGGGGGGGGGGGTCAACGATTAAATGACAAATTTCGCAACGACTCAGCCAGCTGATGAATAAGCAGAGGGGGGGGGGGGGGGGGGGGGGGGTAAGAGAAAAAAAATTTCCCCCGAAAATGTGAAGATTTGGCCGACCGATATTTCGTTCAGTTGGGGGGGGGGGGTGAAAGGTCACCTTTTTTGGTCAACCTTTAGCACCAAAAAAAAATTGAGGGAGGGGTTTTCCTCCAAAAACACACACATAACAAAAGTGGAGGAGGGGGGGGGGGGATTGTTGACCCCCATACCCCCCCCCCCTCCTGCGCACGCGCCTGAGTAGTAGTACAAGTAGAAATATTATTGATAGAAGTAGTGTAGTAATAGCAGTAATAGTAGTAGTATTATTTTTATTTCTATTATTAGTAGTAATAGTAATGGAAGTTGAAGTAGGCCCTAGTAAGAGTAAGTAGCTGTAGTAGTAGCAGTAGCAGCTGTAATGGCAGCTAGTGTAAAGCCGGGGTAATAATGCGCCTTGGAATAGAACTTCTAGATAAACGGCGCTATAGATATGCCTATAATTATTAGTAGAAGTATAAGTAGAGGTAGTTATAGTAGTAGTATTAGTAGTAGTAGTAGTAGTAGTAGTAGTAGTAATCATAAATAGTAGTAGTAGTAGCTCAAGTAACTCAAGAAAAATCTCCCAGAAACTCCACGCAGACACCTAAAGGGATAGTTGAGTTCTGTTTCCAGACCGCAAATGCATTCAGAGTGCATGGCTATTTCTCTTATTCTTATCTATGACATTTCTAGTGCCCTTTTAGAACATAAATTTGCTATGAAGGCAATTTTTTAGACCCCAATAGGTGTGAAATTTAGCCTATACGATCATACCAATTCAGCTCCACTTTAAAAAAAAATACGGTGACTGTTAAAAATAACAATGCATGGGCCGGCTGGTTGTGTGTAATCTAACCAACACGAAAATGCCAACAAAAAAGACAACATCAGCATTGGCTGAAATACGACGTAACAGGCGTTTTCTTTTCTTCCAACGGCTTTTTCAAATTATCTAATATTTGTGGTGATACAAAAGTATTAAAAATAGTTATATTTATGGATATTTCACCCGTCTCTAAACCGATTTTGATCAAACAAAGATAATTTTGTCATTTAAATTGTATGTTCTTTCAAATTTGACACTCAGTTTTGTTATTATCTCACAAACAAATATTATATAAAGCGCCCTCTCCAACAAAACTCAACTATCCCTTTAACACCTATCTTTCTCATGTGGGTATTATCATGGACCTAATACAAATGGCTACATGTATGTAAAACTCGCAAACGAGGGTGATTATTACCATTCACTTATGCACTTATAGAAACACTGTACCCCATTTTTAAAATAACTTAGGATTGTTTGTGAACTTGCCGGCCTTGCCCCCCCCAACTCTGGACCTACCCCCCATGCCCCCTCCCCCTCCCCCATCTTGAAAATTGCAATACTCAGAGGGCGGCCGTTTGATATTGATAATGATTATTTACAACCAGAGGCCTTATACTTTTTAACGGAAAAAGAAGAAAGGAAAAGAGGATTTCATAATAGTTCTTACCTAGAAAATATAAAGATACATAATGATATCGAATTTCAGTGTGTGAGTAATCCTGTAACTCGGGGTAGGTAACAAAGTTAAAAAGGAGTTAAACAGGAATTGAAAGTGAAATAAAATGGGGTTTACATGGACAGTTGAGTATTAGTATAGAGGGCGCTAAAAAAAATATTTTGTTAAGGGTGAATCTTGCAAAAAGGGTTCTAGGACACCTACCCCCTTGACATCCACCCCGGATAACCACCACAGTCAACTACCCCCTAGGGCACTACCCCTTGGGCATCCACCCTCTAGGACGACTACCCCCCCCCCCCCCCGCCGGGGCGTATATTTTATTTACACGCCAGCGAGGGGGATTTCTAGATTAATTCCCCCAAAACCGCTCGCGAAGACCGGATAGACTGGATAGAAGAGCTCGCTAGTGCTTATACGCTAGTGTGAATTTACATCGAGGACAACGTTTGCTTAACTTTTTCTTGAAACACTTTTTTATCTTCAAATATTAATATTATTCTGCATCAAATATAACATATTTGATTTCTACTGTGGTATGTAAAGGCATAAACTTACGTTAATACATGTACAGTACATACAAATATAGATTTTTAACCAAGAAGGTGCACTATGGTAAAACATTTTAACAAACACATCAACATATTACCTTGACATCTCATCACCATAGCCATTGTAAAACCATATATTAATGATACATGTAAAATATAGATTGAAGCAATTCTCTTCCATTGGCTGTATCCTGAGTGTGATTTATATAACGGATTTTGAGTAATATTTGCATCTACCTGTTGAAGAATATATATAGTGCATGAAGTAGAATATATGGAGATGTGGGGAATCAAGTTGGAGCTCAATTGGAAGGGAGTAATGAGAAATATTAAAGCAAGAGAAACTGAGAGATGAGGAAAGCAAGAAGTTATTGAAGTTGAGAGATGACTCGCGAGATAGCCTTGTAATAATGAATCCTTTTTATAATGTTGTCTTGAGGAGGAAGTAGACGATTTTTTGAGATTAGGGTAAGTATTAGAAAAAACGGAAATAGAATTAATGAGAAAGTTTTTTTTTTAATCTTCAATCGAGATCAATACATATAATTAGATGGGGAATCCCCAACTGGCATTCATGTGCGATGTCACACCTACGCGTAACGCATGTCCCACACAAAAACAAATGAGAAGAAAAGAGACAATAATGTAAAAGAGAAGAAGATAGAGGATATGGGTAAAGTAGAGTAGAGAGACAGAGAGAGAGAGAGAGGGAGGGGAGAGAGAGAGAGAGAGAGAGAGAGAGGGGGGGGGGGGGGTGGGGGGGGGGGGGAGAAAGAAAGAAAGGAAGGAAGGAAGGAAGAACATAAACTTAAATTTACAATTAGGCCTACAGATACATTTCCGACTGAGTTGGCTTGACATATTATGGGCCTAAGAAGTCTGCGGACGAAAGTACAACAATACGAAAACAGAAGTAATATAAAATTGCCTTTAAGAGAGAAAAGAAAAGTATTTCTAGAATAAAATGAAAGGGGCTATGTGACTTTCAAGGAGGAATTAACAATTTCTATCGCTCGTAACGACTATTTTGTATTTCCTTTTTTTTTTATAATTCAAGAACTTCCTGGGGCTCCGCCCCAAGACTCCCGGTAAAGGCTAATTATTTACACAATTCCTTGCTGTCTGCTGCCTCGAGATCACTGGACTGTGACAGGAGCGAAGAAAGGTAACAATGTATAGCAAGAATCCCTCACTATTCAGTGAAGGATTGATACTTTTTGAAAGGTAACAATGTATAGCAAGAATCCCTATTCAGTGAAGGATCGATACTTTTTATTATTAAAGACTCCCGACAAAGGCTCTCCCCCTGCACCCCATCCGTAAATATAGAAGTGGTCCCCAGGACAACCTTTTGTGGTATAACATTGGAGAGAGTGTGAGTCTTTTGTAGTTTAAGCTTCTAACAACCACTCCCGTGGACCTCGTATTATTCACACGTCTTGCTGTCTGCTGAACATTAAATTGCATTGTCCCCATTGTGTGCTATTTTCAAAGAGCACATAGAGCCTTCAGATTGGACATTCCATCTCATAAAATTGTCTATAAGAGAGAAAGAAAGAAATAACCTCCCTTTCTCTCTTCAAGACATTTTCTCTCTTGAAAATCGAATATAACCTCTATCTTACTGTACTGATAGTGTTAATGTACTGAAATTGTTTTGTCAATGGATGCTGTGTGTACATGTGTGTGTATGTTTTTACGCTCGCTGTGCTGATTTCTGCTCTCATATTCAACAGCAAATGCGAAATAAATCCCAATATTTCTGTTTAATATCTGTAACTGCTCGGAATCTTGTGTTGCGTTCAAACGGTTGAAGTGGTATCAAATATGAATATCTTGTGTCAACCCGCCTTTTCCACAGGACTTCCCTCACCTGCTCTCTCTCTCTCTCTCTCTCTCTCTCTCTCTCTCTCCATCTCTCATCGCTCTCGCTCTTTATTTCTCTCCGTCATTACTCTTTCATCTATCTCTCTCTCTTATACGCCTATCTACCTACTCGTTTCTGTCCTCCTTATCTCCCTCTCTCTCTCTTTCTCCTCTCTACCTTGCCTTTTTCTTTCCTTCTTACATTTCGACTCCTCCCATGTCTGATTGAATTTATCTTGCACCTTCTTCAGTAAGATACTATTATTGAAGTTCACATAATACATGTTCAAAGTCTTGTTTTGAAATATAGTATGTTTAAATCTCTAGTGTGATATTTTGATAGTTTTTACCCATTACTCACATATTCCGTATATGTGCATTCCCATTTCCAAAAAAAAAAAAAAATTTCATTTATTGCATTTTAACCTTTTAAATCTGTATGAATGACGTTGAATGTGGCACTATGAACTGTAATTTTGCATACACAGTGATTATACTTCCTCTAATTCTCTCTCTCCCGGTCGGCCTCTTTTTGCCCATCCCCCCCCTCTTCTCAGTCTCCCGGTTACCTGTTTCTTTACCTTTTACTTCGTCTTCCACTCTCTCCTCTCAGTCCCCCCTTCTCTAACTCTCCTTTTCTCCTACTTTATTTCTACTTTCCTTTTTTTGCTATCTCTCAGTGCAATATGTGAACATACTTTGACATTGTTTTAAGAATACTGTCTTTTATTTTGATTGCCGTATTGTTTTTATGTTTTTAACGTAGCTCACATTGTTTGATAATTGTTACAGGCATTGATGAGCAAGTTCAGTTTTTATCATGTAAACTGAATGTTATTCAGCTTACGGGCTGCCAGGTTCAAGTATTTTAATAAACACTCAACCAAATATCGTTAAGTACAAATGACCTTTCACTCTTCTGATTCGACGATATATAGATGATCGGGAGTATGAGCTGAATCAAAGCTAAACACAAAGAAAAAGAAGCTTTTGCCGAGAGTCTTAAACAGGATAAATCCTCCTCTAAGTAGGGATTCTTGGCTTTCTTGCTATATATACCTTTCTTTGCTCCAGTGATCTCGAAGCAGCAGACAGCGAGGAATTGTGTAGATAATAAAAGGTCCACGGGAGGGGTTGTTATAAGCTTTCAATACAAAGAATCATATTCTCTCCAACCTTATACAACAAAAGGGTGTCTTTGGAACCACATCAGTCTATGTTTACTGATGGGGTGCATGCAGGGGGGGGGGGGGGGGGGGGGGGGAGGGGCTTTGCTGGGAGTCTTAAACAGGATAAATCCTTTGAAAACTAAATAGGGATTCTTGTTATACGTTGTTATATTTCTTCGATCACGTGATCTCGAGGCGGCAGAGGGCAAAATGCACAAAACAGACGAAACACTTGATGCATTGCTGATCGTCAACGAAACGGGAGTTAAGTCTTTTGTCAACTCTGTTTGTTGCTACGGCAGGCAACCAGTGAAAACGTTTTAGATTAATCAAATCATGGAAATGCAAGCATTACTTTAAACAAACAGAACTTTGTTATTCCTGTCTCATTTTTTTTCTGATTGAGGTGCCATATCAAAGAGCCAAAATGAACTTTCTAGGAATGTGCTTTTCTATTTCAAATTTAGATACATATGACACTCGACGAAGTCATTTAGAGTTGTAAGTGGTATTTATTTTGAGGATGGATCAACCCCTCTTGAGCTCTCGAGGAGAGACTCCTAACGAGACAACGAGACTAGAATAGACCAACTACATGTAGATATAGTGCACCATCTCCAACTAACTGCCATCTCCAACCAAGTGATGAAGTAAGACCTCATAGATGCTGCAGAAATACTATTACGGTAAGTATGAAGTTCTACTCAGAGTTAGTTAGCTTCTCTGTCAAATCCAACCTCCTAAGTCCTGAGTGGATGCATGGTCTATGCTCATCCCTCTCAACCTGTGATGTGGCAAAATATCCTTTCTCTCATTACCCTATACCCTCTCTGACCCAAGGTCAAAGTGCACTTCCCCTATGATGTGGCAAAAAATCTATTCTTCTCTCCAAATCACCCCATACCCTCTCTGACCTAAGGTCAAAGTGAACTTCCCTTTTTAGGGACACCATTCTTCTCTCTAAAATCACCCATACCCTCTCTTAGGGACCACCTCAGAAGTACAATTAAAGGGATCTCCTTATTCAGAGACATGGATCCTTCATTCAGGGACCTCCTCTCAACAAATAGAAATAAGAAACATTTCGACCTGTCACACTATATATACCTTTCTTTGCTCCAGTGATCTCGAAGCAGCAGACAGCGAGGAATTGTGTAGATAATAAAAGGTCCACGGGAGGGGTTGTTATAAGCTTTCAATACAAAGAATCATATTCTCTCCAACCTTATACAACAAAAGGGGTGAACCACATCTACTGATGGACAGGGTATCACCTGGGAGTTTACTTGAAGGGTGCATGGGGGGGGGGGGGGCTTTGCTGGAGTCTTAAACAGGATAAATCCTTTGAAAACTAAATAGGGATTCTTGTTTATAGTTGTTATATTTCTTCGATCACGTGATCTCGAGGCGTAGAGGGCAAAATGCACAAAACAGACGAAACACTTGATGCATTGCTGATCGTCAATGAAACGGAGTTAAGTCTTTTGTCAACTCTGTTTGTTGCTACGGCAGGCAACCAGTGAAAACGTTTTAGATTAATCAAATCATGGAAATGCAAGCATTACTTTAAACAAACAGAACTTTGTTATTCCGTCTCATTTTTTTTCTGATTGAGGTGCCATATCAAAGAGCCAAAATGAACTTCTAGTAGGAATGTGCTTTTCTATTTCAAATTTAGATACATATGACACTCGACGAAGTCATTTAGAGTTGTAAGTGGTATTTATTTTGAGGATGGATCAACCCCTCTTGAGCTCTCGAGAGAGACTCCTAACGAGACAACGAGACTAGAATTAGACCAACTACATGTAGATAGTGCACCATCTCCAACTAACTGCCATCTCCAACCAAGTGATGAAGTAAGACCTCATAGATGCTGCAGAAATACTATTACGGTAAGTATGAAGTTCTACTCAGAGTTAGCTTCTCTGTCAAATCCAACCTCCTAAGTCCTGAGTGGATGCATGGTCTATGCTCATCCCTCTCAACCTGTGATGTGGCAAAATATCCTTTCTCTCATTACCCTATACCCCTCTCTGACCCAAGGTCAAAGTGCACTTCCCCTATGATGTGGCAAAAAATCTATTCTTCTCTCCAAATCACCCCATACCCTCTCTGACCTAAGGTCAAAGTGAACTTCCCTTTTTAGGGACACCATTCTTCTCTCTAAATCACCCCATACCCTCTCTTAGGGACCACCTCAGAAGTACAATTAAAGGGATCTCCTTATTCAGAGACATGGATCCTTCATTCAGGGACCTCCTCAACAAATAGAATTAAGAAACATTTCGACCTGTCACACTATATATATACCTTTCTTTGCTCCAGTGATCTCGAAGCAGCAGACAGCGAGGAATTGTGTAAATAATAAAAGGTCCACGGAGGGGGTTGTTATAAGCTTTCAATACAAAGAATCATATTCTCTCCAACCTTATACAACAAAGGGGTGTCTTTGGAACCACCACATCATGTTTACTGATGGGGTGCATGGGGGGGGGGGGGGCTTTGCTGGGAGTCTTAAACAGGATAAATCCTTTGAAAACTAAATAGGGATTCTTGTTATACGTTGTTATATTTCTTCGATCACGTGATGATCTGAGGCGGGTAGAGGGCAAAATGCACAAAACAGACGAAACACTTGATGCATTGCTGATCGTCAACGAAACGGAGTTAAGTCTTTTGTCAACTCTGTTTGTTGCTACGGCAGGCAACCAGTGAAAACGTTTTAGATTAATCAAATCATGGAAATGCAAGCATTACTTTAAACAAACAGAACTTTGTTATTCCTGTCTCATTTTTTTTCTGATTGAGGTGCCATATCAAAGAGCCAAAATGAACTTTCTAGGAATGTGCTTTTCTATTTCAAATTCAGATACCGCCCGCCAAATGACTCTTTGTTACCCTGTCTTCAAATTGTTTTGAATCACTCATGCGTGAAATGTGCATTATGCGGTAGCATCAAATGAAAGAAGAGGATCTAAGCTTTATAAATATGTGTCATTTATTAATTATAATTGTGATTGAGCTATGATAAAACATCAATAATTCTCGGTTTCGTTTTGTCTGGGACGCACTGTATAATACATGTATTAATCCTGAGGAGTTGTAAGTTTTAATTTGCTTAAGTGCACCCTCTCACTCTCCCTATCTTCTATTTCTCTCCCTCTCCTCTCTCCCCCTCTCTCCCTCTCATTATTGTTTTCATTATTCCTCTCTTTTTCTCTCTCTCTTTCTTTCTGCCTCCTTTTCTCTCTAATTCACCACCTCTTTCTTTCTCTTCCCCCCTCTCTCTCTCTCTCTCTCTCTCTCTCTCCCTTCTTCGTATTGTTTAGTATGTCTTAACTAAAATGTTAGTATAATTACATATTGTAAAGAACTGAAAAACCACAAAAAAACCATATTAGTCATAATTCAATTAATTGTTTTTTATTAGTTAGTTTATCATGTGACTGAATTAAAGTAGTGATGACACTTCTTCCGTATCAAATTATTACATTTGTAGGTAAACTGTTTGTGCATTTCTATTCATTATTAAGAACCAAATGAAAGAACGCTTTCTTTTAGCAGAGTTGACGTGGGCTATCCCCCGTACTTGTTTCTAGATTTCATAATGTATTATTTAGTGTGTGTTATTGCGTATCACAAAATGTACCCAACTTTGGTAGCTTTTAATAAAAGAGTTACAACCTATGTTACCTAAATCACATTTAATGTAAATTAAAAACTAATACTCTGTCTAATGATATCGTTTTCATAGTTGTGCTGCCAAGGATGATTGTCAAACAGCCAGCTTTTCAAAAAAGATTGTCAAAATTCTTTTGTACCAAGTTTGGGCGCAACTAATGAACGTGGGACAAAAGCCATTATGTTTGTGTTATGTCATTCCAATAACAATTGCTAATTTAATTACATTGAATATTAGGCAGTTGGATGAGAAGAAAGGTGTTTATATCAATTCAAACTCAAGGAAATGCTTATTACAATTCATGATATTCTCTTTATTATTATGAACATAATCTTGACTTCATTCACTATCCTTGTTAAAGGTAACCGTCTTATTGAGTGATAAAAAAGAATAGCATTTATTTGGGATCTTATCTTCAAAAAAATGAAGTTCCTTTGATATGACTCATCATATGTGTTTTTTCTTGCATTTGGGTTTTGTAACCTTTGAGTTTTTATACGCTATTTGAGGTAACAAATCTTATGCTCCTGTATATAAATTAAATTAAAGAATCAGTGCTTACTTTAGCCCTTTTTAGGAGGAAACTAAGAGTAATCGCAAGGAAACCAATTAAGAAAAGAAAAAAGTACGTAAGATAAAGATGATGAACGGGAATGGAAAGTAAAAAAAACACATGAAGAATAAAAATAAAGCAATACAAACAAAAATAAAACAAGGGATAGAAAGACAAAGTGGGAATGTTGTGAACAAGCGGGAAGAAAAGAAAAAGGGATAGAGTTAGAGGGAGGGGCAGAAATAGAGGGAGGCAGGGTATTAGGAAGGGTTAGGCATAGGAATACCAATGACATCAAAAGACCATTCAGACAGGAGAAGAGGTAGAAATCTGGTATATATAACAATACAAGCAACGCCTTTTCACTTCGTTTCAATTTATATATTTCAATATGACCATCCTTAATCATTTTTTTCTTCAAATTTTCAAATTTGTCTCATAAAAGATTGTGTTTACATGTTCGATTGTCAATTACTAAATCTATATGTATCATGTATTTGCTCAATATAGTAAACCGAAATAAATATTAGAATAAAATAAATTAAAACGCAACGTTACCTCGAATGCATTTCCTTTGCTTGAATCCGCCATTTCCACTGTAGAAAATCACAAGCAGGGTTTGAGATGATTTTGTTATGGGTGTCCTACTTTAGATGCCTCTCCGACATCTGATATTGGTCAACACAAATTCCCCGTCCTACAAACTTGGCATCAAGTCGATGATCAATGGAAATACTGATGTTGAGGTCCGACGTGGACCGTGGAAATGATTACTGTATACCAACACGTTATCCGACGCCACTGGTATACAGGTACCCTTTCGGATGTTTGCTACAAAAGCTCAGGTCTTAAGGGTTTATACCCCTGGTTGATTGATCCATACAAAAGAAGATTCCAAGAACAGTCTGGCTCACCTTTCGGGGGCAGTGGCGTAATGAGCAAACAATTGGGGGGGGGGGGCGTGGGATCCAGGAGCGGAGCCCCGGAAAGCTCAGTGGTTTTAGGCATTGAATTACGGTCAGATAAGATTATTTTGATATCTTATTTGCGACACTGGCAGGTCACTAATGATGGGGGTGGTAGGGTGAAGGGGGCTGAACCCCATGGACCTCAGGGATTTAGGCATTTAATTAAGGTCAGATAAGCATCCAGGGGCCCGCCTTAGGGCACTTGATGGGATCCAGGAGGCACAGCCCAGGAAGCTCAGGGGTTTTAGGTGTTTAATTACGGTCAGATGAGCATCCAGGGGCCTGTTCATTGGATCCAAGCTCAGGGGTTTTAAGCATTTAATTACGGTCAGATTAGCATAATTTTGATACCTCATTTTGTGACACTTGCAGGTCACTCATTTTTTTTCCTTCTCTTTATTTCTTTTTCTCATTAAAATAGTTTTCAAAATAGTGATGGGGGGGGGGGGGGGGGGGGGGGGGAGCTAGAGCCCCCGACCGAGCCCCCGCCGTTCTACAGGTTTTGTTGCCATGAAGGCTTCTAAATGAGCATATTTTTCGCCTGACTGTAAATTTGGGAATTAGTATTTTTCCAACAAAAGCGAAACAAATATTATAATTTAACCAACAAAAATGTAATTTCAGCAGAATTTGCAAATCACTGCTATCGAATTAGAAATAAACCACGTTTTGATTTCATTTTTTTAGAGGGGCAATACCCCCCAACCCCCCCCCCCCCACCACCAGTACGTCAGTGTTCAGTGGCTCATGTCTTCTCACCCCTATAATAAATAACACACACGCTTTCCCATCCTCTCACAACATTTCCGCGTATGTAACATTAATATATGGTTTTTCAATGGCTTTGGTGATGAAATGTCTAGGTAATATGTTGATGTGTTTGTTGAAATGTGACATAGTGCACCTTCTTGGTTAAAAAAAAAATGTAAGTATTAACGTAAGTTCATGCCTTTACATACCACAGTAGAAATCAAATATATTTCATATTTAATGCAGAATAAAATTTATATTTGAAGATTAAAAACACAAAAGGTTGCATAACCAATCAAGTGTTTCAAGAAAAAGTTAAGCAAACTTTGTCCTCGATGTCAATTCACACTAGCGTATTACACTAGCGAGCTCTCCGATCTAGTCTAGACTCTTCGCGAGCGGTTTCGTTGGAATGAATCGAGAAATTCCCCCTCGCTAGCGTGTAAATAGAAAATACGCTGCCGGGGCAAAGCCCTTGGACCCCTCGCCCCATTATTTTGCTCATTACGCCAGGCGCGGATCCAGGATTTCTTAGGGGGGGGGCCCAAATTTGAAATTATGCGAGCCAAATATTGGTACGTAATGGTGACCAACAGTGACGTAATGCGGGGGGGGGGAGTTTCCCCCTCCCAAGCTTTAACGTTTCATTATATTATTAGAGAAAGAAGACGATTCGTTGTACCGTTCTCGGAAATAATTCTCGTCTGAATTTAGTTTCCCCCCCCCGCGCGAAGCGCCGAAAATTCTACAATTTATTAAATTATTAGAGGAAGAAGACGAGTCGTTGTAGAGTTCTCGACTCTTAATCCTCGTCTGAATACAGGTTCCCCACCTCCCGCGCGAAGCGCGGAAGCTTTTACGATTCATTAAATTATTAGATAAAGAAGACGATTCGTTGTACTGTTCTCGACTCTTAATCCTTGTCTAAATTCAGTCCCCCCCCCCTCCTCTCCCCCGCCTCCCGCGCGAAGCGCGTAAGCTTTTACGTTTCATTAAATCATTAGAGAAAGAAAACGATTCGTTGTACAGTTCTCGACTCTTAATCCTTGTCTAAATTCAGCCCCCCCCTCCTGCGCGAGGCGCGGAAGCTTTTACGTTTCATTTAATCATTAGAGGAAGAAAACGATGCGTTGTACAGTTCTCGACTCTTAATCCTCGTCTGAATTCAGTTCCCCCCCCCCTCCCGCGCGAAGCGCGGAAGCTTTTACGTTTCATTTAATCATTAGAGGAAAAAAACGAAGAAAAGTGCAGTGCCGCCGTCAGCAGTGGTTATAGGCCTACTGCGCCGTTAGTAGCGGTGCGTGTGCACGCTGCCGCGCCATGTCTGCTGGAGCTGGAGGCGATCGGGCAAGGGCAGAAAACATGGTCATGGCCTGGAGAAGTTTTTCGTTGTCAGCAAATAATGAACCTCGACCAGTAAATCAATATTAGGGACTTTTAGATTTGCACGATGAGAACGTGGACTGCAACGTGTGACCTCCTTTTAAGGCACTGCCATTGCTTAAAAGGACGTCACATGTGATTGCCAGTGCCTTAAAAGGACGTAACACGTCCACGTCCACGCAAATCTAAAAGTCCCTTTTGAGGAGAAGAGGAAGACCAAAATGTCGTGGAATGATATGGTAACATGGGCAGATCTACGGCAGGGGGTGGGGGTAGGGGGTTTAACCCCCTCCTCCCACCCCCCGGCCCCCTTGGGCTGCCAAGTGAAAATGTGATATTAAAGCGGGGGGAGGAGGTGGATTCTGGAAAGGAGGACTACTAAACTATTTTATTTTTTTCAGGGGGCGGTGGGAAGTGAAGCGCCGTTTTAGCATGACTTTCTTTTTAACTCTTACTTTCACCTTTCTCAGATAACCCTAAGTTTTTGGTTGCTGCTTTATATGTAGTTGATAATGCATAATTAAATAAAGAAAGAGAGAGAGAGAGAGAGAGACCACCATCATTTTGCAATGGTTCAGGGTTCGTGTAATGTACATTTGAAACCATTTCTTAGCGTCTCGACCCTAAAAAAATAGCAAAACTATTTTTGAGGAAAAGCATTATACTGAATTAAATAAAGAATAATAGCCTATATTGGATCATACTAATACTGATACGGACTAAAGACAATGTGGTATTTGTATAGAGGTATTCCAAAAGACATTCTGATAATCAACATTTGTTCTGGTATCATATGTATATACGCATAATACAAATGATCTTTATGATTTCTTAACGTGACATAGCTTCTTCTCCCTCTGCAAACAAAACAGAAAACAAGGTTATTTAATAAAAGGACCATGCGACAAATAATCATTGTGATTCAAATTGATGCAAGGATTTTTTTGAATAAGCAATGCTTTTCACCAGAATCTTCTTTGTAAAAACGACTTTTACAAATCTCAGCCATGCAATTCTGCCACTGTGCTGTAAGATCACTTTGAGATTAGGAGAAGTGTATTATGTAATGGGTATTTTAAATTGAATGGAACGTCTCAACTCAGTAAGCATGGCTGAGATTTGTAAAAGTTGTTTTTAAAAAGAAGTTTCGGGTGAATAGCAGTGCTTATTCAAACGAATATTCGCATCAGTTTCAATCACAATCATTATTTGTCGCTTAATCCCTTTTAATGACCATGTTTTCTTTTTCGTTTGCAAGGGGAGAAGAAGATATGTCACGTTAAAGACATCATAAAGATCAGTGTTGTATGCGTAATTATATACACAGGCCAGTAACAGCTATGTAGCTTGTAAATTTGTAAGAGGGAAAATGCTGATTGAAATGATAATGATGAAATAGCAAATAATTGAAGAGTATCATAGGTACCAATTAAATGGATATTTGTATAAAAAAGAGCCCCCGTGAGAAGGCTCACGGGGGCTCTTTTTTTCGGGGGAAGAGCCCCGTGGACAAAAAATAATTTGAGCCCTGAAACTCATACAAACGTATAATTTACTAAAAAGTGAGGAAAAAATTCGGAAATTATGTCATTTCAGCATTATTTGTAATCCACCGTTGTGGAATTAGAAATAAACCACGTTTGAATTTGACTTCTCCCAAGCCCCCCCCCCCCCACCTATCAGTACGCCAGTATCTCCTCTTTTCCTTTTTTTTTCTTTCCTTTCCTTCCTTCTCTCTTATTTGTTTTGATGGGGGGGGGGGGTGTTAACAGCCTGGGAGGCAAGGCCCTTTCGGCCCCCCGATCTCCTTCTTCCCCCTTTTCTTTCTTCTTCCTCTTCTTTCTTTCCCTTTTTTCTCCTTTTCCCTTCCCTTCTTTTCCTTTCTTCTCTTTTTTTTTTTTGCAGGGGGGGGGGGGGGGCAAGGCACGCTCGGCCCCCCCCCCTGGATCCGCGCCTGGGCTCATGTCTTCTCACCCCTATAATAAATAACACACACGCTTTCCCATCCTCTCACAACATTTCCGCGTATGTAACATTAATATATGGTTTTTCAATGGCTTTGGTGATGAAATGTCTAGGTAATATGTTGATGTGTTTGTTAAAATGTGACATAGTGCACCTTCTTGGTTAAAAAAAAAATGTAAGTATTAACGTAAGTTCATGCCTTTACATACCACAGTAGAAATCAAATATATTTCATATTTAATGCAGAATAATATTTATATTTGAAGATTAGAAACACAAACAGGTTGCATAACCAATCAAGTGTTTCAAGAAAAAGTTAAGCAAACTTTGTCCTCGATGTCAATTCACACTAGCGTATTACACTAGCGAGCTCTCCGATCCAGTCTAGACTCTTCGCGAGCGGTTTCGTTGGAATGAATCGAGAAATTCCCCCTCGCTAGCGTGTAAATAGAAAATACGCTGCCGGGGCAAAGCCCTTGGACCCCTCGCCCCAATTATTTTGCTCATTACGCCACTGCCCATGAAAGGTGAGTCCCCCTGGAATGTTTGCCCCCCCCCCATCCCAAACTGCTTCCGGCGCGCCTGGGAAATAGAATTAATGAGAAGTCTCCAACTGTCATTTATGTGAGATGTCACACGTACGCGTAACGCATGTCACACACACAGAAATGAGAAGAAAAGAGAGAATAATGCAAAATAGAAGAAGATAGAGGATAGAGGAAAAGGAGAGAGACAGAGAGAGGGAGAGAGAGAGCAAGAAAAAAAGGAAGAACATGAAACTTACATTTACACTTAGGCCTACAGATTACATTTCCGACTGAGTTGACCTGACATGTGCCTAAGAAGAAAGGAAACAATGTATAGCAAGAATCCCTATTCAGTAAAGGATTTATCCTTTTTATTATTTAAGACTCCCGGCAAAGGCTCTCCTCCTGAACCAAATCCTTAAAGATAGAAATGGTTCCCAAGACAACCTTTTGTTCAATAAAATTGGAGAGAGTGTGAGTTGTATGTATTTTAAGCTTCTAACAACCACTCCCGAGGACCTTTTATTATTTACACAATGTCTTGCTGTCTGGTGCCTCGAGATCACTGGAGCGAATAAAGGTAACAATGTATCGCAAGAATCCCTATTCAGTGAAGTATTCATCCTTTTGATACAGATGATTTCTTCTACCATTCTTGACCAAAAGTGCATTTCAAACTTAATGATGTAGGCATTATCCGATTGAATGTTGTGCCCAGTATTAAGGGTGTGTTTCGCCAGTTGCTGCCTAATCTGAGGGCTTTTTTTGTGCCATCAAAAAGGGCACACAATAGGGTCAGCGCAATTTAAAGGTACTATGTCCCATTTGCAGGCCAAAAAAATGAAAAAGTTAAATTCCAACTGCATTTGAAAGATAATACTAATTTAGAACTTCCCTAAAAAAGGTGGGGCTTGAAAATGTCTTCAAGTGGGAAAATAACGACTATTAGTTGTCAAATCGACTTTAGGGCTATAGAGCCCAAAGTAATAGTCTTGATTTCAGACAATTGCACCGAATGGTCATACGTTTTATGCTGCGCAAAGATTCAATCAGTTTAATCTTGGCCATCACAAGAAATGGGTTATTGATGTAGACAAATGCTCATGTACCCTTTACAACTCTTTTCATGTATGTTATTACCAAAGAAGAAAAAAAAGCCAGTCAGTCACTCAATAGTGTCTGACAGTGAAGTCTAGCAAGTAAACGGGTTTCCTTGCACAATTTGAATATGAGGACACTGCTAACGTTTAAATTTCACAGATAGGACATACATGACATATTCATAATTCCTGCAAAGTTCTACAGCATTTGAGGTTGGCTGCAAAAGGGACATAGTACCTTTAAATATCAAGGGATGTACTAGAGTTTATTTCTAAAATGAAAGGAAAGGGCTATTTTCAAGAGCGATAAACATTTCAATACAAATTTCAATTGCACTACACCCATTTTATCCTCTTTTCAAAGAGCACAAAAATCCCTCATATTGAACATTCCACCTCAGAAAATTATCTACAAACGAGAAATGAAAGGGCTATTTGACAGAGCCCTTTCATTTTATTTTAGAAATAACCTCTCTTTCTCTTTTCAAGACAATTTCTCTCTTGAAATTCAAATATCCCTTTCATTTCATTTTAGAAATAACCTCTTTTTCTCTCCTAAAGACAATATCTCTCTTGAAAGTCAAATAAACTCGAAAGAATCCTGGGCCTCTTAACAAGTGATCTGAATTTCTTATGTTTCTCATTGTTTGGCTAATATTCCGACCCAACTGAAGTTCGGTGAAAATCATCCAATCAGAGAGAGTTACTATGACGTAATATCTACCGCTCTGTGCGGATTTCCTACGTGACAGTGAGAGCCAGGCCTATCTCCCGGGGGCGCAGATTTTTTTGTACACAACTGTTTAGCCACTTAAGTCAAATATACTGTGCAAACGACTAGAGACAGAGTCTAGCATTACCCTTAGCAGTTTTGTTGGATTGATAGAGCTGTACATGTGACATGTTTACATACTCGTTATTTGTTTCGGATTAAATCTATCCTCTCTTCTCTTTCATTATGTATTTTTTTTGTTCTCCTTTATTCTAACCTCTTCTCTTTTGTTTTATGTATTTCTCTGTTTCTCCTTCAATCTATCCTTTTCTCCTTCGTCATATATTTCTTTGTTTTAATCTAATATAGTTTCCCTTTCTCGACCTAAGATTCCCTGTTTTCCTTAGTCTAGATCTATGATCCTCTTAGCTATTCAAATATGTATTTCTATGTTCTTCCTTTGACTTATCCTCTTCTCTTTCCTTATGTGTTTCCTTGTTTTTCCTTCTCCATATCCTCTCCACACTATCCTTGTCAGTTTCCCCTTTCTATCATCTTCCCTTCCTTTGGTGTACGTGCTTGCAAATAGTGCGCTGACGACTTAGACTCTTTCACCAGAGCACTTCTTGGAATTTCTTCGCGAAAATGGCTAAACAGTTATGTAAACAAAATATGCGCCTCCCGGGGGCGTCTTATATTTTCGTACCACGGCGAGCCCAGATCGAGCTCGCGAGGGAAATCTGCGCATGCGCACTCATGAAGGAAACCAGCGCATGCGCACATGGAATCCGTTAGGGTGGTCAATAGGGTGATAGTAATTTGCAGTTGGATGTGATAGTCTGGATATTAAGAAAATGTTAAGATTTGTGACGTTGCAGGGCGAAAAGTTTTATAATGAGAAAAAAAAAAAATCCTGATAGGTTTTTAAGGTTTTTAATCGTGAAAGACTGAAATTATGTGGTGGGCCAGTTAATGAGTTGGAGACGACAAGTTCAAAAGTAAATGAAAACAAAAGAAGCTCGGAATTACAGTTGAAGTCCACTTTATTAAGTATATAAGTCAGCCGAAGCTCCAATCGTTACAAACGACGAGTAATTATTGTTATAAAGATTTTAAATAAGCTGCTTCTCTCAGAGGCTGGGCGGCCATATCGACAGTAAACTAGCAGCACATCTTAAACATGTTATGCTACGTTTACACTATGTTCCCGGCGGCCACGGCAGCCCCGTTTGCCCGAAACGTAGTGCGCCGTGGGATTTAGACCAATTTTATCACTGGATTCAAGTTTTGTTACGTCTTGCCAAGTTTTCACACGGTCTACCACGGTATCCGTGACGGGCCGTGGGGGGGGGGGGGGGGGGGGGGAGGGGATGCTGAGTCCCGGAGGCTCCAAGGCGCACTACGGTTCAGCCTGCGTTCTACCACGGATGCCAGAACGTTCCCTCCCGGCCCGTCACGTTCTGATGGGGTCCCTCACGTTTCCCACGTTCTGACCAAGGTCTGACACGTTTTTCACGTTCTGTCAAGGCTTTGTACGGATGAAACGTGGACGCAGGGCAGCTTTGGAGCACGTTTGTGCCGGCGGTATAAAAAGAAGGTCTCCCAAGCAATAGCAATCATGGTATTCTGAGACCTCGCGTTGTGTCAGACCGTAGTAGAACGCAACGCGCCGTAGCGTGCCGGGCGCTTAGACCGTCCCACTACGGACCACCCCCAAGTTTTGTTACGGCCTATTACGGACTGTCACGTTTTGTTACGTTCACCCCGGTTTATTACGGCCTACTAGGTTTCTCATCCGCACCGTGACTGCCGTGGCAAATTTTTTGACAGTTTAAAAATCTGACACGGTATCCACGGCAATCACGGCCTGTCACGTTTGCCCATACGGTCCCCCACGTTGTGTCACGTCAATCCCGTTTCGTCCACGGTGGCCTGAAACGTGGTTGCCGTGGCCGCCGGGAACATAGTGTAAACGTAGCATTAACGGAATGAAATAAACTCTCAAGTAATAACACTACAAAATCCCGCACATGGCATTTAAATACTCCGGCACCCGACGAGACTTAGATGTCACATGATATACCCAGCCACCCAGGAGGACCCTTACGCAGCCAACCAATTACAAGACGGGATATATGAAATTACCCTTAGGTCATCCGAACAATTAAGAGAGGAGTTATACCTTTAATTAATTATAACCAATGACAAGGCATCATAGATGAGAGTGATGTGAACTAGTCACCGACAAAAATGGGAGGAGTCTATCTCTTCGCGAGAATGTCGCGTCCCCGGAAAAACAGTCTATTGTCTATGGAAATGAACACCTGTACATCTTGATACAGGAATTCATTTCCAACGTGCTTATCGAAATGAACACTTTAATCTTATTCAAAACCAGGGGTTGTTTACCCGTTCCCGGCATACTATTGGAAACATAATTAATGCTATTTAACTTTTAGGTGAATACTATTAATCAACCCAGCCCGGCTCTTCTATAGCTCTAGCGCCACCTTTAGGTCAAATGAGATGCCCAAATGAGCGTACCATTACATTACATTTCATAAGTAACACCGGGAGGGGAGGGGGGGTGGGGTAGTCGCCCTATCCTAGGGGGTAGTTGCCCTATAGGGATGGTTGACTGGGGTTGTTATCCGGGGGTGAATGTCCTTTGGGTAGATGTCCTAGAACCCTTCTTTTAATACTAGTTTTCCCCTTATGCCACTACAAATATATTTGTCAAATTTCAGTTTAATTTCCACGAAATTATATTTATATCTCCGTAGATTATTTCGACTGTCTTATTACTTTCATGGCACGGTGTTATTGCGTGTTTATTCACATTTATTTAAAGAACAAACCTTGTCATTCTTATTCGTTGCGAAATCGAGTCGTTGCGAAATTTTTGGGACCAAAAAAAAAACATATATATGTCGTCTTACCCCTCCCCCCCCCCCCGCTTATTCAGCGGCTGGCTAAGTCGTTGCGAAATTTATGGCCCGATTTTTTTTTTGGCCTGAAGTGTTAACTCCCCCCCCCCCCCCCCCCCCTTGACAAAATCCTGCGTACGCCACTGTCTGTATGCATGTTGTGTAACATAATACCATATTACACGTTTTTTGTCTACTTTCTTGTCATCAAAAGGAACAAAGGGTTCTTTTCTAAATATTAGATTCTTCTTTCAGAGACAATTTTTTTTTTTTTTTTTTTTTTGGGGGGGGGGGGGGGGGGTAATAGGACACTTTTATTTTTGGTCTCGAAATTTGACATTTTGACATTTTGCTCCGTTGGGGGGGGGGGGGGGAGGTAAAGTCACCTTTTTTAGGTCGGCCATGGGAATAATAATAATAAAAAAAAAAATCCAAAGGGGGGGGGGGGGTTAGGGGGGGGGGTTTAGGGGGGTTTACACACATAAAATTACCAAAGGGGGGGGGGGGTTAACCCCCCAACCCCCCCCCCCCCCCCGCGTACGCGCATGGTTGTAGTGACACGATGAACGCCATCGTCACCACCTCGCCATCCTTTGCTTCGTTGTGTTGACACGATGAACGCCATCGTCATCACCTCACCTCATTATCATCGACTCATTATCTTTTCGACTGCTATCATCCATTGTGTTGTGCTGACACAATGAATGCCATCGTCATCACCTCACCGTCATTCGTTGTGCTGTGCTGATTCGCTGAATATCGTCATCACCACTTCATTGACATTATCGTCATGGCCATCATCGCATCCATTGATTGATCGTCTCATCACCTTCATCAACAAGACCATCGTCTCTGTCATCGTCGTCGTCTTCATCTTTGTATCCGTCATCGTCGCTGTCTTCGTCATCATCGTCATCGTTTCGTCGCCATCATCAGCGTCGTCATCGCCTGACCGCGGTAATGATCATTTGTTTGATAATGATTTCTTTTTGAACGCTTTGCTGAACTAATTAACGAAAGCTTCTTGTATTTGATTTTTGATGATTGAAATTTGTTGTTTTTGATGCTAGATTATATTTTGTTGTATTCAATTTTGAATGAGACAGAGATTATACCTCCATGGTGTTCCCGTGAGACGATTCCGTTTACTATGATCATTGTTATTTTTTATGTATATTATTTGCCGTCTGAGGGCGTTTTTCCCTCCGAAAACATATGATTATTATGTATACACGACCGATTATACGACCCTTAATGATTTGTGTTGATTATCTTTAATAAATCATTGTTATTAATTATATTTAAAAACAAATATATTTATAGCTGCTCGACACTGTTTTATTCTGGGGCCTCATAGTAACGAGGCCATTACTAAGCCAATGAATCATGACTGTACGCTGCGGGGGCTAAGGTATGTCGCCGCCCCCACAAATCCAAAAAGAAATACAATGAAAATGCAATAAATGATCAATAATTCATTGCATTTCCCCCCGGTCCCCAACAGGAAAATTTGCTCTGTAGGGCCATGCAATATGGTTCAAGGCTGCCTGGAATATTAAAAGTATTTGAAAAGGGAGAGATGATACTCTGAATGACACTTTTAAACTTTCCGACATTAATTTTAGCATTATCAAAACAGTGTATTCTTTTGGGTCTGTGTCTTCCAAAATGCTCCATAATATTTGTATTGCTACAATACAAGATTAATTTGCTTTTAATCATCCGGAGGTAATAGCTTTAAATCTATACAGATAAGTCGGCAACTACAACATGTTTCTCATTCCTAGATTTTACACTCTAGATGGGAAGTTAATGGAATTTCAGTACAAACTTTTACATCATATCCTGTAATGATATACTGAATCTTTTGGGATTAATACAGTCATATTTATGTTCCTTTTGTAGAAAAGATGTAGAAACCTACCGTCATTTCTTTTATGAATGTTCTGAAGTGTCCAGAATATGGATTAAGGTGGAAAACAGTGTAACAATGCTTCATTTTCTTAATGAACAATAAATTGATGTGTTACTTGGTTTCAGAGAAAATATAAAAGATAATATATTGTTAAATCATGTATTGATTTTGGTCAAATATTTGATTTACAGTAATGGTAAAAATGGAAAGTTTCCAACTAGCAAAAAAATGTGTAAGGCTGTAGAGAACTAAAAAAGGTGATCATGAAAAAGCAAAACAAAAGGAGGACAAATTATATAAAAAATTTACCCCTGAATTTACCTCTGAATGACATTGAAAATTTACCTTGCGTTGTCCTTACTTTAGGCACACTTAACTTCTTACTTTCTCTTTGTCTAGTCTCATAGTCAGGCGCGGATCCAGGGGGGGGGGCCGAGCGTGCCTTGGCCCCCCCCCCCCCCCCCCCCCCCCCGCAAAAAAAAAAGAGAAGAAAGGAAAAGAAGGGAAAGGGAAAAGGAGAAAAAGGGAAAGAAAGAAGAGGAAGAAGAAAAGAAAAGGGGGAAGAAGGAGATCGGGGGGCCGAAAGGGCCTTGCCTCCCAGGCTGTTAACACCCCCCCCCCCAATCAAAACAAATAAGAGAGAAGGAAGGAAAGGGAAAGAAAAAAAAAAGGAAAAGAGGAGATACTGGCGTACTGATAGGTGGGGGGGGGGGGGCTTGGGAGAAGTCAAATTCAAACGTGGTTTATTTCTAATTCCACAACGGTGGATTACAAATAATGCTGAAATGACATAATTTCCGAATTTTTTCCTCACTTTTTAGTAAATTATACGTTTGTATGAGTTTCAGGGCTCAAATTAATTTTTTGTCCACGGGGGCTCTTCCCCCGAAAAAAAGAGCCCCGTGAGCCTTCTCACGGGGGCTCTTTTTTATACAAATATCCATTTAATTGGTACCTATGATACTCTTCAATTATTTGCTATTTCATCATTATCATTTCAATCAGCATTTTCCCTCTTACAAATTTACAAGCTACATAGCTGTTACTGGCCTGTGTATATAATATACGCATACAACACTGATCTTTATGATGTCTTTAACGTGACATATCTTCTTCTCCCCTTGCAAACGAAAAAGAAAACATGGTCATTAAAAGGGATTAAGCGACAAATAATGATTGTGATTCAAACTGATGCGAATATTCGTTTGAATAAGCACTGCTATTCACCCGAAACTTCTTTTAAAAACAACTTTTACAAATCTCAGCCATGCTTACTGAGTTGAGACGTTCCATTCAATTTAAAATACCCATTACATAATACACTTCTCCTAATCTCAAAGTGATCTTACAGCACAGTGGCAGAATTGCATGGCTGAGATTTGTAAAAGTCGTTTTTACAAAGAAGATTCTGGTGAAAAGCATTGCTTATTCAAAAAAATCCTTGCATCAATTTGAATCACAATGATTATTTGTCGCATGGTCCTTTTATTAAATAACCTTGTTTTCTGTTTTGTTTGCAGAGGGAGAAGAAGCTATGTCACGTTAAGAAATCATAAAGATCAGTTGTATTATGCGTATATACATATGATACCAGAACAAATGTTGATTATCAGAATGTCATTTTGGAATACCTCTATACAAATACCACATTGTCTTTAGTCCGTATCAGTATTAGTATGATCCAATATAAGGCTATTATTCTTTATTTAATTCAGTATAATGCTTTTCCTCAAAAATAGTTTTGCTATTTTTTTAGGGTCGAGACGCTAAGAAATGGTTTCAAATGTACATTACACGAACCCTGAACCATTGCAAAATGATGGTGATTCTCTCTCTCTCTCTCTCTCTCTCTTTCTTTATTTTAATTATGCATTATCAACTACATATAAAGCAGCAACCAAAAACTTAGGGTTATCTGAGAAAGGTGAAAGTAAGAGTTAAAAAGAAAGTCATGCTAAAACGGCGCTTCACTTCCCACCGCCCCCTGAAAAAAATAAAATAGATTAGTAGTCCTCCTCTCCAGAATCCACCTCCCCCCCCCGCTTTAATATCACATTTTCACTTGGCAGCCCAAGGGGGCCGGGGGGTGGGAGGAGGGGGTTAAACCCCCTACCCCCACCCCCTGCCGTAGATCTGCCCATGTTACCATATCATTCCACGACATTTTGGTCTTCCTCTTCTCCTCAAAAGGGACTTTTAGATTTGCGTGGACGTGGACGTGTTACGTCCTTTTAAGGCACTGGCAGTCATGTGACGTCCTTTTAAGCAATGGCAGTGCCTTAAAAGGAGGTCACACGTTGCAGTCCACGTTCTCATCGTGCAAATCTAAAAGTCCCTAATATTGATTTACTGGTCGAGGTTCATTATTTGCTGACAACGAAAAACTTCTCCAGGCCATGACCATGTTTCTGCCCTTGCCCGATCGCCTCCAGCTCCAGCAGACATGGCGCAGCAGCGTGCACACGCACCGCTACTAACGGCGCAGTAGGCCTATAACCACTGCTGACGGCGGCACTGCACTTTTCTTCGTTTTCTTCCTCTAATGATTAAATGAAACGTAAAAGCTTCCGCGCTTCGCGCGGGAGGGGGGGGGGGGAACCTGAATTCAGACGAGGATTAAGAGTCGAGAACTGTACAACGAATCGTTTTCTTCCTCTAATGATTAAATGAAACGTAAAAGCTTCCGCGCCTCGCGCAGGAGGGGGGGGGGGCTGAATTTAGACAAGGATTAAGAGTCGAGAACTGTACAACAAATCGTTTTCTTTTTCTAATGATTTAATGAAACGTAAAAGCTTCCGCGCTTCGCGCGGGAGGCGGGGGAGAGGAGGGGGGGGGGGGGAACTGAATTTAGACAAGGATTAAGAGTCGAGAACAGTTCAACGAATCGTCTTCTTTATCTAATAATTTAATGAATCGTAAAAGCTTCCGCGGTTCGCGCGGGAGGTGGGGAACCTGTATTCAGACGAGGATTAAGAGTCGAGAACTCTACAACGACTCGTCTTCTTCCTCTAATAATTTAATGAATTGTAGAATTTTCGGCGCTTCGCGCGGGGGGGGGGGGGGAACTAAATTCAGACGAGAATTATTTCCGAGAACGGTACAACGAATCGTCTTCTTTCTCTAATAATATAATGAAACGTTAAAGCTTGGGAGGGGGAAACTCCCCCCCCCGCATTACGTCACTGTTGGTCACCATTACGTACCAATATTTGGCTCGCATAATTTCAAATTTGGGCCCCCCCCCCCTAAGAAATCCTGGATCCGCGCCTGGCTGGCGGGCAAGTAAACTATGAAACTCTTTAAGAAAAACAGAGGGGTGTGCTCGGTATAAGAGACGATGTGAATTACTTTTGTAAAATTCCGAGTCTGTAGTAAAAGGGGGCGATTGAGGGTACCCCCACCTTTCCCGGGTATATGAACATGTCCGTGCAGAAATGCTATATCCCTTGATTTCGCCCCTTCTTTACTTTATGTCTGATTACATCCATCTGCATTGTCCTGAAAATAAATAAATGGATTAACAGCTTAGAACCCAATGACAAATCATGCATTTTAACTGCATTATTTAAAAACTGTAAAGTTTGTTGCAATTCTTCCAAATTCGCGTGTTTGTCATTCGAATTCATTTACTTTGCAATTCTTCCCCCTAACATTCCTAACTTGAATAAAAATATTACGAATACGAATGACAGGTGTTAATTTGAATGATAAAAATTACGCTTCGACAAGTGAATATTAATTTGAATGCTAGTTAAGCAGTTTCTAAATTGAATGACAGATCCATGAAACCCTTCGACCAAAATCCTAAATTAAATACAAAAGCTGGAAAATTGAATGATAATTGGCATGGCAAAGCCGATCTGCGCTAACTTAAATGCAAAGTAAATGAATTCGAATGACAAACACGCGAATTTGGCCGGGAAATCCTATACTTCGTTCCTATTCATCAACATCCGTCTTTACGTTGGTACTTTCATTTGGTGGCAGTTATACAGTGTATCTTTCCATTTATTATCAACTGGAAAATTAAACTTTTACAACGTACAGAGAAGCCTAATGTTGGCTAAGAAAAGTGATGAGGCATATTTAAATTGCTTTTGAAGGTATATACGGCCCCTAGGGCGACCAGTCAAAGTCCACGAAAAGATGTTTAGCCTATTATAGGCACATCTGGCTAAATTTCATCTGTTTATGTTTGTTTTATTATTTGTTTGATTGTTGTGCATGATTGTTGTCAAACTTTCGTCTTGTTTTTGTTTTGTTTTGTTCTGTTTTGACCAATAGCAATAGATAGCAGGCGCGGATCCAGGGGGGGGGGCCGAGCGTGCCTTGGCCCCCCCCCCCGCAAAAAAAAAAAAAAGAGAAGAAAGGAAAAGAAGGGAAAGTGAAAAGGAGAAAAAGGGAAAGAAAGAAGAGGAAGAAGAAAAGAAAAGGGGGAAGAAGGAGATCGGGGGGCCGAAAGGGCCTTGCCTCCGAGGCTGTTAACACCCCCCCCCAATCAAAACAAATAAGAGAGAAGGAAGGAAAGGGAAAGAAAAAAAAGGAAAAGAGGAGATACTGGCGTACTGATATGTGGGGGGGGGGGGGGGGGCTTGGGAGAAGTCAAATTCAAACGTGGTTTATTTCTAATTCCACAACGGTGGATTACAAATAATGCTGAAATGACATAATTTCCGAAATTTTTCCTCACTTTTTAGTAAATTATACATTTGTATGTGTTTCAGGGCTCAAATTAATTTTTCGTCCACGGGGGCTCTTCCCCCGAAAAAAAGAGCCCCCCGTGAGCCTTCTCACGGGGGCTCTTTTTTATACAAATATCCATTTAATTGGTACCTATGATACTCTTCAATTATTTGCTATTTCATCATTATCATTTCAATCAGCATTTTCCCTCTTACAAATTTACAAGCTACATAGCTGTTACTGGCCTGTGTATATAATATACGCATACAACACTGATCTTTGTGATGTCTTTAACGTGACATATCTTCTTCTCCCCTTGCAAAGGAAAAAGAAAACATGGTCATTAAAAGGGATTAAGCGACAAATAATGATTGTGATTCAAACTGATGCGAATATTCGTTTGAATAAGCACTGCTATTCACCCGAAACTTCTTTTTAAAAACAACTTTTACAAATCTCAGCCATGCTTACTGAGTTGAGACGTTCCATTCAATTTAAAATACCCATTACATAATACACTTCTCCTAATCTCAAAGTGATCTTACAGCACAGTGGCAGAATTGCATGGCTGAGATTTGTAAAAGTCGTTTTTACAAAGAAGATTCTGGTGAAAAGCATTGCTTATTCAAAAAAATCCTTGCATCAATTTGAATCACAATGATTATTTGTCGCATGGTCCTTTTATTAAATAACCTTGTTTTCTGTTTTGTTTGCAGAGGGAGAAGAAGCTATGTCACGTTAAGAAATCATAAAGATCAGTTGTATTATGCGTATATACATATGATACCAGAACAAATGTTGATTATCAGAATGTCATTTTGGAATACCTCTATACAAATACCACATTGTCTTTAGTCCGTATCAGTATTAGTATGATCCAATATAAGGCTATTATTCTTTATTTAATTCAGTATAATGCTTTTCCTCAAAAATAGTTTTGCTATTTTTTTAGGGTCGAGACGCTAAGAAATGGTTTCAAATGTACATTACACGAACCCTGAACCATTGCAAAATGATGGTGATTCTCTCTCTCTCTCTCTCTCTCTTTCTTTATTTTAATTATGCATTATCAACTACATATAAAGCAGCAACCAAAAACTTAGGGTTATCTGAGAAAGGTGAAAGTAAGAGTTAAAAAGAAAGTCATGCTAAAACGGCGCTTCACTTCCCACCGCCCCCTGAAAAAAATAAAATAGATTAGTAGTCCTCCTCTCCAGAATCCACCTCCCCCCCCCCGCTTTAATATCACATTTTCACTTGGCAGCCCAAGGGGGCCGGGGGGTGGGAGGAGGGGGTTAAACCCCCTACCCCCACCCCCTGCCGTAGATCTGCCCATGTTACCATATCATTCCACGACATTTTGGTCTTCCTCTTCTCCTCAAAAGGGACTTTTAGATTTGCGTGGACGTGGACGTGTTACGTCCTTTTAAGGCACTGGCAGTCATGTGACGTCCTTTTAAGCAATGGCAGTGCCTTAAAAGGAGGTCACACGTTGCAGTCCACGTTCTCATCGTGCAAATCTAAAAGTCCCTAATATTGATTTACTGGTCGAGGTTCATTATTTGCTGACAACGAAAAACTTCTCCAGGCCATGACCATGTTTCTGCCCTTGCCCGATCGCCTCCAGCTCCAGCAGACATGGCGCAGCAGCGTGCACACGCACCGCTACTAACGGCGCAGTAGGCCTATAACCACTGCTGACGGCGGCACTGCACTTTTCTTCATTTTCTTCCTCTAATGATTAAATGAAACGTAAAAGCTTCCGCGCTTCGCGCGGGAGGGGGGGAACCTGAATTCAGACGAGGATTAAGAGTCGAGAACTGTACAACGAATCGTTTTCTTCCTCTAATGATTAAATGAAACGTAAAAGCTTCCGCGCTTCGCGCAGGAGGGGGGGGTGAATTTAGACAAGGATTAAGAGTCGAGAACTGTACAACGAATCGTTTTCTTTCTCTAATGATTTAATGAAACGTAAAAGCTTCCGCGCTTCGCGCGGGAGGCGGGGGAGAGGAGGGGGGGGGGGACTTAATTTAGACAAGGATTAAGAGTCGAGAACAGTACAACGAATCGTCTTCTTTATCTAATAATTTAATGAATCGTAAAAGCTTCCGCGCATCGCGCGGGAGGTGGGGAACCTGTATTCAAACGAGGATTAAGAGTCGAGAACTCTACAACGACTCGTCTTCTTCCTCTAATAATTTAATAAATCGTAGAATTTTCGGCGCTTCGCGCGGGGGGGGGGGGGGGGGGGGGGAAAACTAAATTCAGACGAGAATTATTTCCGAGAACGGTACAACGAATCGTCTTCTTTCTCTAATAATATAATGAAACGTTAAAGCTTGGGAGGGGGAAACTCCCCCCCCCCGCATTACGTCACTGTTGGTCACCATTACGTACCAATATTTGGCTCGCACAATTTCAAATTTGGGCCCCCCCCTAAGAAATCCTGGATCCGCGCCTGCTCATAGTTGTGCTCTTTGAAACAGCAATACTGAATTAGAGACTGTGGCAATTTGTCATTCAATAATTGATACATAAAAACACAAATAGATCATTTATGGAGTTGATACACATTCAATAATTTTAGCTCCTGGAATATCGGTTGTGAATGAGTCCTAATTGGACTAAACGTTATAACTCTTAGTGCCATATTTTGGCTTAATAATAAACACTTCATGTTCATTTCATAATTAATTCCCCAAACATCAATTCCATAGGTCATATGCGGTTGAATTAACGTCTTATACAGTAACAACAAAACACGCCTTGGCACAAACTGTCTTAATCTATATAAAACACCAACCCTTTTCCTCATAAACTTATTGACCCTTTGGATATGAGGTTTCCACGTCAAGTGTTGATCTATATTAATTCCTACAAATGATGCAACATCAACCTGCCAGGTTGATGTTGCATCATTTGTAGGAATCAGTCTCTGCTTATAATGTTTATGCTGTAAAAATTGTTCCGTTTTATAATGTTGTATCCGAAAATATTAATATGAAGTATTACCGTCACCTTTTCCTTGTTTACATTGACAAATCTATTTTTTTCTTCTCCTAAATTGCAGAATCGTATCACAATTTGTACACTTAATTGAATATGTACTATATTAGTCGGATACTTATGGAATTTTTTAAAAATATATGTCTGTGTTTATAATGTATGAGACAATGTATTATGTTTATAATGTAAGAAAAATTATGTTCCTATTCGTCATTTTGTATAATTATGAAAATCTGAATAAAGGCAAAAAAGCTTTTAGATAAAAAAAAATAAAAAAAAACCGGTACATTAGCAATATTTAAGATGTGTTGTATTCTGTTGTTGTTGTATTTGTAGTAAAATTGTTATAAAAATACATGAACATTTTGTTTACGAAACAAAAAGCATAATCATTATAAAAAATGTGGAAACATTTATTTTAAAGGCAGATGGGCATATTATAAATGATTAAATGAATATGTATGCACGCATTACTTCTAATTAGATTTCAGGTTTGTGTTAATAATTCATATTTATCCCATAATGAATAAATTGTGGCAAGCGGAAATTATTTGTGTGGCATATAAAGAGATATGTTTATTCATTACTGTTCAGCAATATGATAGTTGAATGAATTTAACGTTATTTTTTTAATTTTTTTATTATTTAAAAAAAATTATGTTTTAGTTCAATTTTGCCACATAAATAGCAAAATGTGTTTGGGTCATTATATTAGTTTTTAAAAACAAATCAAAATGATGTTACAAACAAAGTCAGTCATTGATACCATTGTTCTGTTGTGTGTTTGCCCAACAAGGCAATTTGCGTCGTATTGTGTCCAACTTTGATACAGAAGAGGCCATAGAGCTTTTATACTTAGGGTTGAGATTAATCTGAGCAACAATTATCTTGCAAGGACGCCCTCAGACGAATGATTGAATTCCCAAATATGCTTATGTGTAGCCTGTAACAAGGCTTGCCAGGAGGGAAAATAGGGACTTTTAGATTCGCACGAAGACAATGGGGATTGCTACGATCGACGTCCTTTTAATGCACTACCTTGAATGGACGTCACACGTATCAGTCCACGCAAATCTAAAAGTCCCTAATGATATAAGACATGAGCACAGACGAGACGGAAGAGTTATAAACAAAAATGATAAAAGAAAGAGAGATATAAAATGAGAGAGAGAGAGAGAGAGAGAAGAGGAAAGAGTTTGTAAATAAAATATCTTAGTTTGTAGAACGATTTTTTTTTATGGTAACCAAGCTGAAAACTGTTTAAGCTATTTTGTTTTTTCGTTTTTTATTTCATAATCGTCCGCGAGTTACCCTAAACTTGGTAATATTATTGAGCACCTTCCTTGAAATAGTATTTTACAGTTTACTTTTTGTATGTTGGGTTACTCATAGTAGGAAGATGATTATATTCTAAAGAGGATAGATTTGACTCTTGACCTTGTTATTCCATAGGGAAAAAAAACTGTATGGAAGCAATTGGGAAATTATTAATGACTTGTACTGCAGAATTGGGTTTATACGACTACACTTTTAAACGACATGAAAGTTCGGCCCAAACTGTTTAGCACTTTCACGTCATATTTCGACGATGAACCATTCGAGGCGCATCGTTTTTCACGCCATACTACTTCGATTTTCTTCCAATCTGAGATTCAATTTTAATTTTAAAAAAAAGCTCACAAAGTGTTTTGCATATTGCCAGAACCTCCAACTTTCTCATTCATATTTTACTCGTCTTCTGAGGAATAGGGGGTCATTTTTTTAACCCTGGAGCAGTCATCTGTTGCCATTTCAATACAGAGAGAAGACCCTTCGGAGATTACCCCTTGCTGATGCATCCATCTCAGTCACAATGTATAAACCCAGGGGCTGCGGAGCGTCTTTGAAGTGGGGGTGCACTAACACAAAACCCACCACTTTCTGGAAAAAGGAGCTTCAGCAAAGTGAACCTCAAAGCGAAAAAATAGAATCTTTATGTAAATTATTATCAAGAAACATTGGTTTTCATACATCATGTTAAAAATACGTTTCCTTCACCGGTTTTATCATCACTGTATACAACCCTTATTTTGCCTTACCTAAATTATGGGATTTTAGCTTTGGAAATCCTTGTAAGACTTTAATTGATCGAATATTAATTTTGCAGAAGCGTGGATTAAGAATAATCCATAATGCCTACTTTCGTTCCCAAACTAACCACTGTTTTTTACAAGACCTAGGCCCTTGAATCATAACTGACAGTAATGAGGATTAATGCCTCATAAGAGGGCACTAATATATCACATCGACACCGTTTTGATCCCGGGGCCTAACACTTACGAGGCCACACAAATAAAATTAAAAAAAAAGAAAGAAAAAAGGAACAGGCAATAAACTATCAATAATTTATTGCATTTTCCCCCGGACCCGAACATGACAAAATTCCTGTGTACGGCCATGCATCATGATGGTTCAAGGCATGGCCGGTTTTGTGTTGCTAAAAATGTTTTTCCACAATTTCCCCAAACAATATCACAATAAATTAGGTGTGAATACACTAATGCAGACCATGTAGACCATTATTAACGTCTATTTATTCATTAATTGCGTGATACTTTTGAGCATATGCAATCCCGAATTCGTTTTCTTTTGTACCCGTTGATTTGATCACGCCAAGAGAAATTTTCATCAGTCATCACCCCAAGATGTCTACATGTGTGAACTCTTATTAAAGTTAATACAAAGTTTTGGCATGGGATCATGAATTTGGTTCAAATGAACATAATGAAGTATATGCAATTTAACAATATTCAGTGATCGTTGTCGCGGTTGAAATCGAGTCTAAATTGATCATGAAATTGTAAAAAATAAACTCTTTATGTTGTATAGCGCCCTCTCAAGATATCACTTTAACCTTAAAACAATGTTTCTAGACTACAATTGATTAATTTGCTTTTTCCGTTTAGAAATTATATATCAGAACTGCATATTCTGAGATTTACATGGTCGCAGTTACCATGGAATGGCCTCAGGCGCTATTTGAAATACTTGAAATTTACCGGAAGCAGCTGCGGTAAATTGTTATTATTCAATTTGCTCGAAAGCAGAAGTGTTTTAGGGGGCTAATTTGTTGTGCTTATAATACATCCACAGGGGCATCCAACTATTTTAGCATTTTAAAGAAAGACCATCCATCCAATTTTCTAAATTTACCAAAAATTTGCATTACCTTTAATTTGGTTCAATCGTTGCTTTGTACAAGTCACAATAAATTTAGTTTTGTTTACATTTAAACTGAATTTAATTGTGATCAGCCATCTCCTAACATATTCAAGGTATGTACCAAGTCCCTGGTATTGGCGTACATATATCTTTTCAATACAAATACAGCAATGTGTCGTCAGCATTCATACTTATTTTACAAAAACAGAGTCATTTGGGTAAACTATTAGTATATAATACAAAAAGGAGGGGCCCCAGGATTGACCCCTTTGGGTATCCCACATTTTAATGGCAAAAAGTCAGAACAGGTACCATATATCGCTTGTGTTCTATTACCTTCATAACTTTCAAACCAGCGAAGAGTTCATTATTCATTCCATACCGATCTAATTTGTCTAAAAGAATATACAAATTTACCATATCAAATGCTTTTTTAAAGGTATAGACCAGTTTTGAAAACGACCCCTCTCAAAAATGAAATGGAAGCTCTTATTACCAATCATGTGAAAGAATACGTAATAATACAAATGTTGCCTGGAAACTGGCCGCCTACTAATTGATATATTTGACAATTATCATATCGATCTGGCCTAGATAGATATCGCAAATACACTTCAACATTGAACACGAATTTAGGTTGAAGTATTGCCATCTACACCTCTGAAGGCAATATCTAAACAATATTGAATGGATATTTTGCACCCCAAACCACAATTTTACCACTGCCGGTCTATATCTTTAAAGTCAAGCATTTTATAATGCAATTACTACGTTTTTATCATTGATACCCTTAAGCCAATCATCTGTGACAATCGATAAGGCTATGGTTGAAGAGTGTAGATGCCTTAAAGACCGTCAATACTACTGGGCCAGAAGGGATTAGACCACACAACGAGGTCACTGACAGGTGGCTATCTCATTAACTCAGCTCTTAACTAACATGAGAAAAAGAGGATCATGGGGGACCAACAGGCACCGATTGGGGAAATCTTCTACATAGAGGGAGCAAGTACCTACAAGTAGGAAAGTGGGGCTTTAAGTCTGATTGATATTTACTTATAAGACAATTGAGTATATATATATATATATATATATATATGATCTAAAGCAATTCTTTCTAATATTTTGGATAAAATTTGTAGAGCCGAGTGTGGCCTGTTAATACACTGATGCCTCTCTCGTTCTCCCTTTATGTAAAGCAAGTACACGTGTAATCTTCCATTGATCAGGAACAACCCCGGAAGTAATAGAGTTCATAAAACCATCGTGTCAATGCAAGCAGTGTAATTATATCTGTCTTTTTAAACATGAATTTAATGTAAATGCAGTTGCTTTGTATTTAAAAACTCTCATATTGTCTAAACATCTTTATTTTTTAACAGAGGGCAACTGATTACCTTGGCATTCTCAGAAGTTCAAAAGTCCACGGGTTTAAAGGATGATAAGTTGGAAGATACCTGTTTTCAGCAGTTGAGTAGAATGATTGCATGGTAGTTGAAAGGGGCAAATGTAAAAGGGCACACTTCTTACATTTAATAGAGATGGTTTAAAATCATTTGAAAACGAGCATGATTATATTTTTAAAAGGGACACGATTCGTTCTTATGTCATCTGGCCCACTGTGCCCCCCTTCAGCTCCACTACCTTTTACGTGGTTATAGAAAAAAGGGTTCTTGTTACTACACTAACTGCTTCGATCCTTTGAAACTAGATATATACCTTTTTAGATGACCGAAAAAGAAACGGGGAAATATATTTTACAATCGAAAAGTGCAGGGTACTCAAAATACTCATAAAATATTAAAAGGGGCATTCAAAAGAAGGAAAGGGCACTTTATGAAAAAATGCAATTGTATGTAAAAGGGGCGACTATCAGATTTTTGAAATTGGACATTTATCAGAGTTGTAAAGGGGCTCCACCCCTCTTTAAAAATGCAACGAGATTTTGGTTGGCAGTATCTTAGAAAGCATTTTATAATCCTCAATTAAACGTCGCAGGTAATGTGTTGGTAGTATCTCCTAAATCGTCTTTGAATTTTACAGGGATATACGTCAAAACTAATATGATAATCCGTGTAAAACGTACCATTTTTCAAATGTTACGCAGAGAGCGTGCACAATTGAGTAGCATCAGTCCACCACCAGTGTACTCTTGTCGCTTCTTTTCGCAAACTCAAGAGAAGGGGGAGAGAAAGAGAGAGAGAGAGAGAGAGAGAGAGAAAGAGAAAGAGAGAGAGAGAGTGAGAGAGAGAGGAAAAAAAGATAGAAAAAGAGAAAGAGCAAAAGACAATTACAGAAAATAGAATGAAATGGAGAGAGAGAGAGAGAGAGAGGAAGTGAAAACAGAGAAGGAAAGAGAAGAAAGGGAATGCGTATGAATACAGGATTGAGCTTGGAAAGAAGAATCAGTGGGCATATTTATCTACAGTCACGATTCAACGAGCAAACAAGCTTTTTAATACCCCTTTCTCTCGTTCATGGGGTGCATTCCTAAATTGAAAGATTCTATTCAATACATACCATTGCGGTTTAAGGCTGTTAAGGGTTCATATGGTGGGCGGGGTAGGCACAATCTTTTACTACTCTACTTGAAAGTTGAATTTTTCATTACCATACAGAACAACATTATTTCGACAAACCAATTCTGTCAAGGATGGTTTATATCTGAACGGCGGTCCAGAATACCCTTCAATTAGGACCCTAATATTTTAGAGGTAAGTACAGCTTGATTTGAAGATAATTTATAATTATGCTAATGATTTTACACTTAGCCATTGGCGATGTCATTTAGACGATATGTCATACGTGGCATCGTGGTTTTCAATTATTGTAACAGTATAAGCATATTTGCGTGTGATTTTTTACTCATAATTATTGTAAAAGAGAGCAAGGCGATATTGACAAGACCATCTGACTACCTATGGCTATGATTTAGTAATTTACTCGATTTTAACAGATTCAGTGTGAACATAACTGACAGAGAGAGATAAAAAAAAATGTCATCATGATAATGGAGACAAAGAGAAAGAGAAAGTGACAGAGATAGAGAGAGAGAGAGAGAGTACATAAAACAAAAAAGAGGAAGAAGAGAAAAGATAGAGAGCGCTCACAAATGACCCGTTTTTCCAAACAATTGAAGAAGTTTGGAACTTAGTATAGTTCAGGTAATGTCTAGGTATCAAATTTACATCAATAAAAGATAATTTACTAAACCTTTGCTTGAAGCAACGAAAATTCGCTGGAGGTGTAACCTTGGATTTTTGCACTTGAGGCGTCAGCTGCCTGACGTAAGTGTGCGTCAGGAAATGACGCAAGTTTGACGCGCCGTGTACGTGAGGGCAATATCGTACACAAAAGTGCAAATATGGCTTGTACTGTATATTTACTCATTGCCTTCACAGCATTTATAAGCGCAGGTAATAACGCAATACAAATTATGACTTATGTATGAAGGGCGTTATGTTCACCACAGGAAAAGTGAATCCTTACAGGGAAAGTTTACTCTTATATTAAGTTGTAAATAGAAACAGAAATATGAGAAAAGTGAAGGTTTGAGCAAACTCCTATTTAACAAAAATTGTTATGAATGTTTGAAGTTGTTATCGATGAAACACAAATTGGCAACTTTACCCTGTGACGTATATTGCGAGTTCTCCTCCCATTATAGCTAAATCAATCGCAAGTCCTCCAATCACAAGTTAGCAGTCTCCCATCTCTTATGTACATAGGTACGATTGATATCAGCTCCTTATAAGACGGGGCCCTGTACTAACAATAATACAAAAATATTTTCCCTCAAGAAAATTTTCAATCATACATGCACCCTAAATATAACTATTGCAAATATTTTTCTACACCACCCCTGTATGAAAACAAAAATGTATTCCGGCATCATTAACTAAGAAAATGAATGGAATGGATCTGACAAGATACGTCACAGTGTTGCCAATTTATGTTGGATTGATTGCTCTTAATCTAAACATACCTAACTTTCTTACTTGTGTTCGCTGTGTTACGTCACTCGACCTATCCCGAGTGTTACATGCATTATAAACAATTGCATATCTCGATACAAGTTAATGCTAGCCCACCGAGACTTAGTCCTCTAGCTTTAACATCATACCTTAATAATAAATGAATACAATTTACACACTAAAATGGTTTGTATATCCTTTAAGGGTATGGTATTAAATATACATGACCTCTTGAGAAGACCTTTTCAAGGGGGAAATCTGGGGGGGGGGGGGGGTGGGTTAACAAATGAATGCAAGAGCTCTCAAGCTGTCACAACCCTCCAAAATGTCGTGGTCGAGTGGTTTAAGCACTTGACTTGCAATTCAAAGGTCGTGGTACGATCCCCGACACGACACTAATGTCCTTCGGCTAGGCATTAATCTTCATTAGCCACACTCGACCCAGGTGAGGTAAATGGGTACTTGGCAGGAATTAATTCATTGAAATGTTAGAACGCTGTAATGGCAGCTAGGCTAAAGCCGGGGTCATAAGTAATGCGCCTCGGAATATAATTTCTAGATAGACAGCGCTATAGAAATGCCTATAATTATCATTTATTAAAGGCCTCCTTTATAGAACCGCGGATGCCCTTTTTCTCAAATATCTAAATTATTTTTTCCAAAAATACCCCTAGTTTTTTGACATGCCAGTAACAGGCATTCCTTTCCATCTATAGGTATGAACATTGCGGGGATGAGGTGGGACAGATGTTTAGTCACAATTACTATTCTTTAACTTACATTCGGCAGGGAGATGGTTTTTGTTTATTTTTTTTAAAATTTATTTAAGATTTACATCATTCTACCTTAAATTACTTAATTACACAAAATGCGTTAAAACAAATGTTCGAAAACTTCTTTTAACACAATCAATTTGACTTGACAGAAAAAAAATTGATTGCCAATAACTAAGATTTTAACCAGTCACCAATCAGATGGCATTTTTTCAGGATTTAGCTCTCATCGTTTAGTCATTACAATTTTGTTATCTCGTTGCTGCAGCTCAAAATATTAAGAAAATGAAAAAAGCCCATTAATTTTTCGGATAGAAGAAAATAGCCCTTAGCAAATAACTATTGTCCCCAAATATGCCCGTGATGCTTTTGGAAGAAGTATATTCAGATCGGTCACGTTATAAGATAAAGATATGGTCGGGGTCATGGAACAAAACGATTCAACGTGCTAGCTTATGACCTCAGTTACACCCTGCGTCCCCTTTGACCAAAAAAACCGACCTAAGTTGGGGGCCATTCGGCGTAATGCGAGTTTTTGTTCGATCTGTTTTAAGTTTTGTGTCGGGCCTCTTTGGTGTGACTGAGGTGCGAGTGAGAAAAATGCAAACAATATATATTTTTTACGTGGGAGGTCATTCGGCTTAAATCCACCCTGATAATACAGACATTGTAAAGCCGCAAGCAAGGAATTCGATTGAATAAATGAAACACTTGTTCAAAAAAGTATTCATTCACTTGATGACCACTTTATGAGGTCGAGTTTCCTTTGAGATACCCCCATGCGGAATTTGGCCGATTCAGTGTATGATTTCTACCGTGTCGAACGACTGGACCTATATCACAGCTCACTTATTGTACATGTATACAGCCCGAACAAAACTGTAATATGCGAGATTGATTTGTTTGCCTTTTCTAAATTAGTTTTCAACTTGCTCGATTGGTAGAAAATGAGGTGGTTACGCGGGGGGGGGGGGGGGGGGGTATTACTTAGTTTCCTTTTTGGGGGCCCTATTACAGTCCAGTTATACGGCCACGGTAACACTTATTCACATACATAATGCATAGAGCGGCCATAGGCCAAGAAAGAGAAAGGGTGTTAAAACTGACACCATCGATAGTCAATTAGATCTTGAGCATGATTTAAGCAAGAAACACCAAAGTTTTTTTTCTTGTCTCAAGGCAAGATAACATATGCGGGCAAGGTGCTCAATACAGATACAAAGCATAATCCTTTAAAAGACACACCTCAAAAAGGAAAATAAAGAAATGAAAATTACCTTGACTGTAAACAGTGTTTACTTAAAGGAATATTTCCAGTGTTCTTGCTGTATACGAGATCAAGCTTAACCCATCATTCCCATATTTGGATACAGGAACCACCCGATTCCATCAGGCAGTGGTTTTTTAACGAGCTATTGAAGTTCAAACTAAAAGCGTGATACAGGAAAACAAACATACGTTCAAAGTTCCTATTTGGAGAACTAATACACATGTACACATACGCATACATATGTACACACACATACATGTAGTGTTGATGAGTGCATTTAAAGGGGACTTTGGTGTACATGATTTCTCGTATCTATCTCATTCCCCCAATATTAATTACTGTAATGACTTTCGTCTCCTCCCCTCTCTATCCCTCTCTCGATCGGTTTCTCTGCTAGATTGTTTTAGTCATTTACTTATCAATATATTTGCCTATACAAGTTAACTGTCATTTTCATAAAAGCGATAATGTATAATTAAAGATAAACTTGAGTTCTGGTAATGCGATTGAAAGAAAAGGTGTGGAATGGATCAGAAAAGTTGATCATATAGCATGTAAGTAATGGTGTGTAATGCAAGGTTCTGGAGTCATCAAAATCATCATAAATTTGGCAGAGTCTTGGTAAAGTAACAATCACTTACACAGAAAGATGTATATGGGACAACACACATGGTGTCGGGGCTAGTACTACTCTGATTTCCTTATCTTTCTATGCTCGTTACTCAGCCAGTATACATTTTCTTCCAAAATTGTTTGGCACATGATATTTATTTGTAATCTTGAACATTCAATGTAAGTTTCGTTAGATCCTGTAGGAATTCATTTTTTTTTTTTTTTACAAGAACTCAAGTTTATCTTTAAGCTCTAATATTTTGTACGAAAACGCTGCTCCGCAATGATATGATATAGTGGTATTCTCAATTCTGGACTCGCCGGCCGCTTTGCCTCACCCTGTACCTGCAAACAGGCCCTGTGTTTGATGATTATAGGCAAATCGACTTTTGAAACTCTTTTTTTACAAAAGGGCCAGCACCCTGATAGCAGAGACTGGTAAATATCACGTCATATTTACGTCTTGTACTACGTCTTTAAGACGACATAACACGACGTCAAAAAGACATGATTTTGCACCCGCGCACGTCGTCACGAGGACGTCATATTTTGACGTGATTTTTACGTCTTATTAGTCAAAGAAAGACGTCTTTAAGACGTCAACTTGTACTATAGGAAGACGTCACATGGACGTCATATTTACGTCTTTTAGTTAAAGAAAGACGTCTTTAAGACGACATAACACGACGTCAAAAAGACTTGATTTTGCACCCGCGCACGTCGTCACGAGGACGTCATATTTTGACGTGATTTTTACGTCTTATTAGTCAAAGAAAGACGTCTTTAAGACGTCAAGTTGTACTATAGGAAGACGTCATATGGACGTCATATTTACGTCTTTTAGTTAAAGAGAGACGTCTTTAAGACGACATAACACGACGTCAAAAAGACTTGATTTTGCACCCGCGCACGTCGTCACGAGGACGTCATATTTTGACGTGATTTTTACGTCTTATTAGTTAAAGAAAGACGTCTTTAAGACGTCAACTTGTGCCATAGAAAGACGTTGTATGGACGTCATATTTACGTCTTTTAGTCAAAGAAAGACGTCTGTAAGACGTCAACTTGTACCATAGGAAGACGTCGTATGGACGTCATATTTTGTCGTGATTTTAACGTCTTATTAGTCAAAGAAAGACGTCTTTAAGACGTCAACTTGTACCATATAAAGACGTTGTATGGACGTCATATTTTCTTTTTAGGTCTTATTGGTTAAATAAAGACGTCTTTAAGACGTCAACTTTCACCCAAGAAAGACCTGTATACGTTGTATGGACATCAAATTTTGACGTGATATTTACACCTTACTGGTCATTTCGATGTACCTTTTATCCTTACATGATCTTTACGTCTTTGTTGTCCTCTAAATAACATCTATACGACCACCTGATCAAGGAAGAAAGTGTAAAAGTCACTTCATGTACACATTCTGAACAATCACACAGTAAAATCAAAGCAACAAATATTGCATCACATAATATATATATACATGCCAAACAGAAAGTTATTTTCATATTTTTAATGTACACGTATATGGTATGAAAATGGATAACAAAAATATAAAATACGTATTTCTATACCTTCTTATTCTATCTAACTTTGTTTTCCATTGGTACAAAATCTTTTCATCACTATCCTGACACTTCTTCCAAAACATGCTGTATAAATACCTAGTGTATTTCTGTCAGTCTCATAATTTATTTTAAGAAAGTTAACAGGCCATCACAAAGATATCTGTTTCGTTATAAATTGTGCTACAAGAAACTATGACATATTGGCTAAACTTATAAGTCTTACGGTTGTGGGAAGCAGGTTAGCAGCATAGAGACTAGGTAAAGCTATACTGATACCCGCAGTATTTTAGTAGACAAGCAAACAGCACACTGGGGAAGTTCCTCATATTCAGCAAAACAGCATAGTGGAAAGCTAGGCATTCATCAGTGCAGCTCTACCTCGTCTCCATGCTGCAAAACCGCTCCTGACAACCCCAAGACTTTAATGCAGATAAAGACTATCACATAAAACAAAAAGTTGTTGGAAAGAATTTCTGAGCATGAAAGATCAATTCTTGTTACATACAAGGGGAATATCTAAGTTCATGGCAAGAATTCAGTATAAAGTATAAAACTATACAATCTAAATCACACACAGGAGAAAAATGGCACAAATGATAAACACATGGCTTAGCTAAGTTATTTCTTACACTCAAAAGGAACAAGTTGGCAGCAAGGGGAACAGGGAGAGCTTCACTGATACCTGCAGAGTTTTCTGATGATGGTTGCTTGCCCGTCAAAACCATGATGTTCACATTTGGCGATACAGCATATTAGGAAACTGTGCAGAAATCAGCTCAACTGTACCTATTCTCTGTGCTAGAAACCTGCTTCTTACGGGCACATGACTTAAATATAAGAAAAGGCATTAGTGGCAACATTCATCTTTATAAATATCAAAAAATTAGTTTTGTTGCAAATACAGAAGCTGAAGTTCAAGTATAAAATACAATTTATATCAGATAACATTCCCGCCAGTACGATTGGCTCAGTTGGGCAATTCCAAGGTGACGGTGGAATAATTATTCAGAAGATATTTCCCAGTTTAAGATAAAATAGCAAACATGCTGAAAAAGTTTAGCACAAAGAGATATATTCCATTGCTAATGTCACAACATTCATTTGGCAAGTCCCAGGAGTTTCACAAAAGAATTAAAATTTAACTTAAATTTTAACAGCAAATTCAATATACATGTAGGTAAGCCATATTGTGCTTTCAAAATCACAGATACAATCCAAGAATTTTTTACTTTTAACTACCAATTTTTTTCAAACCACAAGGTATTTATGGTTTTCATTGAAGGCGCTACTGTGTGTCACTCTTTAACAGTTAATTCTCCCAACAAAATTTTCAATTTTCCCCAACCGTTTTTCCATGAAAATAAGATATAAAACAGGCCTTTAAAAATCTTTCAACGCCTAAATTTGGAAAAGGTATTGGAGCTAATTCGTTGCTTTGTGATGATTTACACTCACTTCAATTTAATCAAATTATAAAAATATAGTTGGGAGAATTAAGGAATGGATTAGATCAGTTTTCCCAATTTTAATCATCAATAGTGGTCTATTTTTAACTCAAATGTTCAGATTATCTTTAAGTGTACATACAGTATAGCATTGAAGTCAATACCTTAGCATCATTTTCTCTCATATGAACAATGTTACCAAGTCCCTTTAAGGCTCGTTCAGATATGATGCTGCAAAACAAAATCTCAGAGTTTTTTTAATGTTGACATTCAATATGCTTGAGTTCAATATGCTTTACATTTCTGTATATTATTTTAAAAAAAGAGCTCACTGAATATGCGCAGTCCAAAACATACAAAGACTTGTTGCCATTCGCTTTACACATAAAACCAAACTGCATCATTTTCGAAAATTGTTGGCGGTTCACGTTCCGTATCTGAACAAGTCTTAGTTGCTTAATAATGGAATCGATTTGTATTGTATTTAACTCACTCAATTTTTCTCTATTACCAACTTATATATAATTTGCAACAGGTTTTAAGAACTGATAAGAAGCGGATGGGGGGTGGGGGTGAGCATGAGACTGAGCATATCAAGTCTACTACATTTAAGCATTATGAAACAGGTCAACCTCATAAATAGTAATTACAAATATATGCAAAATACTGGAATCTTTTACTCAAACTGTTATTATGTCAGTTCGTACACCCTGTAATTCATTAAAATTGTAAGTGACATGAATGGGAATTTTAGTTCCACAGCTTAGCCATTCAGGTTTGTGGCTACACCTCACCTCTCCCCCTCCCCAATCTCTCTCTATAAATTATAATGAAGTGAAAAAAAAACCTTTTTTCTAGCAGTTTAACTATCGGGTGAGTGTAGATCTACATGTAATTTTGGACATATTCCTCTTCAGCTTGGACTCATGGGTTAGCTTTTGGGTGGAATCTCTGGCATTATGCACTGCTTTCAGATCCAGGGAACATAGACGCAAGGAATTCTAGTGCATGAATAAAGCAAAAAGAAAGGAATACAATTTGAGACAAACTTTTATATATTTTAAAACTGGAACGTAAACAATGAATTAAATAATGAATTATGTCAGAAAAGTACTGCTTGGTGAGATTTATCAGAAATAATTTCTTATTGCTCACAAACATAAAGTCAACACACCTTTGGATTTTAAACATTTGTGGGCAATGCAAAACGTGATTCAGGATTTCGTTTGGTAAATTATCAATACAATTGTAGTTTGCTGATGAGGGCCATGACTCACCAGTCGGATTAGTGGAGCCATCGATTTGGAAATATTCCTCTTCAGCTTGGACTCATGGGTTAGCTTTTGGGTGGAATCTCTGGCATTATGCTTTGCTTTCAGATCCAGAAAACATAGACGCAAGGAATTCTAGTGCATGAATAAAGCAAAAAGAAAGGAATACAATTTAAGACAAACTTTTATATATTTTAAAACTGGAACGTAAACAATGAATTAAATAATGAATTATGTCAGAAAAGTACTGCTTGGTAAGATTTATCAGAAATAATTTCTCATTGCTCACAAACATAAAGTCAACACACCTTTGGATTTTAAACATTTGTGGGCAATGCAAAACGTGATTCAGGATTTTGTTTGGTAAATTATCAATACAATTGTAGTTTCAGGGATGCCAGTTAGAATTGATCAGAGGGCCTGAAAAATCACCTAGAATGTGCTAGCTTGTACACAAAAAACCTAAACTATGGTATGAAAATAACTCGCCAGGGCCTGAATTCAGGCTATTGCCTGAAAACTGGCATTCCTGTAGTTTGCTGATGAGGGTAGAATGAAAGCTCCTTGACCTATGCTGAAGGGTAAAAAAACACTGTTTGAAACTCACATAATATTGTCGGTTATTGCAACATACCTGCAGGTTTTAGTGATCTAAAATTAATTGAATTATAAATATATTTGAAACTCATGACAAATAACTGAAATAAGCCTTTCAAATGAAATGAACCATTATGTAGTGTCTAATTGGTCAGTGTCTCAGTGATCATGCACAATATGACAAATAAATGTACAGAAATAATACAAGTACATGTACACATTTACCGATAATGGCTTCAACTGTTTCAAGAGGCTGCTGATCCTTAGGGAAGTAGGGAACATCCACAAGGTTGAGAGAGAGTAGCATTTTCTGCATGGTTTCACATCAATATACTGAGGCCACAATGTGCTTTGAATCCACTTCTTTGACGAAAGATGTTAAAAAAGGATGCCTACAAATAAATGAGAAAATGAATAAAGAACAAAATGAATGGTTGATAATGTATGCATGTGCAACACATATACTACAAACTTCTTTGAACAGCCTGTGGGGAAAGAATTTTGTTTACCATTTACAGGTCTAACCGATTATTTCCAGATAAAGATTTCTGTATACGCGGTAGCCTATAAGATAAATTTGCTGTCTAAAGACTATAGAAACGACTTGTTTAAGGTTACATGTTTGTGACACAAGTCACTGCTTTATTCCTCTACGTATCGACACGTAATGCTCAATTTCCAGACATCTGGGCCCGGGCCGGTAGTACACTTTCTCACAGGTTTCACTTTCACTGCAAACCGCTGCACATTACAAGTGCATACCGATGGTGGTTGCGGGCGGGCGCACGCCTGTGTGAAGTTATCTACCGTACAATGAGGAGGTAGATCACTTCACGCAGACTTACGTGCCCCCGCAACCCTCCATCTGTATGCACTTGTATTGTGCAGCGGTTTGCCATGCAACCTGTGAGAAAGTGTATACTACTATCAATGTTTTTCCGAAAAAATACTCCCCCCAAAATAAGAAAATTGACCAGAAACAGGTTAGAAACATAACGACTTTTAAATCATGACCGGCATTATTTGAACATTTCATGAATATTTGCTTGATTTGGGGTAGGCCTAGACCGAATTTTCCGTCTCTTTCGTTCGTTAGCCTCTTATTGGGGTAGGGTCGGCCGGCTCTCTCTTTAGAGACGGAAACCGTCTATACACATTCCCTTGATAACGCCACGGCCATTTCAGGTCGTAGGGTTATGCCCCCAAAATCCCCCAAAATGTCATTTTACCTCGTCCATATCCAATTGTAAATTAGGCCTAGGCTATAATACATCGGTTCCACTTACTAACTTGATTGAAATAATCCGTTTAATGGTCCCTTTTAAGGAAATTATGGGTCAAAATCGACATCCATGTTGAAAATCTTGCAAGCCGTGTTAAACTCTCGCTGCCGGAGTCATCTAAATCAATCTCATCCTTTCTAGTCTACGCCGAAGGCAAAATGATTATGAAGGAAAAACTGTGCGCCATCTACACGTTCGTAATGGCGTTAATTTACATTAACGTTAATTTTTTACTTATTAATTTTTACTTTACTTACTAATTTTTAATTATTTACGTTAATTTGGCGGAAATTAGATCTAAACAAAGAAAATCGGGGAGAAAATGTCGTGGACGAAAATATGTACATAGCCACCCCCACGGTACGAGATCTCTGGGTTGCCATCTGTATTGGGGAATGACAACAAATGTCAGTTTTATTAAAGAAATGACCCAAATCAGATGGTTATTGCTGTCTAATCTAGACGAGTCTACCTAGATCTAGTGCCAAAGCTTTCATCAGTTTGCTTCTCTTATTTTTCTGCTTTCTTTTAGTTTTAGTCTTTTAGAGCAGTTGTATATTCGAGTTAGATTTCCCTTTAAAGCCATGCAGCCCATGTGTAGGCAAATGAGTAAACTGTTTTGCTTTAAATGATGCCCCATGCCATGCATACCTTCAATCAAGACCCTACATAAAAATACATATATGGGATCATACATTCCAAATCTTGTCACCAAGTGTTGAAAGTCCGAGCTCACTATCACTGACATTATAGTGACATAAGATCATACATTGAGTCTACATATCAACTTTTCAGAACAAAAAACAGTAACTATAGATTTATGTACTTTTTGTAAATAAATTAGGTAATTCTAGGACTTACCCATACTGTAAATTTGCAGGAGAAAAGGAGAGTATTCAGGAGGATGATAATTGATGCAACGGCTTTTTTACTCTGAATTCAAATACATTACATACACATCGCATAGTGCATGTAGTCCTACGCCTTGCATGCCTTGATTACTATGCATCTGTACACACACGTACACACTCCCGTTTGAACTAGATGCGAGCATGTTTAGTCTTGATCGATATTGCAGACCTTGGTGCGTGTTAAGATGTTGCACAATCTATAATGACTAATGACATTTGAGGGGGGGGGGGGGGGGGGGGGGGAGTTGTTCCCTAATTTCAATTCTGATAATTGCCCTATTTACTTTGACTTATGCTCATATTAGATGTTGTAGTCTTTACCCGATTATTATCTTGGAAATGATTAGGTTATTAGAGACGTCATAATGACGTCGTTATAACGTCGTCCTTACGACAAAAAATATCTTGGAAAAATAGTCTTTAAAAGAGGTCATAATGACGTCGTAATGACGTCGTCAATACGACAAAAAATATATTGGAAAAAATAGTCTTTTAAAGACGTCGTAATGACGTCGTCGATACGACAACAAGTATCTTGGAAAAAATAGTATTTTAAAGAGGTCATAATGACGTCGTAATGACGTCGTCAATACGACAAAAATTACATTGGAAAAAATTAGTCTTTTAAAGACGTCATAATGACGTCGTTATCACGTCGTCAATACGACAACATTTCATTGGAAAAATAAGTCTTTTAAAGTCGTCATAATGACGTCGTTAGCACGTCGTCAATACGACAACATTACATTGGAAAAATTAGTCTTTTAAAAACGTCATAATGACGTCGTCGATACGACAAAAATTAGCTTGGAAAAAATAGTCTTTTAAAGACGTCAAAATGACGTCTTTATGACGTCGTTAATACGACAAAAATTATCTTGGAAAAAATAGTCTTTTAAAGACGTCATAATGACGTCGTCGAGAAGACAAAAAATATCTTGAAAAAATTAGTCCTTTAAAGACGTCATTATGACGTCGTTATCACGTCGTCAATACGACAAAAATTAGCTTGGAAAAATAGTCTTTTAAAGACGTCAAAATGACGTCTTTATGACGTCGTTAATACGACAAAAATTATCTTGGAAAAAAGAGTCTTTTAAAGACGTCATTATGACGTCGTCGAGAAGACAAAAAATATCTTGAAAAAATTAGTCCTTTAAAGACGTCATTATGACGTCGTTATGACGTCGTCAATGCGACAAAAATTATCTTGGAAAAAATAGTCTTTTGAAGACGTCATAATGACGTCATAATTACGTCGTCCATACGACGTACGACGTGTTTACCACTTTACGACCAATTTATGACGTCTTTAAGACGTCAGTCTGCTATCAGGGCAGGCCTTTCAGAATGTTGGTCGTACCCCTGAAGATCACTTTGTACAACTGTGACGTAACCTTTTCCACCTTCAATTGCTTCATCTTTTAAGTACACTCTTTAATCCTCCCTGTACACACAGCCCACCTTCCTTATTTTTTTTTTTATAAATTCACTTTCATTTGTGCAGGCCTATACCACGCAATTTACACTCTACATGCGACTCCCCGCTACCCCCCTCTTTACCCCACCCCATATCTCTCTTTTTCTCTCCTACCGCTCTCTCCCTCTGTATCGTCCCTTTCTCCTAGCTCTTTCTCCCTCTATCCTTTTCAACTTTTTAATTTCTCCTTACCTCACTCTCCCCACCCTCTCTCTCTCTCTTTATATCTCTTCTCTCCCCCTTTCTCTCCACCTGACACACGCACCAGTCTCTTTCCTTATCACTGTCTTCCACACCCACGCAATGATCTAAGTCTCTCCCTCTGTCTATATATCCCCTTCTCGGTCTGATAATTCTAAACTATGCTTCTCTTTTCTCTCTCTCTCTCTCTCTCTCTCTCTCTCTCTCTTCTCTCTCTCCATGTACGGGAAAAATATCAAATTCTCGTAAGAACCTGTTCACTTAACCCGTCTAGTACTACTGGCAGCTATTACGTTATGGATAACGTAGGAGACTACCCGAATCGGCGGTAACAAATAGTTGGTAAACTTCCCCACACCCATGTTCTATTCAACTCATCCATGCCCGAATGCTCCTATTCATGACTCCTCGGCGATTTTAGCCCCGGCTTGTATTAAATCAGGGATCGCTTTCTTTAGGGACCGCAGAAAACGGTCACACAACGACTCTATTATACTCTACGAGACAGCTCACCCGGTGATTCATAAGATCTATTGATTCTTCGTAGTCCCGTTCTCCCACATACGTCCTCCACAAATATGCGAATATAATTTCTACAATAGAATATCATTTTTTGTTGTTGTTCTTGTTGACACACCTCTCTCGGCATAAACAACATGAAATTATCGAGCCGGTAATCTAAAGTTCAACTCGAGTGCTGACTTCAAGTAGTAGGTGCTTCTTTAATTGTAATGTGCAAATGCCACGTAAGTATTATACGTGAAAAGACTATACATACTGAGATATAGTACACTGCATACGCTAGACAGTAGGAGGTTGACACTAATCGGAATTCCATCTTTATTCTCGCAAGACTTTGCATAAATATGGTAAGTAAAAGACTGCTCTTATTGCATTTAACCTATTATTTTTTGTAAACGTGTTTAGTGTCATATTTTCTCTATTTATTCGTCAATTTATTTTCATTGTTGATTTTCTATGCGGTGATGGAATCAAAGAAATGTATTGGTGTGTCAGTACTAAAAAAGACCAACAACGTAAAGAAGAAAGCAGGATTAGAAATTGTAAGATGTTTAAGTGGGACGAAAATATAACCCTACAGATGAACGTACAATTGACAGTAGATGTGGTATTTGTGTGTGCGTGTGAGTGTGTGTCGGTCAATCAGGTCATGAACATTACATCTGCAGAACGACTTTGAAAGTAACGATCCGAGTGACGTTACTCAGGGGTAGTGATCCTGGAAACTTGTACATACAGATCAAATAGAGGTGACCACTATTCAAATCGGGATTCAAATGCAAGTATGAGGAGGAATATTAGCTGAAGAGCCAATATCAAGTTGCTTATGACTTCGAACACATCACCATAGACTCATGCAGAAACTTCTTCGCATTCTTATTCTGCTTGTACTTCTTCCATTTCTTCATCTTCTCCTTCTTCTTCTTCATCTACTTTTTCTGCTTCTTCACTTTCTTTGTATTCTGCCTCTTCCTCCTCCTCCACTTCTACTTCTTCTTCTTCCTACACTTCTGCTTCTTCTCCTCCTCTTCTTCTTCTTCTTCTTCTTCTTCTACTTCTTCGTCTTCTTCTTCTTTGCTTTTTCTGCCTCTTCTTTTTCTTCTTCGTAATTTGCTTCTTCTTCGTCTTCTTCTTTTTCTTATATCTGTTCTTCTTCTTCTGCTCCTTCTTTTTCTTCTTCTTCTTCTTCTACTTCTTCTTCTTCTTCTTCTTCTTCTTCTTCTACTTCTTCTTCTTCTTCCTCTTGTTTTTCTTCCGCTTCTTGTTCTTGTTTTTGTTTTTGTTCTTGTTCTTGTTCTTATTCTTCTGCTCCTTCTTTTTCTTCTTCTTCTTCTTCTACTTCTTCTTCTTCTTCTACTTCTTCTTCTTCTTCTTCTTGTTTTTCTTCCGCTTCTTGTTCTTGTTTTTTTCTTGTTCTTGTTCTTGTTCTTGTTCTTCTTCTACTTCTTCTTCTACTTCTTTTTCTTCTGCTTCTTCTTCTTCTTCTACTTCTTCTTCTACTTCCTCTTCTACTTCTTCTTCTTCTACTTCTTCTTCTACTTCATCTTCTTCTTGTTCTTGTTCTTATTCTTCTACTTCTTCTTCTTCTTGTTCTTCTTCTGCTTCTTGTTTTTGTTCTTCTACTTCTTCTTCTTCTTGTTCTTGTTCTTCTTCTTCTTCTACTTCTTCTTCTTCTTGTTCTTCTTCTGCTTCTTGTTCTTCTTCTATTTCTTTTTTTTTCTTCTTCTTCTTCTTCTACTTCTTCTTCTTCTACTTCTTCTTCTTCTGCTCCTTCTTCTTCTTCTGCTCCTTCTCCTTCTTCTGCTCCTTCCTCTTCTCTTTCTTCTTCTGCTTATTCTTCTTTTGTTTTTCTCCTTCTTCTTTTTCATCTTCATCTCCATGTTATTTATTTATTTTTCTTTTATTTCTTCTTCTTCTTCTTCTTCTTCTTCTTTTTCTTTCTTCTTCTCCCTGTACTTCTTATTCTTCTCCCTCCGTTGGAGTCGAAAATCAGTATTCCTTCTTCTTCTTCCAGTGCAAGTACAGTCCTCTGGGTAGAGTATTTTCGTACTGCTGTGTAGTTCTGTGAGGGGAAAACCTGCAAATTGACAGGTAAAGGGTAAAACACGAAGAAAGTACCAATGTCCTTTATTTTCACGATTGGAAGGATTGTAATTTGATACATTTGTTGAAGCTAGAGAGAGAGAGAGAAAGAGAGAGAGAGAGAAGAGTTCAAAACATTTGACAAATTTGACATCGATCATTTAACGAAAAGTTAGATAAAAACCTCAATGTGATCTGGTTAGGAATACATTTCTAAGTCTACAAAGTCCATACGCCAAAAAATAAGAATTTGGAATAGAAGGAACATTATGATCCAAATGAAAACAAACACAGACATTACTATTTTTACAAAATAATGAGCTCTGAGAAAAAAAAAACTTCTTGTTTGTTTAATACTTAAGCGCATGTTGGAAATATTGTTTTGCAAACATTTTAATGCGAATTTTGTTATAAGTAAGCAGAATATGCATCGCTGGCTCTTCTGAATACAATAATACCTCGTTAAATTGTATTTCGTGTTGCAAATCATGTGATTAGTATTAATTAGAGGCTTGATCTTGGGGAACGGTAGAGTGATGCATTAAAAAGGTTTCATCAGAGGCTTAGTTATTTGGTGATTGAGGTCATTTCTATTCCCAAACAATTGGTATTAACAGAAACAAAATGGAAACACAAAAAAATAAGAATAGAAACCCCCAAAAAAAAAATCAGACATCTAATTTAAAAAGTGCTTTCGGGAGGAGTGATCGATCAGACATCAATGGAATTACCTTAGTGTCTACCTTACCAAAGGTCATTGGTTCGAACCCTAGACTTGGAACAGATCGGTGCAAAGAAGATCCAACCTATGGTGATCAATTATACATAATTCTGCACTGTTCAATTCAATTCAATTCAATTTTATTTCGCAATATAAAAATCAAAATATACAAAGTAACAGTAAATTTTAACTATGTTTACAAAGGTTATATGCGGGGCTTTCCATGAAGGATGCGAGAACCTGTGAAGTTGGATCGCCCAACTGTTAAATGTACAATAAATGATTGAACAGTGTACTTTTTAAATCAAACAAAGACACATATCGCATTATATCCTTCGTTTCCTACCTCAAATAAACAACCAATGTAGATTATAATCATTTCATACACAAAAGAGATGAAAGGATTCATGAAATAAGGATGCATTTCCAGCCTTTCCTTGGAGTTGGATTTATATCTTGTGATTTAGAGCGTGAAATATTTAGTAACAACTTCTATATACACCGTGACCACGTGTGTTTAAAGCCTAACCCATGTTTAAAGATAAACTTGAGTTCTGGTAAAAAAAGAAAATGAATTCTCACAGAATCTAACGAAACTTACACTGAATGTTCAAGATTACAAATAAATGTCGTGTGCCAAACAATTTTGGAAGAAAATGTATACTGGCTGAGTAATGAGCACAGAAAGATAAGGAAATCAGGGTAGTACTAGCCCCGACACCATGTGTGTTGTCCCATATACATCTATCTGTGTAAGTGATTGTTACTTAACCAAGACTCTGCCAAATTTATGATGATTTTGATGACTCTAGAACCTTGCATTACACACCATTACTTACATGCTATATGATCAACTTTTCTGATCCATTCCTCACCTTTTCTTTCACAATGCAATCGCATTACCAGTACTCAAGTTTATCTTTAATGACCTGTGAAAAGCCAAGTTTCAACCTCACATCTTATGTAGGTCTATATTACATTAAATCGTGTTAAAAACATTTATTGTCCCAAACAGCCTATTGTTCATCCTCTCTGGAAAAAAGAGCAAGTAAGGTAACACACAGATACATATAAATATATAAACATGCAGATAAACAAAGATACAAACCAACGTACAATCCAATCGACCTACCAACCACCAAACCAACCAACAAACCTTAACAAAAAACACGAACCAATTACATCACAAGCCATATTGGAAAAGATTTAAGATATGTTGTATTTACTTTAGACCTGCGTCGTCTATAAAATGTATTTTATATGCTTTTTCAGAAAATATTTTGTTGACACTAATCCATCCTAAACCCATTCTTTTCAAAACGTGTTCTAGAAATGGAATACATGTCGGGGGAGATGTGAGCACATGTAAACATAGACTTTGAAAGACGCTTCATATAAATATGTAAACTATTTCTTCATTTGCGCATTGAAGGGATTTATTCTTAAAGGTGACATCATGTCAGGTTTTGACATCGCAATGCTATATTCTTGCTCAAATAATGAGCGATGAATGCGTTTTTTTGTTATCTCAGACAGCTTTTTATTATAATCATTCTACATATCCAGACAAACGATCATCTCCCATAAAACACGTCACTTTATGTTTTAACATTCTCGTTAAGGAAAACATTAGCAAAAGAATTTCAATACTGTAATCTTTTCGATATGCCTACAATTCTAATGTGTTAATCGTCGAGAAATTTCCAGATATTAAAGTTAAAGCACGACTAACATTCGTGTGAAGGTGCACTGGTTAACGTCTGAGGATTTATGGCACCATGCATATAGCATAAACTAAGTAAATTTCATGAAGTTTTATATTTTTTACAAATCAAGGCAGAGCCTCGCTTTCTGGTTAAGGAAACATACTAAGTAGTAAATTATAATGAGTACCAATGAAACAGTTCTGTAATAATCTTCTTTTTTTGGGGGGGGGGGGATAATGGTATATGTTTTAGGAAACTTTTGTTTTAATATCGTCGAGTCTATATGTTTTTATAAACAGGACTTCATCGGTAGACTGCATTGTCCGACAATACATCCTCTTTAAAATTATAATACAATGTGGTACATGTAGAGCAGGAATAGAATAATTAACTGTTATTTTCCCTTGCCAAAGATAATGTTGAGTTCTGGTCTTGCGATTGCAGTGTGAAAGACACTGTTTGCAATCATTTGGAAGCGGGCTATTATGTAGAAGATACGACTGTGTGTATATTGTTGGGCTTTTCCGTGATTAAGTTAAGGAATTAACTCAGTTTCGTTAACTCTCAAGAACTGTACACAGTCCTAAACATCTACAAAGGACTACACAAACGTGTGACATGAAATTGTGTTCTACAAACTCAAGAAATGTCCAATCATATTCGGACATGACGGCATTTGTAGAGCAGTCCTCTCTAGGTGACATATTCTACAATTTTCTTCAACACTACCATACAAAAGGATGAGAAATCCCACAATGTATTATTTGACCTTTCTCAGAACTCAACTTTCTTTTTCCTTACGTCGGTTCTATGTATAGAAACATGACTAGACGTTGCTTAAAGGCTTTGTTTAACAGCGTTAAATATGAGATGCATGGCTCTACGTGTCATCAGTGCCTGTAAAACATATTTGAGTGACCGGTTTTTTCCATACTCATTTTCCCCAATAGACAGCAGTAAAAAAAAAAAAATCCGTAAAAAGGTAACCTTTTTTTGAAATTTCGATTTCCAATCACAAATATCTTGATAATGAGAAAGGATCATGAAGTGCCTCACAAAAGTAAACATATTTGAGTGACCGGTTTTACCATACTCATTTTCCCCAATAGACAGCAGTATTTAAAAATCCGTGAAAAAGGTAAACGTTTTTTGAAATTTCGATTTCCAATAACAAATATCTTGATAATGAGAAAGGCGATCGGCTTGTACAAGTCATGGGGTTCCTGACTGACCTAAAGGTTTCTAATTATGATTGCAGCATGAGCAGGATTTTGTTTCAGAATCTGAGGCAATGTTACCGAGTCACTTTAATATTGCTCGACTGATTGTTGTCTAGTATGCGGTAACCAGTCAGGTGTATCCTATTGAGATGTAATCCAGTTGTCAATGAGAAATCCTTCTTCTTTCATTCATGTATGAATACATGCTGAGATTTAGTCGCTCTGTCTGGATCCTAATATGATCATCCACCATCAATCATGTCAGTGTATGGGGGCAGTATACAAATGACTTTGTCTCAGATTCTGAAACAAAATTCTGGATTTAAATCATGCTGCAATGATAATTATAAACCTTTAGATCAGTCAGGAACCCCATGACTTTCTAATTATCAAGATATTTATGATTGGAAATCGAAACCAAATTTGCGTTTTCATAATGATTTCCATAACTGCAGTCTACCGGGGAAATCTAGTATGGTAAAACCGGTCACTCAAAAGTTTTTACTCTTTTGAGGCACTTCTTGATCATTTTGAAGCGCAATTTCTTTTCTAGGGCTTCAATATTACACCATATCACACAAATTGATAACAAATAGGGCCGTGCATCTGAGATTTAACATTGTTAAACGATCCCTTTAATTTAAGCATGCCTTTTCACCAGAAACCCTGGCTACGAAATATGAACTGCTATTACTAAAGGCACGTCTATACATTTATTCCTCTTTGCAAACATTATTTGTTGGTACGGTTTACAACTAGACTACTAGTAAATTTGATGTGTTTTGTTTGTTTAAATGTTATTGAAAAATGAAAGGTGAACTGGTTGACTTAGGGCCTTTGTTGAATACTTGATCATGCAGAGCGTATACATAAAAGTGTACTTTGGAGGCTCCTGATTAATAAATTACTATCAATATGACCTTGGAATCTACATAATGATTTAAAATAACTTGTTTTCCGTTCTATGATTTTCTTGTTTATGATATTTCTGCCATGTGTGTCTGGACACTAGGGCTTTACAACAGTTTGATCAAAATCGCCTTGCACCACGTATGGGCTAATGGAACTAATTCGGGTCAGACCATCTGCATATGCTTTTTTGTTCTTAAACCCATTTCAAAATTAAATTATGTCCCGTGCTTCAGTGCTAAATTGGTCTTCACAAGGCTTTCACAGAACCTTGTCTCAATTTATAGGATAACCTTTAATTAATTTGAACAGCCTACTAACCTCTTGTCTCACGATATCTAAGTTCTCTCTGCTCACTTGTCCGCTGCGCCGTTTCATGCAAAAGGAGCATCGGGTGGTTATCTCGAATGGCGAATGAAAACTAAAATGCAAGCAAGAACGCATATAATAACAATAATAATAATAATCATAATAATCATAATGATAATAATAGTGATAATAAAAGTGATAATAATAGTGTTAATAATAATGATAGTAATAATTATAATAACAGTGATAATAATAATGGCAACAACACTTAAAATCCGCACACATCCAACCCAATGGAGGCTCAAGGCGCCTCAACAAATTTAGGAAATTATTACCCTGGCTTTAGCTGTGCTGAAAATACGGCCCTCTAGCATTTCAAGGAATTAATTCCTACCAGGTACCTATTTAAATCACCCTGGGTTGAAAGTGGCAAATGTAGATCAATGTCTTGCCAAAGGAAATTAGTGTCGCGGTGGGACTCGAACCACGGACTTTGTGATCGACAGTCCGGTGATGTATCCACTCAATAAAGACACCTCTTTGGTGATAATCATCAAAGAAATTGACAGTAGACTTTCATAAAATAGACAACATCCACACAATAATTATCCATTTTGTATCACTCCTTGAAAAGGGTAACCTTAAACAAGGGATGCGAACGAAGTAAAGATTTTAATCATCATAATGAAGAGATTATCATGAAATGTGTTTGTAATAAGCATTTTTTAAACATTTGAGTCTATATTAACACTTAACTTTTCACATTCCTATTAGTCAATGTAAATAAGTGAACAATTACTTTTGGAATGCTTCAGCCCAAACGTGGTTCAAGTAGATTTTGACAATACTTCTTGAAAAGCATGTTACTCAGTCATCCATGGCAGCACAAATACGAATATGGTTGTATTAGACAGGATATTAGTTACTCTTTATCGTGAAATACGTTCCAAGCTTTGTTATAACGTTTTAATTAGAAGCCATCAAATGTGGGTACACATTTTATTGATAAGCACTGTATAGCAAAAAGGTTGATTCAACCTTAGGGCCTTTTTTGAATGCTTGTAGATGAAAGCTTTATATGTCACATTCTCAAGAAGCATAAATCGAAACAAATAAATTTTCACATTCTTAAAAAAGTTATAAAATTTTTTGGTAAGGATATTACAAATCTAGTTGTTAACTATATGCCTGGCATGCAATCTTCTAGCGATTTGGAGTTGGGAAGGGAAATATTTCGTCAAACACTAATAATGAAGTTATACTACGTTCTACAACTAATGATACAGTTAACACCAACATTATTCATACCACTTGTAATTTTGACGTTTTTTAATATATGTTCCATATTTCTCAAGAAGGAAAGGTGGACTGGTTGAATAAGGGCTTTTTTCAAATACTTTTAGATAATCAACTTTAAAGTGTCACATTCTCAAGAAACATAAATCGGGACAAATTAATTTGTCACATACTTAAAAAAGTACACAACTTGGTATAAAGGGTATGAATAATATAACTGCATAGTACTGATTTCACTTTACGCTATAAAAAAACAACATAACAAAGTACTTCTGTTTAAAGGTAAAGACCAGTTATGGTCATGCGATTGCATTGTGAAAGAAACGTTGTGGAATCGATCAGAAAAGGTTGATCATCTAGCATCTAGCATCTGCAAGGTTCTGGAATCATCAAAATGATAAGAAATTCGGCCCTTTCTTTGTAAAGTTACAAGCACTATACACAGAAAGATGTATATGGGACTACCCTATATCTCTCACAGACCATGAGAGAAACACATTTACCAAATATATGAATTAGTAGGCGGTTTCCCGGCAAATTTTTTATCATCATGTATTAGTCAAAACATATTCTTTCACATGATTGGTAATGAGAGCTTCCATTTCATTTTTTGAAATTGGGGCGTTTCCAATACTGGTCTTTACCTTTAACGGAAATATTTCAAACTTTGGTCGTGCCGTCTTTTCAGATAACATTATGGATGGCAAGGTTGTCAAAATATCAACCTGTTCATTGCAACAGCCTTGATCGTCACCTAATGAAACGTGCGAATATGACACTGACATATTTGCACATTTCCAGTACCGCAGATTTTAACATGATTTGTAATAGCCAATATAATATTTAGGAGGTGCCGTTGTCTAGTGGATACGTTGATGGACTTTAACTCTCATGGCTCGCGTTTCGAGTCCCACTGCGACACTTATGTTCTTTAGCAAGACGTTAATCTACATTTGCCACTTTCCACCCTGGTGTAGTAAATGGCTAACCGATAGAAATATTTCCTTGAATGCTTGAGCACCTTATCATGGTTGCTCGGCTAGAGCTGGTGAAGCATTATGATTACAAAGCCCCCATTGAGAAGAGTATTTTACTGCTGAGGTTACCCTGGAAAAACGAAACATAATAATATTATCCTTATTTTCTTGTATTACTATTATTATCATTACTATTACTATGATTATGGTTATTATTGTTATTATTAATAATAATACTATTGTCATCATCATTATCACTATTACAGGATACTGAAATTGTCCTTTTGTTTATTTCATTGTGTGTGGTTAAAGTGAATTCAATATTCTTTAAATAAGGCATTCTTATATCCATGTCGTTATATTCTTTCATTAACAGGAAGTAGAAGTGCATAATCCCGTTTCGACTGAAGAGAGTATCCCTCCAGAACAGCCCGACACAGCGCCACCAACGGACGTGACAGGAGGAGTTGAACAAGACACCCCAGAACAGCCCGACACAGCGCCACCAACGGACGTGACAGGAGGAGTTGAACAAGACACCCCAGAACAGCCCGATACAGCGCCACCAACTGACGAAACCGAAGGCGTTGAACAAGACATGGATAGTCCGCCCGCTGATGACGCAATAGCTGGTGAAAGCGACTTTCCTCCACCTCCAGAAGACGTAACCTCCCCACCAGAACCCGACCCCAGCGACGAGGTTGACCACGAAGTCAATGACGTCACCGACCTTATAGACAGTGCTGTTGAACCGGAAGTAGATGACACCGTCGAACCTACTACGACTGAAAACGAGGTCAATCCGCTAGACGAGGAGATTCAACCAACTTCTGAAGTCACAGAACAATCTGAGCTCGATTCTCCAGAGTTAGCCAACGGAGAAAGCACGCCTCCACCGATGTATGACGAAGCAGCTGAGACTGAGAAGTCTTCACCAGTTTATCAGAACGGCATGGTCGCTGATGACCCGGATGGCATCACAAGTCTGGACGATGAAGTAGTTCCCAATGGTAACGGCATGAATGGCGATCAGGATCCAATCATTATGATGTACTCCGATGACAAGACGTCGTCGACGAAGGCCAGATTGATCTGTTTCGTCATGTGTTTCGTCGTGGTGGCCGTTACGGTTATTGCTCTTGTCTTCTACGTTGTTGGTGAATATAAAAGTCTATTGATATAAAAATATATTGTGACTGATTGCCAAACAAAATCAAATCAAGAAGGAAATTTGAAAATATCAAATAATATTGATTTGACCATTTAATGTTAGTGTTTCAAGAAAGAACAATTATTCGAAGGTCAGATCAGGTGGTTTCATTTTTGGATGACAAAAATTGATAAAATAAAGTGGCAAATGTCGTAACAGATATATTGCACTGAATCCCTCTATTAATGGGTGTTAGTGCATCGACAAGTTTCAATCAACATGATTAACCCGTCTCCCCAAAGGACCCAAATTAGACTTAAATTTAAAAAAAATACGATTATGTTAACAAAATGCAGTGTTTAAAAAATGTATTTGATTGTAGCTGATTACCTCTATTGCAACGTCTATATTCACGGTATACGGTACAGCATAGGGCACGATTAAAAAATGGCCCGCCTTATAAAAGCCCTTCTCGCCCAGAAAATTTCGTGGGATAACATTACTATTTCGTCTTCTTTAAAACATCACCCTACTCTTTCTGATATGTTTTGTATCCATCTCTGCCCTACAACTTTGAATGTTTCTGCATTCTGCATTTCTCCTAAAAAAAAGATTAGTATGGTAGCGTAAAACATATTATTTATTGCTCTGCTGCCATACCATATTTCTACAGGGAAAGTTATGTCTTCAATGCTGATACAGTTTCCTTTCATTTCCTCTCTTTGTTGCAGTTTATTTGGGCATTGGGGAAAGTTCAGACGGTTCAGGAGACACGATGACTACAACACCTAGTATTCCATGTAAGTACGCCAGGATACACTTCTGAGGTCATTCTAAAGCCTTGTTCGGTGAACCGTCGCTCTGTGATTAAACAAAATATTGTGCCAAAAGTGTAATGCACTTCAATGATCACATTCTAAAAACTAAATATGCTCAATCACCATTTAAAGGCATCGCTTAACAACGTTAAATCTGAGAAGCACGGCCCTGCGTGTAATCAGTGTCTGTAATATAGCGTAATATTGAAGCCCTAGCATATTTGCGCTTCAAACTGATCAAGAAGTGCCTAAAAAAAGTAAACATCTTTGAGTGACCGGTTTTACCACACTCATTTTTCCCAATTGACTGTAGTGTCGTGAAAAACCGTTAGGTAAACGAATTTTTCAATTTCGATTTCGAATCATTCATATCTTGATAAGTGTAAACCTTCAGGTCAGTCAGGAGCCCCATGATTTTTACAAGCCGATAGCCTGTCCGATTATCAAGATATTGAACAAAAATAAAAGTACTGGTATAATAATATACACTGTGAGAAAACTATTCTTACACGACAGATTCTGCCATTGCATTGTTGGTGTTTCGTTTCTTTATTTATTACAGTAATAACGCTTTAATATTGCGAGGGAAATGCATACAAACATATACAACTCACCCAACAATTAAAAAAGAAAAAACAAATTTGGGATAGATGGCCGAAATTCGGAAGAAGATCTCAAGATGAAACAAAAGAAATCTGTATTAGAACAAAATAAAATATCTACGAATCTCATTTTTGTTGTTTTACATTTTTACATTTGCCTTTACCAAAAAAGTTAAGTTCTATGATAGTCCGTTTTTTTATCAATGCTTGCTAACATTCCAGGGTGTACTTTTATTATTTCTTCTCTACAGGATCCCGAGCAGAGCAAAACCAGTATTGGTCCTCGTCATCACCATGGGAACAAGGAATTTTCAGGTTGTAATATTGCCAAAATGGAGTCATGAACATTCACCATTATACTCAGTGGACATATTCTGATAAAATCCCGTCAAACGTACGTGTGGTGCCTGAAAATACTTTAGAGTGAGGACAGAATTTGAAGTGAAGCGAAGATATCCTGAGAACAGTTTTAACTTTATTTATTGAAACTTTTTTTGGTCATAACAAGTTTCCATTTCTAATTTTTTTCACCGCCGTTGGTACAAATGCGTGCATCAATGATGCGATCATAAGTAAAGATTTGTTATGACAATTATTTCACGAACATTACAAATAGATTAATAAAAAAAAATCTCTAATGATACAATTCAAGACGTACTTGGCTAAAGAGGCTTGGAGTAATGGACATCACCCAGACACAACTTGAGAAAACCGAGTACAGAGGAATACCTGGAAAACTGCGAATAACGTGCAGTGAATTGAGAGCCCTCAACGTTCAATTCAAAACAGTTTGTATAAAATACACGGGGGAATCCTTTCAAAGTCAACGCAATGTTGATGTGGGTAAACTATTTTAAAAACCCTGAAGAATTGGTCATTTAGAAATAACTTCAAAATTGCAAACATATGAAATAAACGTGTCCACAGCAGTAATTCTTAAAACAAAAATGTATTTGACTGTAGATGATTTCCCATGCATTTGACAAATTACTAGACATGGAACTGTAAGGGCGATACATATAATGTGTGTTGTTTTCTGTTTCACAAGTATTTACTTGTACTGAGTTTTTCCAAAGCTGTGTTTGAATGGTAATGGTAATTGCAATGGTAATTTGGAAGATATTTTTTTTTTCTTTCTTGAAAACTTTAAGTTAGGCAAAGATCAATAGGCTGATATAATACCAATGATTTGAAAATTGTATATTGGTATGTAGATGGGCTGAGCAGCATTTCTTGAAATACGACCCCTGAGAAACGTACAATATAATCAATTTAGTTCCAGGATCAAGGAACTAAAAAAAAACACATATTAAACGATAAATCAAACGTTGTTTGAAATGTTACAGCTCACATTTTCCATATTTTGCATATATTTGATTGCTTTTACATGTATGTATATACTTTACAGTAATTTTTTTATTATCAATACTCCCCAACTTCCTGTTTTTATAGAATAGTTGTGCTTAACTGGCTTACAGTTCTCAGTATATTTAGTATATTTTATTTGTGTGTTGTATTAAAGAACAAAATGCTTTACTTACATAAGCATATGTCAATGCATTACTAAAGGAGGATTTATGGAATTTATATATATATACATCTCAATGGAAAGTTTGTGTAAATAAGAACAAAATAACGTCGTGTCAATGGTAATTACTATGTATTTCACCCTGGGGACAACGTCCCCCTTGGGGGGGGGGGGGGGGTCAAGAAGTTTTAGATCTTAATACCAAGTGGCAGATCGTGTGTCCATTGATGGAATGATTGGGGGGGGGACAGGTCTGGAAAGGATAAAATACAGTTGCAAATCACCACAGAGACCGAGGGCGGGATGTTATCGCAATTGACTCCTCTTCGTCTCACCCATTTCCCCTTCTTCATTACCCCTCCCCCTCTATTTCTCTCATTTTTCAATTTTATTTTGAAGTTTGAAGTTTAAAGGTTTATTTATTCCACATTTTACAAAGAAAAACATTTTATATTCTCTTTTTTTATACAGGCGAATATTATTATAAGAATAGATTTCACACAAGAAAAAAAAAAAGAAATAGAGATTTCAAGTCAAATATAATGTACGTAAAAAAACTAAGAAACTTTCAAAATATGTATATTTAACAGGCTGGGTAGAACAATGTAAAATAAGCGGGGTAGGGAGGGGGGGGGGGGGCGTGCTTATCACGCCCCTCTGGACATTGCTTGACCATGTTCCTAGACGTCATGATTTCGTTCGTATTTTGTCCCATCCCAGGTGACGTTATAGCATACTATATAGTCATGTTAAATAGAAGAGTTTTAAAATAATAGTTCATAACAAAAAATTGAAAGCCCTCAGATCTCGTTATTTAGTTTAAATGCACTTCGGTTAGATGTCATATTTATTACTGTCATTAAAAAGGAAAGAAAGTTCATGAATTCCCTATAAGACGCTAATATCATATAACGAGTTTATAACTAATATAATTTTATTTGGTCTTCTTCGTGTGAAAGAGAAGTGGCGAAATCATTTCACTCTGTAACTGGGCCGTATCAAAGACGTTCGCCAGTTAAGACCTCGTCCATATAGTCTCATCATGCTCGTGAGATGTTGGCCTCGAGAGCTGTTGCCAAATTTACATCGATAATGTAAAGAAGATTTGTGGTGTGAAAGTGTCCGATAGAAAGAACACAAATGAACTTTTGGAAAGGTTGGGTCTGGAAGAAACTGTAGTGGAATTGGTTAATCGAAGTGGAGGTGGATGGGTCATGTGTAGGAAAGCGATGTTAATGAACCTGTCAAAAAGAGCATGGGAATTGGAAGTGGATGGCATAAGAGGGGAAGGAAGACCCGAGATATTATGAAGCGAAATGAGGAGGATGCTCCAGATAAGAAGAAGTGGAGGGTGGGAAAAATAACAACAGTATTTTAAGTGAAAATGTCTTTCATTTTATGTAAATTGGGATGTACATGTGTTTGTACAATTATTTTAGGTACTCGATTGGAAATTAAATGTTGAGTGTTTGTGCGTACTATGGAAATGTAATAATTAAAATTGCCTTGTTTTGGAGGAAAATTTGGAGAGAATGAATCGACTTATTACATGCTTGTGCAAAAAATAAGAAGTATTAGAAATAAAGATATTTACTTTACGAAAAGATATTGATGGTACGTGAAGCAATTCTTGGGAAATTATAACCTCATGACTTTTCATCCTGGACTGTAGATAAAGATAATACATGGCATCACCAAACCCTGAATTCTTTCCCCAAAAGATTTTCTCCCTTTCCTAACGAAATAGATATTATTATTACTGTCATTAAATTATTGAAGCAAAGAGGGCGGTATGTGTCTATTTTGATCTTATACTTTCGGAAAAATACATTATTTGTATAATGACCTTTGACCCAATAGTTCTTTCATTCGTCATTCCACTATCTCGATTCTTTTCAAATACCTGCGCAGCCAGCCGAATAACAATACTCTTGAAAGGCTTTGTGTAGAAATAGTGGCCCCAATAGTGATCAATTGAAAATCGTAGCTGCGAAAATATTTTCCCACCAGTTGAAATGTACATGATAACGTCAAAAACATGACTGTGTCTAAATATAGTAGTTGATCTTTGCTCATTTAATTGTATTTCATTGTGGAAACGGTGAAAAGTGTATCGACTGCTCAAATGTTGTTTTGCCAGATACTATGCAGGATGGATATAAAAGTAAGCTCAGCTTTGATGTACATATGTCAGAGGTTTATAGTTTAATGTATTTCAATACATTTAGGTTATGCACCAAATCATTTAGGGCTAGTTGTAAGCAAGTGAATGAGAATATATTTTTTGGTTGGCTTGCATAAAATTTGCTGTTGACTTTATTTCGCAATTCAATAGAAAGAGCCAGAAACAATGAACTTTAACGGGAGAAAGGTTACTAGGAATATAGTAACTAAAATCGAAAAATATAAACGGTATAATCTGAGAGTAAGGATTTATGTAGTAAATGTTTCAACATGGGCCTTCGGTATTCGTATGGATAACTAATAGGTTTCATAAAGGAAGAGTTAAGATAAACTATGAAACACAAATCACACACTGACAAATGACAATAATTTATCTAGTCTGTTTAATTGAAGTATGTTATTTAACAAAAATCTGTCAATCTTTAAAAGGAAAACAAAATTAAAACATGAGATAAATTTTGTTTTGTATCTATTTTTAAAGGTTATAAATGGTATTAAGTCTGCACGGACGAGCCGGACTTTCTGTCTTACAGAAGAAAATCTATCATTTTTAGCATGGATTTTGTTAGTGAAGCAAATGTTATTGCCAAGTGCAAATTATCATGAAATTAAAAAGATATTAATATTTTCTCAATGATTACCAGTTGCATAACGTGATACTATTCATTAGGGGCCCTGGAACGATACGATACGATGGGAGTGAGGGGGGGGGGGAACCATTTTTACTAGAACAATGAATAGCGTTTGTACTTGTATAAGAATACTGAATTGGGGGCGGTGCGATAGGTGGTCCATTCGTCTTCTTTTCTCGTCATATTCCCCTTCTCCTTTTCCTTTATCTTTTCTTGTTTTAATGTGTTCTGTATTTCCTTGTTACTATTCGATGGGGAGAGGGGAGGGTCATGTTGGACGGGGTTCCAGAGTTCTGAAGGGGGAGGGGGAGGGGAGCAATAAGTCACAACCATTGAAGTAAATTGAAACATTCCTCGTTAGTTGACATTTACAAATGATAATTGTTTTCTGTATGCTTTGGTTCTGTCAGAACTGTTCAGAAAAATGTGCCCCCAAATCATCCGGGTATTAATTATGATCCTTCATTCGGCGGAGAAGGAATATGTTAACATTATTTAAAAACCTATTCCTTACCTGTTTTCCCAGTCTAATGCAATTGAATACCCAAAGCAACAGATTCAAAAGTTCAAAGCCGAAAATGATACAAACAATTACCAAAGGTTTATTGCCACCCTTATGTCTAACCCATGGCCTTTTATTCGTAAAAAATTACAATGGGGGGGGGGGGGTGATGCGATGGACGAGTAAGCATAGTTTTAATTGTGGTTACGTGATACCAACGGAATACAGATTTTGTACAGTTTGAAGGGTGCGAGGGAGCGAGAAGGTTGTCTTTTCTTCATTTTTCTTAGTCTAAACATTTCACTCTTCGTCACTCCAGAGCCTAACATTGTGTTGCAGTCTAGGGAGGGGGACGATCCCCCCTAAACAAATTGAGAGGGACATGTCCCCCCCCCCCCCGTCCCGCGGGATCGCCGCCCCTGCCACCGTCACACCCCAAATTTACACCATGACGACTCCCCACCGACTGATTCCTGACTATTTGGGACAATGTTATGTGTCATGAAGGGTGTGTTCACAAATAAAATGATACCTGTGTAGTTGAAGTTTATTTTCCCGTTATAACAACAAATGTGTATACATATACCTTGTAAGTTTTTAAAGTTATTTTTAACTTGATTTTACATTGTATTCGAATTGTTAGGGGCCTCTTCTGTCATTTCAATTGCATTTAATATATTTTACACATTACAGTCATATCAAATAAATATAAACATGCAAATACAAAACAATTTGCATGTTAAAATATAAAGGAATACAAACATAACGAGAAAAACAAGTACGTGACAAGGGGGGGGGGGGGGATAGAATGATAGACCAGTATGCAGAGGGGGGGGGGGGAACGAAAAAGAAGCTGCTTGTCAGTGTTAACCCCCCAAATAATCATAGCACATTGTAGAAATAGTACAGCAATGAAGGGGAGGGGGGGGGGGGGGGTCATTGGATTACAGGTATTACCATTGCTGAGCTACGAAGAGAATTGCATATTTAACAAGTGTTTTTTGAATTTTGTTTTAATGCTTCGTAGTAATACAGTTTTGAATTGACAAAGATAATTTTATCTTACCTGACTTTAACAAGATAATGTAATCACCCCGACTTGACAAGGATAAAATGATCTGACCTGATTTGTAAAACAATAATACTATCTGTTACATTATATACACACATATTGTCCCTATTTTCACGAAGTCGTAACGCAAAGTGAATGCAATTTTTGTTCACTACCGTCACTTCGAGAAAACAGCGACGATATATAGGCTATATCAATGTGATATATTGCGTTCCGTTGAGTGACTATGTTGTTTTGCATTTCCAGGTATTACAATTTTGAAGATAAAGAAAACCTGTCCGAATGAGGGATTTTTTTTAAATTAGAAAAAGAAACAAATTAGCTGAAAATATATAAACGTTAGCTTGGATAAATTGAAAAAGAGTAGTGAATTTTATTCAAACCTTTAAAGAAATGAAAATAATGCTTAAGAGACGTGAAATTTGCTTTCCCAATTTTTTGCTCATGGTTCATTTTGAAAAAGATATACTGTGACTCTGGTTTGTTGGTTTACACACAACAGCAATAATGATTTGTTTTACCTTTTGTAATATTTTTATACAATGAAAGTCTATATCACCATTACAAACATCTAAATCAACGTGTTCTTTTACAATGAGCTTGTAATTTGAGAGTACACCAACTCCAACACCACGACTCTCTCTGCTTTTGCCATACAATGTGTAATTAGGAAATGTTTCCAAGGAATTCAGGTTACCTATTAAGTAAGGCAATAACATCAAATTCAACTTTCAACCACTGAAGGTACAAAGATATAGCTTAATGGTTCCTATTCAATGGTACAATTCATTTGAACAGATGAAAACTTTGCTAGAATTTCGGACATCAACGATCATATAATTAAATTGTCAAATTAAAATTGAGGTACAATGTATCTGTTTCACACACTACATGAAAGTTGTCATCAACTGTTAAAGATGATTGAGCATGCAAAACACTCTCTTAACAGTTCTAAAAAAGACCAGATATTTATCAATTATTACATATAGATATGCAGGAAATATAATTCCAAAGACAAACAAATTCATGTAAAAAAATAGAAAACAAGGAAAAGGCCAATATATCCTTTAAAACTGCAAGTAAAATGTCCTATTAGAGATATTTCTTGGAGAAATGGTGCAGTTGAAGATTACTCGTAGACTGCATCAACCAGGTAAGATAACTCAGTTTCATTGCTTTAGTACAAATCACGATTTTTATGCAAGTTTTGTCAAATCTTCTTTGAAGTTAATGAAGTTCCTGTTTTGAGTCCTGGCATTGTTTGGGACCGAACCACAAATTCTTTCATCGGAAGACCAAGCGCCCTAAACTCTGCCTATTAATCGCAACTATATTGATTGGAACTGTATACATAATAAATGGGAGAGTGCAACCTTACGATTGATCACAGGAATTGCGATTACTCCTGATAATACGGGGCCCTTTAATCAGTCCGTAAGCGTCCTCGTCAGACTGTCTGTGGTGTAAGTGAGACTTTGATCGACTGAGACTCTGATAAAAGCTCCTCTATGCTTTTGTCATACACAATAGTTTCTCACCCACCTAATGAAAATATGAGTGAGTGGAAATCCCCAGTTCTTGAACGTGTAATACTGTTGGGATAACAATACGAAGCGTGCAAGAGGAACATATTATATCTCATTTCACCTAGAGGCAACAGGCAGTGAACATAGGGTAAGTTGCCTAGTTAGTTAATTATCTTTTAATCTAATTGTATTTAGAAAAAATGTCTACGGTCTCCATAGGGGACATTGTGGTAAACTTATAAGATAGGTTTGTAAGAATGATGATCATCACGATTTCATTATTTTCATGTGTGGATTGTACTCGCTTTTCCAAACAGCTTTGAAAAGAGTTACCCCGCAGTTACCCATGCCTTTACCGTGAAGTAGGCAAGAGCATTAACCCTTAATACTGCCACCAGCTCCTCGTGGATATCATTCGGTTCCTTCGGCTTCAGGAGCCCCATGAAACAGACGACTGCACGTTGCTCAACGGTATCCATTGATATATGTCATTTACCCCAGGTGCTCCGATTTGAACGGCTGCTCTAATCTTCTTCTTCTTTGTTTGGTATTATAATGGCTATTAGTCAAATTTGACTATTGTTGTCTATGTCATCGCATCTCTTTCTTTTAATGTCTTGGTAAAATAAGAAAATATTTTTTTTTTCCCAATCTCATTTTAGTCATAGTCTACTCAGTCTACCTACAAAAAAACAAGAACAAAACATTATTTCAAATTAAACCACGATCCGCACACAGTTCCAACTCACGCTGACCCTGTCCTTTCTATGATGCCTTCTTACCAGCCCAGCGAGTTACGTTACGCCGTACGCTTCTCGGTTGATAAACTCAACCTAGGTCACTCTGGCATAGACAAGGGGGCCTCGTGTACCAGTATGTTTAGAGGGTTTATTTATTTATTTGTTAACGTATATTAGGAGAAAAAAAAACTGCAAAACAGGTAAAGGCAAAACGCTTGTGGGCTTTATTAGTTTATATGAGTTAGTACATGAGATTTTTTTATATAGTGCATGACTTTAAAACTACTATAAGCATTTCGTTTGTTTTAAATATTTGTTTGTTTTATTTTTATTTTAGTTTTTTTCAAATAAATTAAAAGATGCCTAAATAAGAGATAGGCCTGTAGAATCAAAACTTCAAATAATCAATACGCTGATAGGCCTATATATAGTTATACACACAATACCTAATTTCTCGTCTATTCAGTTCAAATTGATTGCGGTTTTTGTTTTTCTCTTCTTTTTTCATTTGTTAAATTTTTAGTTTTGTTGTTGTCGTTGATTTTACTCTTTACATAATCGCTTCGTTCTAAAAACGACAAGAGCAATTGCCATTTGTACACGAGAGTCACTTTTTCGTAAACATATCATAATGTCCTCTTTCTTGGAAATATTAACTTCTGACATTAACATGGCCCTTTCTATTATATACTTTGGACATTCTTTCAAAAAATGTCTGACCGTTTCTATTGATGGACAGCTGTCACAGAAACCTGTAGAGTGGATGCCCAAACGTAGGAGGTCCTGGTTGAGTCCAGACACTCCCAGGCGTAGTCGTCTAAGAATAGTTTCAGTTTTTCTTCCCAATATACAAGAATATTGTGAGATCACATTTGGCTGAAGGATTTTTAATGCCGATTGGGTGTCATTCCACCTTTTTTGCCAAAGTAACTTTGAACTGTACAAAATTAAACTTGTCTTTTCAAATAACGTCAATTTATTATGCATTTCAATTTTCTGAGTTAGAGCTTTTTTTGCGTAAAAGTCTGCCTTTTCATTTCCCACTCACTATGAATATGACTGACAAAGAAAGCGGACAAAACATACAGTTCCTCAGGTACACAAAGGAACATCCCTTCACTGCTATTATGTAAAAATGTGTAGAACAGGTGTCACATGCACATTCACCTTTTTACATAATAGCAGTGAAGGGATGTTCCTTTGTCTACCTGAGGAACTGTATATTTTGTCCGCTTTCTTTGTCCGTCATATTCATAGTGGCTATTCCACAGTGACCTGGAATCCATTCCAAAGAGATTTCGATCCCTCTATATTTCAATCGGGTTGTTATTATAAATATTTCTGTGACAAAGGATTCGTCACTGAAATGTTTCAAGGCTGTGTGGGCACTTAAGCAGTCGCTAAAAATGACTGCATCTGTATAGATATTTGTAAGGGCAAGAACAATGTCAGCCAACTCGGCTTTATACGATGAGGTGAAATTCGCTAATCTTTGACATTGGTGTACAGAAAAGTGTGGGATATAGAAAGCAGCCGAGCATTGGCCCTTCTCCGGAAACTTAGATCCATCTGTATATATATGCAACTGGTTCGACCATTTTGAATTAATCAATTCTAAGCTTTGTTGCTGTAGTTCATTCGGATGGTCGGCTTTTGAGATCCGAGAGCTCAGCTCGGTCGAAACAAGTGGGGGTTCAAAAAGCCATGGCAGGAATGGGGAAGATACGGCAGTTTCTGTCATGAAGTTTTGTATTTTACTCTGGGTTCTATACCCGAAAGGTTTATTAAGAAAGTCTTTTCCCTTGAGATAATCAAATTGCCAACATGGCCCTATGTTTTGTGATAATGAGTGGTTTGGGGATCTTTCGATACTTTGTCTATATTTACTTGACACAATTTGTCTCCTTAGATCCAAGGGAAATTCACCCATTTCCACTTGTAATGATTTTAGGGAAGTGAGAGGTAGTCCTCCCGCACAAATCCGTAGCGCCTGGTATTGCACCGAATCAAGTGCCCTTTTTTGTAGTGGTAGTAGCGCTATCGTTAGCCTCACATCCATAGTCGAGTAAGGATCTTATGAGTCTCCTGTAAACCTTTACGAGGGATTTAGAAGAGCTCCCCCATTTAGTTCCCGTTAAACGTCTAAGGATATTCAATTTTCTTTTACATCGCTTTACAACATTTTCCACGTGTGGCTTCCAGGTCAATTTCTTATCAAAAGTTACCCCCAGAAAATGATGAGTATTCTGAAAGGGCACTTTATTCCCTTCTAATTCTACTTGCGGTGGTGAGAGATTCATTGAATTTTTTGTAAAAAATATAGGGACTGTCTTATCAGCCGAAAGCCGAAATCCCCATCTGCGAAACCAAGTCTTGAGCCTATTTAGGTATTCCTGTAGTTTGTTTGATATTTGAAGGATATCCCTACCTGATGCCCATATGACAAAATCATCAGCATATACAGCTAAAGGCGCTGAAGGATCTATAGGGATATCACTAATCATTAAATTAAATAGCAGTGGACTCAAAATACTTCCTTGCGGGAGTCCATTATGTATTATGTTTTGGATTCAGTATTATAAATTCTCACCTGAAAGGTACGTCCTGTCAAATAATTTTGTAGATATTGTAACAAATTTCCTTCTATTCCTTTTTGGGCGAGTTTGTATAGGAGTCCATTTATTCATAATTTATCGTTAGCTTTCTCAATATCTAGGAACACAACTATTATGTGTTCATTACAATTTATAATTTTTTGAATATCGTTTTCTAGGAGAATTATGTTGTCTATGGCACTCCGCCCTTTTCTAAGCCCGCTAATAAAATTAGGCAGTAACTCATGTTACTTTTATCCAACGCTCGATTATTTTGGCGAAGCATGATGTAAGTGAAATGGGTCTATAAGATGAGGCTTTCCGGGGATCTTTTCCAGGTTTCAAAATTGGTATCATAGTAGAGTGCATCAGTGGGAGGGGTATTTCCCCTGTTCCCCAAATCCTGTTTATTATATCTAACATAACCTTTTTAGTTCCTTTAGGAAAGTTTTCATACACCTCATAAGGAATGTTATCTTGACCAGGGGCAGTCCGCTTTTTTGACTGTACTGCCTTTTCTAATTCAATGAGTAAAAAGGGTTCATTGATAATTACACTCTCCTGAATATTCATGCTATTCTTCACTAAAGCTAAATACTGTTCATTTACCCTATCTTCTTTCATTCCTAAAGATTGAAAGTAGCGTCCAAAAACATCCACCTTTTCATCCTCCCGAGTTATTTCTTTAGTCATTTTCTGTCAATGATGACATATTTTTTGTCCTCACACCTGAAACACCATTTAGTCGTTTTATGCAGGTCCAGATGTTTTATTCAGGCATGTAACGATCCAGTTTCGTGCAAAAGGCTTGCCAATATTTTTGTTCTGCTTGGCGGAGAACTCGTTGTGCCATTGTTTTCTTGTTACGATAATCATCTATATTCTTCAGCGTTATCATTCTACTTTTAGAGAGCTTGTTACTCGCTTTATTTCTTTCTTTAATTTAAGCAGAACATTCTTTTGTCCACCAAAGGACCGGGTTTTGTTTCTTTTTACTCTTTTGGGGAACAGTTTCCTTTATAACTTCTTTTAGGTACTCCATAAATCAGGTGTACATTTCCTTTACATTTGTGTTTTTTAATGTAATCTGTTCGTTTAATACTTCTTCACATTTCTTTGCAAAGTTAGACCAGTTCATATTCTTAAAGAAGATGTTCATTGATTTTAAAAACTAACTTTATTTTCATTATTGCAAAGTTGAAACTTTGATTCGACAAGGTTATCACAATTAAATGCTTGGAAACATTCGAAGTTATGATTATTATAAATTACAAAACGCTTAAATACAGCCCCGGCATAGCACCTGAATAGCTCTCCGAACGGGTAACCCGACACATGCTCCGCCGACGATTGCTCCGCCGACATTTACTTCGCAAAACGCGACAATTGCTCCGCAACATTTGCTCCGCGACATTTGCTCCGCCGACAATTGCTCCGCCGACATTTGCCCCGCCGACAATCGCTCCGCCGACAATTGCTCCGCCGACAATTGCTCCGCCGACAATTGCTCCGCCGACATTTGCTCCGCCGACAATTGCTCCACCGACAATTGCTCCGCCGATAATTGCTCCGAAAAACGGGACAATTGCTCCGGTGACAAATGCTCCTCGAACGACAGTTGCTCCGCCGACAGTTGCTCCGCCGACAGTTGCTCCGCCGACATTTGCTCCGCTTGAAGCGACACTTGCTCCGGTGACATTTGCTCCGCCGACAATTGCTCCGCCGACATTTGCTCCGCCGACAATTGCTCCGCCGACAATTGCTCCGCCGACATTTGCTCCGCCGACATTTGCTCCGCCGACAATTGCTCCGCCGACATTTGCTCCGCTCAAAAAGTGCCCCGTAAAATACAAAGGCTACTACGACAATAATTGTTGCTCCTCCCCAAAAGTACCCCGTAAAAGACAATGCTCCGCCGACAATAAAATTGCTCTCTGATCCAAAAGTGCGGCCTCGTGGAAGACATGAATGCTCCTCTGGCAATGAGTGCAATAAATGCTCAGCCGTTTTTTGCTTTTCCCCATAATGTTTGATTTTTTTTTTAAAAATCAAGGTATAGCTCCTTAAGCAAGTTCGCTGGCGAAAGATAATTACTCCGCTCAAAATCTGTTTCATGTATTACTCATTAGCTGATCCAAAGCTCAAGGCTATCTTTCTCTCTCTCTCTCTCTTGCTCCTCTTTTTCCTTTTCACACCCTTTCTTGTTTTCTTAGCTCTTTGCTTTCCTTTCATGCTATTAGTCTTCTTTCATTTTCATCACTTCTTCTCTTCTCCCCCTCTCGAGTTCTATTTCTCTCGTGAATTTGTTACGTCGTGTAGTACATGAAGTACATTTTTTTTTAGAATAGTATTTTCAATAATATCCAGTCCGTTTTCTATAGGTTCCTTTCCTTCAGTTAAGTGCTTTACTAAATATATATATATTAGTGTGTAAAACACCCCGTCTCATTCGAGTACTTTGTTTTCACTGACTTTAAGGGACTCACGGAACCACCGGAAGAAGAGCAATGGGCTTATCATGAAGAACTAACATCAAACTGCAACAAAATGATTTGTATAAATGGGAATAAGCAGAGAGGCTGCCATCTAATTTTCCCGTCTGAATGAGTTCTCTTCTTTACATATAAGTGTCCTCCAAAGCTTATTTTGATCCCTACCCTGTTGTTTTCTAGAACTTCCATGATGACCTAGTACATTGTATAATGCTTTACTTGCAGATGGTTTACCTAGTAAGATGCATGTGATTGCATGCATTGAGGTCAGGTCTTACATATTGATGAGCTGTTTGAAATTAACTAGGAGGTATGCGCGTATTGGGGAATGTGGCTTGCTGCTCTACTTTTTAAAAAAAAACTTCCCATGACATGTAATGAGTGTTTAGAGTACATTATATGGGACGTATAGTGATAGATGGAAAGTTATTTAAGTATATTTGAAATGACTTTTAGGTAACTCCTTTTTCCTCCCACATCATCAACATTCATTCATTTAATTTCATCTACATTATTTCATGAAATGCATTCAGAAAATGAAGAAAAAAAGACACGAAAATAACCCGTGATAACAAATATTGTCGGCGAATCATTTGTCGTAGTACTAGTATCATTTGTATTTTATGGGACACTTTTTGGGCGGAGCAAATGTCACCGGAACAAATGTCGCTTCATGGGGAGCAAATGTCGTCGGAGCAAATGTCACCGGAGCAAGTGTCGCTTCATGCGGAGCAAATGTAGGAGGAGCAATTGTCGGCGGTGCAATTGTCGGCGGAGCATCTGTCGGCGGAGCAATTGTCGGCGGAGCAAATGTCGTCGGAGCAAATATCACCGGAGCAAGTGTCGCTTCATGCGGAGCAAATGTCGGCGGAGCAACTGTCGTTCGAGGAGCATTTGTCACTGGAGCAATTGTCGCGTTTTGCAGAGCAAATGTCGGCGGAGCAATTGTCGGCGGAGCATCTGTCGGCGGAGCAAATGTCAACGGAGCAAATGTCGGCGGAGCAAATGTCGGCGGAGCAAGTGTCGGCGGAGCATTTGACGTCGGAGCAAATGTCGCGGAGCAAATGTCGCGGAACAATTGTCGCTTTTTGCGGAGTAAATGTCGGCGGAGCAATCGTCGGCGGAGCATGTGTCATGGAACCCTCCGAACGCTACTGAGATGTGTGAGATCACAGTATGGACATGACTTGCACAAGCAGACGATGTCCCATGACATCTCACACATTTTCAGTGTCTGTGTTTTCATCTTCTCTTGAGTTCTTTCTCTTACTTCACTACCGTCAGGCTAAATGTATAATCTATTGCCTCACTCTATACCCCGCGCATGGTTTTATTTTGATGAAAAATGCAGCGATACAAAAATAAAGGAATCTGACGCTTGTAAACAAAATAAGACGCCATTGTATATTCAGCTGCCCACATCGGTGTATGTTCGGCGTTTCAAGCGGGAACAAATGCCGTCCTTTATCATTCCGGGTTTTTTTAATTTGAAAGTCTGGTTTCTTTGATTGTTAATTAACCCCTATCCTGAGTATTTATAAGCAAACGATTTTAGTTATCAGAATCGGGTCATACCCCCTTTTGAATGGTTTGACATACCATTACATGCATATACACTAAACTCATTATAATTTGAAAAATAATATCTTTGCAATTATGTTCATTCTCTATGGGATGTCGTCTGCTTGGGCAGTGTTGGTCCATATAGTGACGTCATTAAAACATCGTTATTTTTCCGGCGAATCTCTCGTATATCCCAGCTGCTATGGAGGTGGTTGTATTTGTATGTTTATAAATCACCCGATATGTAGTTGACCTAAAACTTGTATGATGGCCATCTGTTAGCTTACCAGTTTCTAGTGATACATTACTTGACATATTTGTGATCTTCTTTGAATTTCACCTTTAAAAGAAAAAGTCTTTTCTACCACATTTCCATTAGGCATTCCTGCATTTGCTCTATGTGGATCTGTATTTTTGTCAAGAGACACTTGGAGAGAGATTGGGAAGTGGTCACTACCAAAAGTTCTCCGCATGACTCCCCATGTACACTTACACGCTAAAGAAGGAGATGTGATACTTAGATCCAGACATGATGTTTTCCCCGTTCGTGGGTCTAATCTGGTCCCCTCTCCATTGTTTAAAATAATCAAACTGTTCTTATTCAAAAAAAGTTATATTACTTCACCGTTTTTGTCTGTTTTCTCGCTGCCCCATAACACATTGTGAGCATTAAAATCTCCCATTATTAGGACGTTTTCCTTAACTTATTCGTAATATTTTCATTCAGTTTATTACAAGAGTTATAATAATTAATGATTGACAATTTTTCCCCCCTATGTAAACACTCATTTGCTGCAATTCTAAGTTTGCATATGTGAAAGGACCCTCGTACTTAATCCTATCATGGACATTTATAGCACAGCCTCCTCTAATGTTATTTTGTCTGTTTCTAGGAAAGCATATTTATTCTGGAACATTCAAAATTATGTTATTATGAAACCAAGTTTCCTGTATGCAAATAAAATCATATTTAAAATCATCGTGTAAGTTAAATTAATTTAATAATTCATTGCCGTGTCCTAAGAGTCCCTGGGCGTTCTAGTGTAAAATGGAAAGTATCATGAATAACTTAAACACTATCATTTGTTCTATCATATGTACTATTTTGTTGCAGCGCCCTAGGTAGGGTGCTGCTGAAGTTGAATGGTGTCACCGGGAATTGAAAAGATGACATTTTCATAAGACATAATAACGTCAGCCAGGAGCGGAACAAGCCAGCGACAAGAGAGGGGGGGGGGGGGCAATTCGTGAGGAAATATTTAGTGGCGTTAGAGGACTAGGCTATTTGTTTTTAAGAATTAAAACAAAATTGACCAGGGGGGGGGGAGACCGCTTAATATTTGTTGTTTAAAAAAGGTAAAATGTACGTAACCATTTTAATTATTTACCTGTTTGGAGCTAGGGGGGATGCCGGGCCCGACATTGTGGATCCGCGCATGACGTCACCCTATATCTGCTCCTTAATAGTCGGGCTATGAACTTATTGAGCAAAACTCGTAGTTGTTGATAGATCGATAGAACAACATATTGTATACCTTTAATTTATTATTTTATATCCACTTTTACGAAAACCACAAATTGACTATTGCCTTTTAAGAGTTTTCTCACGTTGCTGCAGATTCGTCGATTCAAGATCATATCCATGAACGTCCATTTAATATTTTGTCTCAACTTTGAATTCACGAATAAGGTAGTCTTTCATTTGATTTTCATTATTTGATTGAAATTCAAAAGCACATGAAAGAACAAAGGTTACAAAATTGCCCAGTGGCAAATGGGCCAGCAATTTAATTTTCATATTCTCATTGCATTTGATTGTTTTTTTCCCTTCTTTTTCTTTCTGATTTGTTTTTGCAACAATTCAAGTTATGCGCGCGCTTTTTCAACGTTAGATGTGCCTTGTTTAGTGTGCAGTCAGTGACATTGCACTTTAAAGAGCGCACTAGTCGCTCACGCAGTACCACGTCACACAAAATTAATAGAATATATCATTTATTGTCTTCTTCCAAAACAAAAGAAGAAACTTTCCATCCAGGTGAATCTTATTACATAAAATTACACAACTTATGCAAAATTTATAATATGAATACATTCATATCAAATGTATACAGAATATGACGCCTCGTGTGCAACGGATATATCTTCAGAAAGCGTTAACACCCTTCTCACACTCGTCAGACGTCAAACAAACTATCACAATAGCGTAACTTGTATATTTTCAACTTTGGTTTTCCGTTTATATTAAATCCAATGTTTAGGGGTATCAGCATATCTGTACAGCGCTTACATACATCATAGATGTATTAAGCACCATATAAAAGCGGAATTATTATTATTTATATATTTGTAAACATTTGATTCGCATTTATGAGAGTACATCGAATTCCTAAATAAAAGGAAGTATACACGGGTCTATCTGGATATGACAGTATTTTGATTAAAACAGAAGTTGTATGATGGGACTATGAAAATGGATGGATTAGCCATAACTTCATCTTAAAATGGGTGAACCAAAATCGGCAATTTTCACCGAAATCTTTATTGTTTTCATGTTACAAATGATAGTATCATCACTGTTATGTGTTTACTAGCATGCCTTTTGTGAGAGCGCAATGTATAGCTAAAAGTGTCTTAAACAAAAAAAGTCACATATTGTTTTGAATGGATTTTCATTCTAACACTAAAATATTGATCAACATCGTTGATAAAATTGGCTTCAAAATAATAATCTTACGTTTAGATATGTATATACATTGTAGAGTTGTGATTGAAAACAGCATTTCAAGTGAAGCATTTCTTTCATGTTGTGTAAATTGGGATAAACATGCATTTTTACAATCGTTTTAAGAACTTGATTGCAAATGAACGTTACATTTCGGGGGCGTACTATGGAAACATAATAATCAGTTTTGCCTCCTTTTGGAGGAAGATTTTTAAAAATTGGATCGACCTTCTATTTACGTGATTGCATAAAATTAGAAGTATACATAAAGATATTTTGTGTTTTTGATTGTATGTGAAGCGATTCATTGAAAATGGTAACCTCATTACTTTTCATCCCAGAATGTCAATGATAATACATGGTTTTCCCAAACCCTCAATTCTTTCAATTGTTCCCTCTCTTTCTAAAAGAAATAGTTGTTATTGGTATTACTATTATCATATTATTAAGAAAAAAGGGTGGTGTGTGTCTTTAAAAAAATCTTATTCATTCGGAACCACATATTATTTGTATAATGACCATTAATCCAATAGTTCCTTCATACGTCATTCCACTATTTCAATTATATTCAATGAATTTCAGCTCAGCCAGCCGAATAACAATACTCGTGACGGCTTTGTATAGAAATAGTGGCCCGAATAGTGAAAACAAAACAAATCATAGGTGCAAAAATATTTGCCAAGCAGTTGAAAAGCCGTGGACAAATAAAATACATGCTTGTGTTTAATCAAGGTAGTTGAACATTGCTCATTTCATTGCGTTTTATTGTCGAATCGGTGAAAAAGTTTTGACTGGTCATACATTATGTTTTTGCCAAATTCTTCACAGCATGGATACACAAAATAAGTTCTGCTTTGATGTAGATATGTTAGAGGTATTTAGTTAAATGTATTTCAAAATATTTTCCCACCATCTGAAATATACATGATAACGTCAAAAACACGACTGTGTCTAAATGTAGTAGTTAATCTTTGCTCATTTACTTGTGTTTCATTGTGGAAACGGTGAAAAGCGTATCGGCTGCTCAAATGATGTTTTGCCAGATACTATGCAGGATGAATTTAAAAGTAAGCTTAGCTTTGATGTACATATGTCCAGGCACGTAGCCAGAGTTTGATGCTTGGGGGGGGGGGGGCACCTACATGTAATCGATCAAGGTAAAAAAAAAAGGGGGGTCTAAACAAGTTCAACCGATCTTGGATTTTAAAAAAAAAATGTGGGGGGGGGGGGGGCACGTGCCTCCCCCCCCCCCCCCCGTGGCTACGTGCCTGCATATGTCAGAGGTTTATAGTTTATTGTATTTCAATACATTTAGGTATGCACCAAATTATTTAGGGCTAGTTGTAAGCCAGTGAATGAGAATATATCTTTGTGTTGGCTAGTATAAAATTTGCTGTTGACTTTACTTCTCATTTCAATAGAAAGAGACGGAAACAATGGAAATTCATAATGGGAAGGTTACTACGAAAATAGTAATTAAAATTGAAAATATAAACAATATAAACTGAGAGTAAGGATTTATGTAATGAATGCTTCAACATAGGCCTTTGGTTTTCATATGGATAACTACTATGTTACATAAAGGTAAAGGTAAACTAAACATTAAAACACAAATCACACACTGACAAATGACAATAATTTATTCAGTCTGTTTACTTAAAGTATGTTAGTTAATAAAATATGTCAATCTTTGAAAGGAAAGCAAAATTAATACATTAATATTATTGTTGTTTGTTTAAGGTAATCAATCGTATTCAGTCAGCACGGGCGAGCCAGACCTTTTGTCTCACAGAATATAGGCCATAATTTTTAGCATGGATTTTATTAGTGAGGCAAATATTTTTGCCAAGTGCGAATTATCGTGAAAAAAAGAAAAATATTAACATTTCCTCAACCATTACCAGTTGCATAACGTGATACTATCCATTAGGGGCCCTGGAACGATAAGATACAATGGGGGGGGGGGGGGGGGGAACCAGTTCTACTAGGACAATGAATAGCGTTTGTACTTGTATAAGAGTACTGAATTGGGGGCGGTGCGATAGGTGGACCATTTGTCTTCTTTTCTCGTCATATTCCCCTTTTCCTTTTCCTTTATCTTTTCTTGTTTTAATGTGTTTTGTATTCCTTTTTTACCATTTGATGGGGAGAGGGGAGGGTCATGCTAGACGGGGTTCAAGAGTTCTGAAGGGGAAGGGGAAGGGGGGTGGTGAACAATAAGTCACAACAATTAAAGTAAATTGAAACATTCCTCGTTAGTTGACATTTACAATTGATAATTTGTTTCTGTTTGTTCTGGTTCTGTCAGAACTATTCAGAAAGAATGTGCCCCCAAATCATCCGGGTATTTACTATGATCCATCATTCGGAGAAGGAATATGTTGAAATTATTTAAAAACCTATTCCTTACCTCTTTTTCCAGTGTAATGAAAGTGAATACTCAAACCAACAGCTTCAAAAGTTCGAAGCCGAAAATGATAAGCCTTTTGCTAACCCATGGCCTTTTATTCTTAAAAACGAAAAAAGGACATGGGGGGATGCGAGATACGAGGCCTGGGAGCATAATGTAAACCGTGCTTACGTGATACCAACGGAATACAGAAGGGTATCGTGCGAGGGAGTGTAGCGACCGAGCGAGAAGGTTTTTTAACGTTTTTTTCTCTTGGGCCCTCCAGAGCCGAAGCGTGCGTTGCAGCCCTTTAGTCAGTATTTGCTATTCATTTTTTTCTTTCTCACTTTTCAAAGTTGTCGGGAGGGGGGGGGGGGGAGACGACGATTCCCTCAAAAAAAATGAGAGGGACTTGTCCCCCCGTCCCCGGCATCGCCGCCTCTGTCACTGTCACACCCTAAACCGACACTATGCCGACTCCACACCGACTGATTCCTGACTATTTGGGACAATGTTCAGTGTCTTGAAGGTTGTGTGCACACATAAAATGATACCTTTGTAGTTGAAGTTCACTTTTTGTTCGCTATTAACAAAATATGTATACATATACCTTGTTAGTTATATTTATTTTGTAATTTAATTTGACGTTGCATTTAAATTGTAAGGGGCCTCATCTTTCATTTCATCTTCATTTAATATATTTTCCAAATTTCAGTCATATCAAATTAATACAAACATGCAAATACAAAACAATGTGCATTTTTAAATACAAAGGAATACAAACATAACGAGAAAAAAACAACAAGTATGTGACAAAGGGGGGGGGGGGGAGGGGAACAAGATGATAAACCAGTATGTAGAGGGGGGGGGGGGACAAAAATAAGTTGCTTGTCAGGGTTACCCCAAAATAATCATATCACATTGTAGACATAGTAACACAAAGAAGTGGAGGGGGAGGGTAGAGGGGGGGGGGGGGGGGGGGTCATTGGAATACAAGTATTACCATTGCTGAGCTACGAAGAGAATTGCATATTTAACAATAAGTGTTTTGAATTTTGTTTTAAAGCTTCGTAGTAATACAGTTTTGACTTGACAAAGATAATTTTATCTTACCTGACCTGAACAAGATAATGTAATCACCCCGACTTGACAAAGATAAAATGATCTGACCTGATTTGTAAAAAATTAATACTATCTGTAACATTATATACACACATATATAGGCTATATCAATGTGATATATTGCGTTCCATTGAGTGACTATGTTGTTTTGCATTTCCAGGTATTACAATTGTGAAGATAAAGAAAACCTGTCCGAATAAGGGGATTTATTTTTTTAATAAGAAAAAAGAAACAAATTAGATGAAATTATATAAACGTTAGCTTGGATAAATTGAAAAAGAGTAGTGAATTTTATTCAAACCTTTAAAGAAATGAAAATAATGCTTAAGAGACGTGAAATTTAATATCCCAATTGTTTGCTCATTGTTCACTTTGAAAAGATATACTGTGACTCTGGTTTGTTAGTTTACACACAACAGCAATTATGATTTGTTTAACCTTTTGTAATATTTCTATACAATGGAAGTCTATATCACCATTAAAAACATCTAAATCAACGTGTTCTTTTACAATGAGCTTATAATTAATGAGTACACCAACTCCAACACCACGATTCTCTCTGTTTTTGCGATAAAATGTGTGATTAGGAAATGTTTCCGAGGAATTCAGGTTACCTGTTAAGTAAAGCAATAACATCAAATTCAACTTTCAACCACTGAAGGTACAAAGATATAGCTTAATGTTTCCGATTTAAGCCTCTACTATTCATTTGAACAAATGAAATACTTTCGGATTTCAACGATCATATTATTAAATTGTCAAATTAAAATCGAAGGACAATGTATCTTTTTTAACACACTGCATCAAAGTTGTCATCAACTGCTAAAGATGATCGAGTATGCAAAACACTCTCAGAATTCTCAAAAAGACCACATATTTAACGATTATTAAAATGTATGTTAACAAAAAAAGTAAACAAGAAAAAAGTAATGTATCCCTTAGAACTGCAGGTAAAATATCGTATTAGAGATAAGTAATGGAGAAATGATTCAGTTGAAGATTACCCGTAGATTGCATCAACCAGGTAAGACTCAGTTGCATTGTTTTAGTACAAATCAAGGTTTTGATGCAAGTTTTGTCAAATCTTCTTTACAGTTGATGAGTTGCCTGGTTTGGGTCCCGCTTTTGTTTGGGGCCGATATAAAAAATTCTTCCATCGAAAGACCAAGCGCCCTAAACTCTGCCTATTAATCGCAACAATATTAATCGGAACTATATAATAAATGGGAGAGTGCAAATTTACTTTTGATCAGAGGAATTGCGATTACTCTTGATAGGACGGGCTTGTCATCAGTCCGTTAGCAGTCTCGTCAGACTGACTGTGGTGTAAGTGAGACTTTGATCGTCTGGGATTCTGAAGTGCTCCTCTCTGCTTTTGTCATCTACAATAGTTTTCCACCCACCTAATGAAAATACGAGTGAGTGGAAACCCCAGTTCTTGAACAGTCTCCACAGGGGACATTGTGATAAACTCATGATAAATGTTTTAAGAATGATGATCATCACGATCCCAATATTTTCATGCGTGGGTCGTAAACGCTTTTCTAACCAGCTTTGAAAAGAGTTACCCCGGAGTTACCCATGTTTTACATTGGAGTTGGCAAGAGTATTGTCCCTTAATACTGCCACCAGCTCCTCATGGATATCTTTCGGTTATTTCTGGAACACAATGAAACAGATGACTGCACGCTGCTGAAAGACATCCGTTGATATAGTTATTTATTTAAGTCTCGGGTACTCTGATTTGAACGGCTACTCTAATTACTATGTGGGGATGGCGCTCAAATGTTAATATCATAAATCATAATATCAATCATGTCGATCATATTTCCTTTACCTTATATTATTAATATTATTATTATTTCATGATATTCATACGGTTGTGCTGTTTAAGTGTTAATTTATTTTCTTCAATCGTTAAGAGTCATTTTACTGTACAAATGTTGCCGTAATTATATCTAGCATTTATAATTTTGAAATATGAATGTAAATGTATTTATTCCTGTTATATTCTGGCCCGTATCCTTGGTACAGTGGTCTAATAGCCAGTGACCCTTGTTCGATGTCCGGCGGACTCATTTTTCCAACATTCGCAATCAATTCCGAAAAGGGATGACAGCAACTCGAAGTATTTAGGAAATCAATGTATTTCCCTGGCGTTGAATTTCGTTTCGTCTTCAATATTCTTTCTTTCTTTCAAGATAGTATTTCAACCTTAAATTCCTGCAAAATTCAAAACCATCTTATTTTATGAAACCACGGACGTAGTAAAAAAAATAATTTCAAGTATTTGTATTTCAATTGTTTTAATCAGCATTTATGTACTCTCTTAGAGTAGGTTGGATAGAAATTTTATAATGAAAAAAAAAATGCATCAGTACAAACAAACTGGACACTTCTGTGGCGTGGGAATCGGTGTACCCTATTGTTTAGGGGAAAAACAAATCCTGATCGATGAATTTTTCGTCAAATTATTGACGTTTGCATGTGTCTCTTTCGATTAGAAGCCTTTTCATTATAGAGGACAGTGCTACCGTAAACAGACAGAAAGGTGGCAATTACAAAAATAAAATATTGACTAATTTCATATAGCCTTTCATTATTTTCAAAGTACATGTTCTATTAAACTGGAGTGAAATTCAATCAACCTCTGTATAATTGAATAGGAATTATTTTGACAATGATTCATTCCTGATAGATCTAGATAATAGTATATACTCTCCATAGAGATATATACTTAATAAGGCTAGAGTGCGGACTCGTCATACGCGCCCGTTCAAAGCTCTGTGCGCGCATGGAGCGCGGTCCGCCATTACTAAGGAGGGCACAACTTCGAGAAATACCCGGATGTTCCCTTCGAAACTGTGCTACTGATATGCAATGTGAAGCTTCATTTTTCGGGTTGATTTATCGGTTTTCGAGTATGAAACGTTATAATTGTGGTATTTTGCATAATGCATGAACCCTACTCATGCCTCAGTCATGGTATCCGGTGTAGGTCAAGATTAATTACGGATGTTATGGTGAGGTAAAAGGGACACAAAAAGCTATTTATATTTCAGTATATCTTCAATTTTTTTTCCTCTTTGTCAATATAAAACTGCGATATTATGACATTAAATATTACTAGGCTTTCAACCAATCAGAATCAAGCATTTGGGACTTGTATTTGATATTTATGTCATGATATTGAACAAAGTTTTATGCTACAGGGCCAATGCCGGGGGCCAATGTCTTTCTAATTCAGTTATTATATGAGAGCCAGGGTTTATTGATTTAAAATGCTTTAAAGGTAATATATTCATTTTATGTTTATGGCTATTATAAACAGATTGATACTTATAGATTTGGGATAGAGATGGGTATGTAGATAGCTAGACACATAAATAGATGGATAGATAGATATAATATAGAAGGATAGGTAGATAATGGAAATGCAGATAAAGGACGATACTGAAGATAGGAAGAGGGGGAAGGAAAGAATTATACACATTTATTTAAAAAAATTATGTTATTTACTCGTCCAATCATTCATCCATCCATCCAAACATTCTTTTTCTTCTTCTCTCACTCATTTTATATCAAATTCACACCTTATGTCTTTCACCCATTCTCTATAAAATCTCTATTTTTGTCTGAAAGAATAATTCAATTTTTTACAGTTCACTATAAATATATATGAATATTCTTTAAAAACGGCTGATCATTGATGTAATAATTATTTATTCACACCACTTTTTCTCTCCATAAATAACATTCTCCTTGATACAGTGTATTTCTTATTTTCTTCATCAACCAGTTTTAGAGAATAAACTTATAATGAAATTTGAAGAAAAAAAAATGAATAAATTAACCTTTTATTACCACACGGCACACGTGTGTTGATATTCTACAGCGTAGGCATTTAAGTTTTGACATTTTATCGGACATATATACTGCAATAATACATCACAATTGAAAGGACAGACTTTGCAAAAACAACACCTCAGATTTTAGCCCCAAATTTACTGTCACGGATCATAGGCAACACAACCACAACAAATTGATTCGCCACCAAAGACAAGCATTACACATCCCAAAACCGCCACAATAACTCCCAAAACATAAATGTCAGGAGGCCAATGTCTATGTGTCAAGATGTCAGCGATAACAAACACTTTATTAACTAGCCTTGGCTCCAAGCGCACGCAGGCGCGTCACATTTACTAATAATACAAAGACATTTCATCGAGTAATAAATGCAAACCAGAAATAGTAATTGAGCATATATATTCCAAGTCACCTGTATTGCTATGAAGAACTATAATTGAAGAGACTTACATCTCAGGATACTGCACTACACTATTCAGTGAAACCTCATAGTAACATGGTCTTTTGACATCATTATTCATCAGGTATAATAATAAATTTGAAACTGATTACCCAGAATGTACACAGTAGATACAACAAGCCAAAGAGTGCACAATCTTATGGGTTTACATCTAGTGACATTATTCCATATAATTTTTCTGTTATCAAATCTCTTCAAAAGCAGTTTTCCATTTTGGAACAAAAGTCAAACCTATGTACAAAACGATCTATGGGTGTGTATATGGTGTGCATTACACAGGCTTTTCAATTGCCACACATCTGTGAATTCTTCTCGTTTATTGAAAATGGGCTCACTTGATGTGAATTTCTTGCTTTTCATCTTTAATGATATAAATCACTTGGTTGAGAGCAATCCAATGTTATAAAAAAAGGTCTACATGTTTATCTCAGGTTATCCATACTGTACCTGCAGAATCAAAGCACATGTAGAGTGCAAATAATTTGCAAAATTTATAGCAACTGAATCAGATACAGCAGGTACAATCATGAAGCTTATTGAGTAAATATTCAAATACAGTGTACCTCACAACAACTCAAAATTCAAGTACATTTTGTTTAACCCCTAATGTAATCAACTCTTCTAAGTTCCACTTTAGTTTGCCTTCGTGTAAAGTTAACAAACAGAAAATTATGGTTAGGTTGTGCAACTGTCACAATGTGTCCCCCAAATTTTATTTCATTACACAGAACAAAAGTCTCAGATTGTTCTGTTTTTTAAAAAGATTATTGAAAGCTCTCTCCAGTTTTAAACGGCTTCACAGTCAATCATCCAGTGGATAAGCTATGCAGACAAGAGGCAAAATATAAAAGACCGATCTGTCTTTGTAGTTTGTACGAATGAAGTTCTATGTTTCGTTTTGTTTTTCCTGAAAATGCGTTCTCTCCAAAGTTGTGTTGAAGTAGGTCAAGCTGATCCTGGCTAATGAGCTTGCTTTCGTGGACTTCCTGCAAGAGAGTCCTGGTTTTTCCATCTTTCCTGTTTACCTTGTTTTACCACTTTAAGCTGTTTCTTGGCATCCTGCACTTGCTGTCTGGTTATATTCAGTTTCTAATCAACTCAGACAGAAAAAGAATAGTCATGTTCTTTTGTAATGTCATAGGGTTTCTTTGGAGGCACGGGAACACTTTCGGATGTTGTACATGGTTTTGCTGGGAGTCTTGAGCCATGGGTTTGTTTATAGGGAGGATGTCCAGGAAAGACAGTAGGCACAGCTCTAGGAATGAGATGTGGTGTGTAACATCCTTTCCTCTCTTGAGTGTATTCCTGCATTACAATAAAAGCAAATGGAAACAATAATGAGTTTTTTCTCATAACATGACAATTGTTCTACTATTCATGCTATTTCATGTGATTTTTAAGACTGAAACTGAAAGCAGCTTCCAGCCAAATAAATAAAATAATAATGATGTCAGCAAGTCATAAGCAAATTTGATAGAAATAGTGTAGTGTGCGGTGGGATTTTTAGGCTAGCCTAGCCTAGTTGGATAACTCCTGTGATGTGAAATATGGCAGGCTAGCCTGGCTTAGACCAAAAGCTTCAGTCTCTCTATATTGTCGGTTGTTCTACTGAGACTGCGTCTGGCTCCACTAGACCTCTGATTATATTATGGGGAATGTCAACAAATGTCAGTTTTATTAAAGAAATGACCCATATCAAACGGTTATTTCTGTCTAACCTGTCTTTGCCTTTCGGGCTTTAGAAATTAGAGACTAGAGTTTAGATCTAGAGTCTAGAGTCTAGATCTAGATCTAGAGTCTAGTCTAGTTAAAATATAAAGAAGTTGACATTTGATTTTTATCTTGAAATTAGATAAGATAAAATTAATTATATCATTTTATTCTAGACTTTTCTTTAATAGAATCAAGCTCATGGAGTTATATTTCCGAGTTGGACTCTCTGGCTCTTGGAGTTGCGAGCGACTCCAGCGCAGCAGAATTTTCCCATCACCATCCCCAGAACCTTAACCCATGCTTGCCCCGGGCGTGGACTGGCGCGCTCCGCTGCTGCAGGAGCTGCGGTGGCTTGTCATGAGACAACCCGGGTACAGACTACAGTCACTCTAGGAAGAACAGAGCCATTTTAATAATGGCTCTGAATAGAGCTTTCCAGCCGTTTATTTTTTTAATTCTTGATTTGTATTATTTGTAAATTGTATTCTTGTATGTATTGAATTTTTTTTATACGGAAAATAAAACCAACCAACCAACCACTGCATAAACTAAATTTTTAGCTCTAAAATCTCCTTATTAATCAACATAACATTAAGGTTAATACAAAGTTTTGGTATGGGGTCATGAATTTGGTTCAAATGTACATATTGTAAGCATTATGTGATCCTACTATATTCAGTGATCGTTGTCGCGGTTAAAATCGAGTCTAAAGTTATGAAATTACGAATATTAAACTATTTATGTTGTATAGCTCCCTCTCAAGGTCAAGATATTAATTAAACCCTGAAATACACACACACACACACCTGAAACAATGTATCTTGATTAAAATCGACCGATTAGCTATTACCGTTTGGTAATTATATATTACAACTACATATTCTGAAATTGTCAGGGTCGCAGCTACCACTGTACGGCCGTAGGCACTATTTGAAATTTATCACAATTTACCGGGAGCACCGGTAAATTTTTATATTCAATTTTTCTCGAAAGCAGAAGTGTTTAAGGGGCTAATATTTTTGGTGTTTATAATACATCCACAGGGGCATCCAATTATATACAAATTGTAAAGAATCACTATCCGCCCAATTTTCAAAATTTCCCAAAACTTTGTATTACCTTTAAGAAGAACTTACTTGTGAAATATTATGCAGTTCCCTTTCTTTCTTCGGTTCGAACATCCAAATGCAACGCACGAACCTGGCTTCTCCAATTTTTTCCACGTATATTGCGCACAGTATCTTGTTGGGTCGTTCGTTTTTCTGCCCTCCTTAGTAATGGCGGCCACCGCTCCAGGTCCTCACAGCAATTTGAGCGAGTACGCCCTCTAGTGTTAGTAGTTATATATCTCTATGATATTCTCAGATTTTATTGAATAATAATTTGCAAGTGTTTGACTTGCGTGACAGCTAAAGCATGTGTGTGCTACTATGGAGGCATACGTCCTTAAGTCATAACTGACAGTAATGAGGATTGATGCCCCACAAAAGGGCACTAATATAGCACATCGACACGGTTTTGATCCTAGAGCCTCAGAGTAACGAGGCCATAGCTTAGCCACTGAATCATGACTGTAAGCAGCGGGGGCTAGAATACGGGGCCGCCCCCACAAATACAAAAAAGAAGAAGAAATGTAATAAATGATCAATAATTCATTGCATTTTGCCCCAATCCCCAACATAAACAAATCCTCTGTGTGGCAATGCCTTTAACTAAATTGGGGTAAAAAATAATTATTCCACCTTTATGACCTACAGTGTATATAAGTCATTGCATAATCAATCCCATTGGCAATGGGCCAGTATAAATTCAACATTTCATATGGTCATTGCGTTTGACTGTTTTTTCCTTCTTTTCTTTCTGTTTTGTTATTGTTACAAACCAAGCTGTTATGCGTTTGCTTTATTAACGTTAGGTGTGCATTTTTTAATGTGCAGTCAGTCACATTGCACTTTAAGAAGCGCACCGGTCGCTGACGCAGAACTACGTAACACAAAATGACTCCTCGTGTACAACGGATATACCTTTAACAAGCGTTAACACCCTTCTCACACACGGCAGACGTCAAACAAACTATCAAAATAGCGTAAATTATATATCCTGAACTTTAATTTTACGTTTATATTTTTGTATAAATTTGGATCGTATTAATTAGAGTGGCCAATCATGATAAAAGCGTGAAGGTATTTTTGTAAAAGAAAACATGTATGATGGGAAAATGAATATGGATGGATTGGCCATAACTTTATCTTAAAATGGGCGAACCCAAATCGGCAAATGTCACCACAATCTTTATCGTTTACATGTTACATTCGAGAGTATCATCACTTTTATGTGTTTACTAGCACGCCTTTTTGGGAAAGCGCAATATATAAGCTAAGAGTGTCTTATTTTGAGGCAGAAACCTGAAAAAGGTCACATATTGTTTTGAATAGATAGATAGATAGAAAGATAAATGGTATTTTAATCTTTCATCTTTAATCTTTCCTGAATAGCAGTTTCACAACTGAATTGCACATGAATTACACAAATTGGATATATAGATTGTTAAAAAAAACTTACAGAACATTTAGTAAATAATTATTTAAACGTGTCATGTTACTACTGCCTAAATACCATAAACATTTACAAAACAGTTAATGAACATAATTTATCACTCAAAAAACGATTCCTCCGATGTCGCTATTGCAATTTACACAAAATAAACAAATACGAAATTTGCAGAGAGACCAAAAGACGATTCTGCTGCCGGTCAAGCGCTCAAATAATCAAAATTTAACCCTACAATATTGACTAATATCCAGGAGTGCCAAGTCTGAGATACATGAGCGCTATATAAGAACCCACTATTATTATTATTATTATTATAAGAAAGGTATAACAAAATAATAATCTTACGTTTTGATGTGTATATATATTGTAGAGTTGTGATTGAAAACAACATTTAAAGTGAAACATTTCTTTCATTTTGTGTAATTTGGGATAAACGTGCATTTTTTTACAATCGTTTTAGGAACTTGATTGCAAATGGCCGGTAAATTTCAGAGGCGTACTAAGGAAATGTAATAATCTATTTGCGTAAAATTAGAAGTACAAAATAAAGATATTCTGTGCAATGTTCTTTTATTATATGTTAAGCAATTCATTGGAAATTGTAATCTCATTACTTTTCACCCCGGAATGTCAATTAAGACAAGAGTATTATCTTAATTGACATGTATTACATGGTATCCCCATACCCTGAATTCTCTCAAGTTTTCCCCATCTTTCCTTAAAAAAAAATAGTCGTTATTATTTATATTACTATTTTCATATTATTGGGGAAAAAAGGGTGGTGTGCGTCTTTAAAAAAAAATCGTATTGATTCGGAACAACATGTTTTTTGTAAAATGACCATTAACCCAATAGTTCTTTCATACGTCATTCCACTATTTCAATTTCATTCAATGAATTTCAAGTCAGCCAGCCGAATTAAAATACGCATGAAAGGCTTTGTATAGAAGTAGTAGCCTGCAGAGTGAAAAAATTAATTAATTAATAGCTACACAAATATTTGCCAAGCAGTTGAAAACCGTGGACAAATAACAAACATGCTTGTGTTTACCAAGGTAGTTGAACATTGCTCATTTTTTGACGTTTCATTGTGGAAACGGTGAAAATGTATCGGCTGCTCCTACATTATGTTTTGCCAGATACTCTACAGCATGGGTACACAAAGTACCCATGCTGGCACTTTTATAGGTTTATAGTTGAATGTATTTGAATACATTTAGGTATACTCCAATTCATAAAGGGTCTATCGCATGCCAGTTGAAAGTTTTGGTTAACGCCTGTCTTATGTCTTATTTTCAAGAAAAAACAGTTGGGAAAATTCAAAAATGGTTAGGTGAATTTACTGTTAATCACTATTAGAGGGTGTTGCACGGTGACGCCGTCAGAGAAAACCATAAATACCTTTGTGGTTTGAGAATTATTCAGGATATTGTGCATGTTAGAGAGTAAGTACAGTAGAAGGAATATAATAAGTAACATTCCATACAAAAATTACGCTATTTTTTCATCAACCTTACAAGAATGTTACCGAGTCACTTTAAAGGTAATACATCCTTTTCAGTCAGCACAGCCGAGCCGTACTTTTTGGTAATAAAAGATAAGCTTTTGGCAAATATACTTGCCAAGTGCAAAGTTTCGTGGAAGAGCAATAAATTCACACAACCATAGGCAATGGCATAGCATGATTCCACCCAACGAGGGGCCCTACAACGATGCATTTTTAAAACTTTTGTTGTTGTTGTTGTGGGGGGGGGCAACATATTTACTCGGAAAATGGTAAGCGATTATACACGATGAAGGTTACTGATTTGGGGGCGTTACGGGATGTTGTGCCTTTACTTTCGTCACATTCCCCTTCTCCTTTCCCCTTGTCACTTCTTGTATTTCATTTTTGCAATGCCCTTTCCACCACTCAATGTGTGTGTAAGTGGGAGGGGGGGATGTTACTATGGATGGAGTTCCGGGGAATATGGGTGGGGGCGATGATACACAACTATTGAAGGGAGTTGAAACATCCCTGGTTAAATACTCCATTTTGTATTTTGTTTCTGTATGTTTAATCAAAACTGTTCCCAAGAATGTGCGCAAATTCCTCCTGGCATTGACTAAGAAGACCATGTATTCGGGGAAATTATGTGTGTACATGAGCTTCAAGCTATTCCTTACCACTTTTCCTAGTCTATTTTAGACTGAATACCAATCAGAAAACAATGAAAACATTTACCAAAGGTGTTTTGCCCTATTATGCCTAACCTTAGGCCTTATATTAGTAAAACTGAAGAACAGAGATGGCTTCCTCTTTATGGTCCTATTTATTGTGCATTGGACTCACTTTTTTAAACAAGTATTTACCACCGGCACGCCCCAACCGACTCCACACAGACGTCACACCGGCTGAGTGCTGACTATTTGGGATAAAGTAATGTGTCTTGGTGGGTGGGTATACATATAAGATGATAAAAGCCGTAGTTGAAGATCATTGCTTTTTCTTTTGTTAAAAAAAAATAACTATACCTTGTAATTATTTTTTCTTTTTCTACATTTAATGTTATATTGTTTTTCAAATTGTTAGGGGCCTCGTGTACCAGCACAAATTGCTCCTTAGCAGTCATGGTCTTCTATGTATTCTGTATTTATGATTTGTACTTTGATGCCAAATAATTGAATTGATTGTATTTGTTATGGTCAGGCTAGAGCCTCGTCTTACAAAGAGTCAGGGGCGGCGATCCCGGGGGGGGGGGGACACTGCAACACACTTTTATACCTTGGAGGGCTCAAGAATGAAGCGTTTAGACAAATTAAAATGGACAAATCTTCTTGCTCTGTAGCTATGCTCCCTCGCATAATATTCTTCATGGTGTAGGCCTACAAATAAATACTGAAGCAAAATGATGTATGAAAAAGTTATATTGCCTGTTTTATACTATTGTTTTGCTAAGAAATGTAATTTGTTAAAACGTCAAAACCTGTCACTACCGTCACCTTATCCCCTCTCGTTCACAATGCTCTCCCGCACTGGCGTAATGATGGGGGGGGGGGGGGGGGGCTTGGGGCAGTTTTCCCTAATACAATCCAAACGTGTTTTTTTTTCTAATTCGATACCAGTGATTTACAAATGTTGCTGAAATGACATGGTTTTTCCCTGTGCACCCGGGGGCTCTGCCCCTTGGACCCCATCAAGAGCCCTAAGACGGCCCCTAGTTCCTCTTCTGACCTTAATTAAATGCCTAAAAACCCTAAGCTCCCGGGGGCACCGCCACCTGGATGCTCATCTGACTGTTATTGAATGCCTAAAACCCCTGAGCTTCCGGGGCTCCGCTCCTGGATGCTTATCTGACCCTTCTTAAATGCCTATAACCCGCGGGCTTCATGAGGCTACGCCTTGGACCCCACGCCAATTTACGCTCCACGCTTCGCTCTACATGATCGAAAATATTTTAGCCCCCCCCCCCCCCAACTTTGAAAAACGTTCCGCGGGGCCTGCATGTACCATGTACGAGTGGGCGTGATGCGAATTTTAGATAAAATGTCCTATTAGAGATATTTCATGGAGAAATGGTGCAGTTGAAGATTACTCGTAGACCGCTTTAACCAGGTAAAGCTAAGTTTCATTGTTTTAGTACAAATCATGCTTTTTATTTAAAAGGACACTTTTCTTTTCTTTTAGTCTCGAAATTTACACATTTGACATTTTGTTCCGTAAGGGAGGGGGGTGCAAAAGCCATTGGCATAATTTTTTTATTTTTTTATTTTTATTTTTTTAATTTTTTTTTATTAAAAAGAAAAGAAAAAATCCGCAAAAAGGGGGGGGGGGGGGTCGATAAAAAGTACACACATACACATAATAAAGGGGTCCCCCCCCCTGCGTACGCGCGTCTCTGCTTTTATCATACACATTAGTTTTCCACCCACCTAATGAAATATGAGGGAGTGGAAATCCCCAGTTCTTTAACGTGCAATACTGTTGGGATAACAATACGAAGCGTGCAAGAGGAACATATTGTATCTCATTTCACCCAGAGGCAAGAGGCTGTGAACGTATGATAAGTTGCCTAGTTAGCTTTTTATCTTTTTAATCTAATTTTATATAAAAAACATGTTTACAGTCTTTAAAGGAAACATTGTAATAAACTCATGATATATGTTTTAAAGTGACTCGGTAACGTTGTTGAAGTTTGATGAAAAAAATTGCTTAATTTTTGTATAAAATGTTACTTACTATACTAACCCTCTGACATGCAAACAATCCTGAACAAATTCTCAAACCACAAAGATATCTATGGTTTTCTTTGAAGGCGTCGATGGGAGGCACCATCTAACAGTGATTAACAGTAAATTCTCCCAACCATTTTTGAATTTTCCCAACCGTTTTTCCATGAGAAAAAAAAATAAAACAGGCTATACAAATCCGTCAACACTTTACTGTCTGGAATGGAATGTAGAGCCATTTATTGCTTTTTGACGATTTACATTCACCTAAAATGTAATTAAATTGTCCTTGTCTTGATGCTAAGCAGGCTTTGACAAGTAGCAGAATAGAAGTAGAATAATATAGTTGGGAGAATTAAGGAATCGATCAGATCGGTTTTTCCCAATTTGTACCGTGAATAATGATCCGTTTTCACTCAAATTTTCAGATTATCTTTCATTGTGCATCCAGCATTGAAGTCACTACCTTAGCACCACTATCTATCATCTGAACAATGTTACAAGGTCCCTTTAAGAATGATGATCATCACGATATCATGGGTCCTAAACGCTTTTCCAACCAGCTCTGAAAAGAGATACCTACCCATATCTTTACTGTGGAGTAGGCAACAGTATTGTCCCTCAATACTCCAACCAACTCCTCATGGATATCATTCGGCTCCTTCTGGAGCAACGTGAAACATATGACTGCACGTCGCTAAACGGTATCCATTGATATAAATCATTTTTTTAAGTCCCGGGTACTCCGATTTGAACGGCTGCTCTAATTACTGGTTGGGGTGCTGCTAAACTTTAATCGTGTCACCTGTAATGGGAAAGATGGAATATTCACAAGACATAATTACGTCACCGTATACCTGCTCCTTCTCAATCGGGCTATGAACGTATAGAACACAAATCTAAGTTGTTGACCAATCGAAATAATACAATATTTGATATCAATGATTTATCATTTTGTATCCAACTTTACGAAAGAATGAAACAGCCCGAAATATACCTGATCTGCAAAGACGGCATATTCGAGAAACCGCATATTGAACATTAATTGTCAAGAGTTTGTTTTCACATTGCGGCAGACTCGTCGATTTAAGATCATATCCATGAACGCCCACTTGATATTCTGTCTGAACTTTGAATTCACGGATCTTAGCTGCGAAAATATTTTCCCACCATCTGAAATATGCGGCATGATAACGTCAAAAAAACGACTGTGTCTAAATATAGTAGTTAATCTTTGCTCATTTAATTGTATTTCATTGTGGAAACGGTGAAAAGCGTATCGGCTGCTCAAATGTTTTTTTGCCAGATACTATGCAGGATGGATATAAAAGTAAGCTCATCTTTGATGTACATATGTCGGAGGTTTATAGTTTAATGTATTTCAATACATCTAGGTATGCACCAAATTATTTAGGGCTAGTTGTAAGCCAGTGAATGAGAAGATATTTTTTGGTTGGCTTGTATACAATTTGCTGTTGACTTTACTTCTCATTTCAATAGAAAGAGACGGAAGCAATGGAAATTCATAAAGGGAAGGTTACTACGAAAAAAGGAACTAAAATTGAAAATATAAATGGTATAATCTGAGAGTAGGGATTTATGTAGTGAATGTTTCAACATGGGCATTCTGTATTTATTTGGATAACTCGTAGGTTTCATAAAGGAAGAGGTAAGAGAAACTATAAAACACAAATCACACACTGACAAATGACAATAATTTATTCAGTCTGTTTAATTGAAGTATGGTATTTGATAAAAAATCTGTCAATCTTTTTACCATTCGATGGAGGGGGGGGGGGGGGGGAGGTGGAGGGTGTCATGCTGGACGGGGTTCCAGAGTTCTGAAGGGGGAGGGGGGGGGGGGGTGAGTAATTAGTCACAACCATTGAAGTAAATTGAAACATTCCTCGTTAGTTGACATTTACAATTTATAATTTTTTTTCTGTATGTTCTTTTTCTGTCGGAACTGTTCAGAAAAATGTACCCTAAAATCATTTGGGTATTAACTATGATCATTCATTCGGAGGAGGAATATGTTAACATTATTTAAAAACCTATTCCTTACCTTTTTTCCCCCAAAAAATCCAAATGGACGACCTACAAAAGATGACCTAATCCCCCCCCCCCCACCTAACGGAACGGAATGTCGATCGGTCAAATTTCAGGACCCCCCCCCCCCCCCATCCCCCCGCTTATTCAGCGGCTGGTTGAGTCGTTGCGAAATTTTGGGACCAAAAAAAAAAAAAAAAAAAAAAAAGGTCCTCTTACCAACCCCCTCCCCCCCCCCTCCCCCGCCTTTTCAGCGGCTGGCTGGGTCGTTGCGAAATTTTTGGCCCGATTTCAAAATGTTAACACCCTCCTCCTTGAAAAAATTCTGCGTACGCCAATGTATGGATGTAATCATTTGATATATATATATAAATCGCTGTACCTTTGAGGCAAATACATGTTAACACATTTAAACATAAAGTCACCCTATTGTTATTGACATAATTGAAAGACAGTTCGTTTACTATATTTGTAACAAAAAAATATAATCTGTTAACAAGAAATTTTGAACTTTTGGCCCACAACACTTTAGACTAATAAAAAAAAACTTGTTTATTTAATATTCATTTTTAAATCAATGTTTTCAAATCTGATTCATTTAAACGACACATTTGTGTCATCTGCAAAGATGATTTAAACCAGTACCTCTGGCATATTATATAGATCATTAACATAAATGAGAAAAAAGAAGGCCCCCAAAATAGAGCCCGCTTGAAAGTTGCAATTCGCTAGAATGAATACCTTTATAATTTACAAACTGTTTTCTATTTTTTGTAATAATCTTTAATCCAATCCAATACTTATCCCCTAATTCCATCAAATCTGAGTTCGGCAAATAACAATTGAACATTAGTTCAATCAAAGGCTTCTGAAATGTCCAAGTACAAAACAGTAGTTCATTCTTTTATTATCAAGAACAATCATTACCTGATCTATATAAGTCAGTTACTGCATGCATAGTTGGATGGCCCGTTTTAAATCCATATCGAAAGCTAGATAGAGTCTTATTTTATCCATATATATCAAACGCATATCAAACGCATATAGAATAAACGCTGAAAGGCTTGTTTTAAAAACACTGGTACAGTGGTAGTACTGATATAGGACGGTTATTTACAAACTGATCAATATGACCCTTTTAAAATATGGGTGATACCCTGGCCAGTTTGAGACTTTGTGGAGCTTGACGAGATCCAAAAGATTAGATAAATATATAATTCAAAGGTAATATCAATAAATATATGTTCTATTTCACAATAGTAGTACAAGTACTATCAAGACCTGGGCTTTTCTTTAGTTTTATAAGTCATTAAAAACATTGAGTAAGATCAATGTCCAATGTATCAGAAGCTTTGGCTCTAATACTTACAGAGTATCGAGAACATTTATTTGTTATTTTATTGGAATCTGAAATAACACAATTTGAATTTTCGACAAAACTGGATGAGATATTTACTCATCCATATCTAGATGGATTAAATCTAGTAAATTCAAGTTAAAATCTTAGAGTACAGTTTCGTCAACCTGTTAAATTAAAGTGCAATGTATCTGCTTCTCAAAATCCATCAAACTTGTCATCAACAGTTACAAAAATTGAGTATGCAATACATTCTCTTCAGAATTTTCAAAAAGACCAGGTATTAAACAATTATTACATATAGACATGCAGGAACTATAATTTCGAAGACTTGTAAGAAAAATTTGGTAACAAAGAAGGAAACAAGAAAAAGGCCAATAAATCTCTTAAAACTGCAGGTAAAATTTCCTATCAGAGATTTTTCATGGAGACATGGTGTAGTTGAGGATTACTATTAGATTGCATCAACCAGGTAAGATAACTCAGTTTCATTGTTTTAGTACAAATCAAGGTTTGGATGGAGGTTTTCTCAAATCTTCTTTGCAGTTGATGTGTTTCCTGTTTTGAGTCTCGTTTTTGTTTGGGACCGATACACAAATTCTTCCTTCAAAATACCATGCGCCCTAAACTATGTCTATTAATCGAAACTATATACATACTAAATAGGGGAGTGTCAGGGGCGGATATAGGAGGGAGGGGGGTGTTTCGGCGGTTTAAACCCTAAGTGAAAAAGAAAATAGTAAAACGGCGCGATTTTCGGAAAAGGTTTTGGTCACCCCCCCCCCCCCCCCCCCCCCCGCCCTGGCAAAAAACGAGGTCCGCCCCTGAGTGTAAACCTACGATTGATTAGAGGAATTGCAATAACTCTTGGTAAGATGGGGGGGGGGGGGGGGGTTATCAGTCCGTTTACGATCTCGTCAGAATGAATGTGGTATTAGTGAGACTATGATCGATTGAGAGTCTGATAAAAGCTCCTCCCTGCTTTTGTCATACACAACAGTTTTCCACCCAACTTATGAAAATATGTGTAAGTGGATATCCCCCGGTTCTTGAATGTGTAGTATAGTTTGAATAACTATACGAAGCGTGCAAGAAGAACATGTTGCATGTCATTTCACCCAGAGACAGCAAGCAGTTAACATTGGTAATGTGCAATTATCCAATTATCTTTATTTAAAAAAACATGATTACAGTCTGTACATGGTACATTGTCATAAACTTATGATGAAAGTTTTAAGAATGATTAATTTATCATTACGACGATCTTAATAGTTTCATGCGTGGGTCGTAAATATTGTCCTAATCAGCTTTGAAGAAGGTTACCAATGTGTTTGGTGTCGAGTAGGTAAGAGTATTGTCCCATAACGTGCCACGAGCTCCTCATGGATATCATTTGGATCATTCTGGAAAACCATGAAACATATGGTTGCAGGTTGCTCTATTGATAAAGTCATTTTTCACATTTCAGGGAACTCCGATTTGAACGGCTGCTCTAATAACTAGGTGGGGTGCTGCTACTTAAATCGTGTCACTCGTTTTGGGAAAGTAACATATCCATAAGACATTATTACGTCACGGTATACGTGCTCCAGTCATGTTTAAAATTTGAATTTGAGTTTCTTCGTTGCCTTCTAAGCTAGATATCTATATCTATAAAGAATATATTTACAGTCTCTACATGGGACATTGTGATGAACTTGGGATTAAGGTTTTAAAAATGATAAATTTATCATCATCAGGATTCCAATATGTTCATTCGTGGGAAGTAAACGCTTTCCCAACGCTTTCCCAACGAGCTTTGAAAGAGAGTTCTTCTTCTTTCTCCTTTTCTTCTTCTTCTTCTTCTTCTTCTTCTTCTTCTTCTTTTCCAAGGAAAGTGCTACAGTTGCCCATGTCTTCAGTTTGGAGTAGGCAAAAGTATTGTCCTGCAATATTTCCACCAGCTTCTCATGGATATAATTTGGTTTCTTACGGAGCCCCATGAAACAGATGGCTACAGGTTGCTCATCGACATCCATTATATGAGTCATTTGTTAAAGTCTTGGGTACTCCGATTTGAACGGCTGCCCTTAAAACTTATCGAGGTGCTGCTGAACTTCAGTCTTTCACCTGTAATGGAAAATATCAAATATTCAAGATCAAATGATAAAGTTCTGTTTGTTTAAAGTAGTGCTTGCATTTCCATAATTTTATTAAACGAATTCGTTTTCACTGGCTGCCTGCCGTAGCAACTAACGGAACTAACAAAAGGCTTAACTCCGTTTCGTTGACAATCAGCCGTAGATGAAAGACGTCATGCATGGCTGATTGCAATAAAACGGAGTTAAGTCTTTTTTCAATTTAGCTTGTTGTTACGGCAGGCAGCCAGTGAAAACGTATTCGTTTAATAAAATTATGGAAATGCGAGCACTACTTTAAACAAACAGAACTTTGTTATTCCTAGCTCATTTTTCCTGACTGAGGTGTCATATGAAAGGGCAGAAACTCAATTTTCTAGAAATGGGATTTTCTCTTTGAAATTACCCCAAATTAATTTCCGGTTTCCTCTCTTCAAATTCATTTTAATCACTCATGCGTGAAATACACATTACATGAGTTGCATCAAATGAAAGAAGAGGATCTTAGTATTCCAAATATGTGTCATTTATCAATTATAATTGTTATTTAGGTATGATGAAACATCGATCATTCTCGGTTCCTTTTTTGTTGGGACATACTGTATATACGCATTTACTTTATCTGTGCAATACTATCACTGTTGTAATGTCATATTTTGCATGTTTGTTAAATATATATATATATATATATTATGTTTAATACATGTATAGGTCTATATGTTTGTTAGGGTTTAATGTACACCTAGCATTAAAGGCCCGGTAACACATAGACGACGCACGGCCCGAGCATTGAACATCTGTAAAGGCCCGGTCACACAGAGGGGATGCATGGGGAACGCACGGCCAGCGCATTGGAATTTTGCGATTTTGTCCAGTGCGTTGTCGTTCGCTAGGCGTGCGTCATCATTCGTTACTCGTTCGTCGAGCGCGCCGGACCCACGCTATGCATTCGTCGTCATTCGCTGTGTGCGTCGGGATTTTTTGAGCATGCTCAAAAGTGTGCGCGGAACTCGACGCATGAATGTACACGCCAAAGGCACGCCAGACATGCGCGAAGCGCGCTAGACCAGCGACAGACAAACGCGGAGCACACGCCCTGTATACGCACAGCGCGCTAGCTACACGATGCGCATTTTGTGTCAGCTAGCTATCTTTTCCAAAATCGTGACAAAAGTTAGGGACTCAGCCTTTTTCAATTTCCAATGCGCGGGCCGTGCGTCGTCCATGTGTGACCACCTCCGTTCAGAACGCGGTGCACGCGTAGACCATTCGTCCAGCGCGCTAGCAACACGCTGTGCATTCGTGGAAGTTGTTATCATGTGCGCTCTGTGTATGGTCTGTATGCGCACTGTATGCGCCATGTATGCGCTCAGCGCACTAGCAACACGCTATGCATTTGGACAAAAGTTGGGCGCACGACAACGCACTGGCCAAAATTGCAAATTTCCAATGCACTGGCCGTACGTTCCCCTTGCGTCCCCTTTGTGTGACCGGGCCATACAGGTCGTGTGCCCGACTTTTGTGAGGATTTGATAGAAGCTAACGAGCTGACACCGAATGTGTAGCGTGTTGATAGCGTGCTGCGCGCATACAGGGTGTATGCTCCACGTATGTCTGGCGTTGGTCTAGCGCGCACTGCGCGGGTCTCGCGTCCGTCTGGCGTGTACATTCAAGCGTCGAGCTCCGCCCACTTTTGAGCAGGCTCAGAAAATCCCGACGCACACAGTGAATGACGACGAATGCATAGCGTTGGCCCAGCGTTGGTCCAGCGCACTCGACGAATAAGTAACGCATGATGTAGTATTAGTAGTATTTATTTCCGTTTACAAATATAATAACAATGTATAAGATTCGGTGGTTTACCCACATTCAGCTTACCCGACATAGGAAAGCTGGTCTTCCATGGGGTCCGGAACAATCACATAAACAAAACAGAACATAAATACATATCTGAACAACAGTACACACATTTTGAGGAAAAAAGAAGAAGAACAAAAGAAAAAAAAATCATTTCATACGAAACAAGTAATCATAACAAGATAAGGAGGGGGACCATGTGCTACTGTAACAGGTCTGCAATCTTAGATCTGAATGTATTAACACTAGGGGACGATTTGATATGAGGAGGAAGTGTGTTTTAGGCCTTTGCGTTTCTATACTTGAATGATCTTTTAAGGTAATTTGTTCTCGGTTTGGTTAATTTTATTTGAGCTTCAATTTGGGAAGGGTAGGAATGGGTTCTCAACTCAAAATCATTTCTTAAATACTTAGATGATGACGAACACCTAGCGAACGAAATTGCAAATTTCCAAAGCGCTGGCCGTGCGCCTATGCAAATAGGGGACGCATGGGCATTGAAAATGTGCATTTTTTGCCAGTGCGTTGTCGTGCGTTAGGTGTGCGTCATCCTTCGTTACTCGTTCGTCGAGTGCGCTGGACCAACGCTGGACCAACAATATGCATTCGTCGTCATTCGCTGTGTGCGGTTAGATTTTTTGAGCGTGCTCAAACATGTGCGTGGAGCTCGACGCATGAATGTAAACGCCAAAAGAACGCCAGACATGCGCGGAGCGCGCTAGACCAACGCCAGACATACACGGAGCACACGCCCTGTAAACGCGCAGCGCGCTAGCAACACGCTATGCATTCGGTGTAAGCTCGCTAGCTTCTCCCAATATCTGACAAATTTCGGGCTCACGACTTTCATACTGCCGGTGAAATTCACTCGCTCTGGCGAGCCCTGGCCGGAAGTGAAGAATAATTGCGCAATCGCAATGTGGAAATTCAGTGAGAAAGAAACAACATTTGCGCGATGCGATAAACAAAAATCCATTGTACTTCTTTTACATTGTTAGTAGCCGGTTTTAAATATTTTTTTGTTCACTATTTGGTCTAATAAATAAATAATATTTAATAAACATTTTATCATATGTAAAAATATATATTAATGTTGGTTTTTTACAAAGCTTAACATTAATGTAAAATACAAAACTGGTTACGAAAAAACGCTCTTACACTGCGACATTTGATCATTTCCATCGGTGTTTTAAACGCTGTTTTCTCCCGAACCCACTCACAGTGGCAGTTTCATCGGTGTCACAGGATAGAAAGAGAATTTATCCTGCTCTTGAGCAGGAGAATGTAATCGCCTATTTCTCTTCCTTTCATTGGCTATTTCTCCTCTGTAGCATGCATAGTGGCCGTTTCATCGGATGCGTCCGGATACATCCGATGAAAATCAGGCCAGTTTGAAAGGGGTATCATAAAAGTATAATAATACGTTTCGATATGTATATACTTGTAGAATTATGAGAGAAATCAGTATTTAAAGTGACAAATTTATTTCATTTTTTTTTAAATGGGATGCACATGTATGTTTACAATCATTTCAATATCTTGATTGCAAATAGTTGTTAATTTTGAGCGCTTGTGTGTACTATTGAAATGTATAAATCTAATCCACTCCATTCTGGAGGAAAATTAGGAGAGCATGATTCGCTTCGACCCTTATACATGATTTCGTTAAATCAGAAGTATTACAAATCAAGATAAATATACTTTTGAAATTATTATTGACTGTATGTGAACCAATTTATTTAAATTGTAACCTCATGACTTTCCACACCGGACTATCGATTAAGATTACACATGGTATCACGAAACCATGATCTATTTTTTAAAAGTTTTTTTTCAAATAAATAGGTATTATCAATACTATTATCATATCATCGAAACAAAGAGGACCTTGTGTGTCTGTTTCAGTATCGTATACATTCGGAACAATATATTATTTCTGACATGACTTTTGACCCAATAGTTCTTTTAAACGTCATTCCATTATTTAAATTTTGTTTCAATTGGTTTCTGCTCAGCCAGCCGAATAACATTACTATGACAGGCTTTGTATAGAAATAAATGCCTGAATTGTGAACAATTGAAATTCCTAGCTGCGAAAAAAACATTGAAACATAAAAAACACGATTTAACAATTAGTTGAACGGTGCTCGTTTTAGTGAGTTTCATTGTGTCAACGAGGCAAACGATTAGGGTGCCTAAATGTCCATTTGCCAGATATTATGCAGGATAAGTATACACATATGCTCTGCTTTGAAGTACATATGTCAGAGGCTTATATTTTAATGTATTTCGATACATTTAGATAAACGCCAATGCATAAAAGGCTACGAATCGTATGCCAGTGAATGAAAATTGATCTTTCGGCTGGCTTGTATAAAGCTGACTGTTGATTTAATTTCTCATTTCAATAAAAAGAGTGAACAAAATGCAGCACATAGGAGGAAAGCAACTGAGAAAATAGTAAGATAAATATAACTTTCAAATTGTTAACCTCAGAGTGAAGAAAAAAGTTAAATAAACATTAAAGTATAAATCAAACTGACCAAATTAAATTGAAATACTAATCATAAAATATTTCAAAAAAGTTTAGTTGATTTAGACTTATAACACATGCGTTTGTTTAGCTTGGTTTCAGTAGAATGAATTCATGGTCGGGCTATGTACTCATAAACGAAACTCGTAGTTGTTGACAGATCGAAAGAACAACATTTTTTATGCTTTCAATTTATTATTTCGTTAGCCACCTTTACTAAAGGTTGAAACAGAGTCCGAATCATGTCTTGTCTGCAAGGACTGCATATTCGAGAAACCATATATTAACTATTGATTTATACGAGTGATCTTATGTTGCGATAGATCGGTCGATTCAAGATCCAATATCCATGATCGTCCACCTGACATTCTGTCTGAACTTAAAATTCAAGGATAAGGTTGTGTTTCAATTTGAGAATATATAATATGACTAATCAATATGTAATATGGCTAAATAAATACACATATTATTGACAAACATACAGTATAATGAGTAATTTTTATTCGATGGAAGAATTTTAAAAGAAGAAAATAATAACCAATCATAGTAATCATTATGCTGTTTTAAATTTAATTTACAGCATTAAACGATACTCCGTTGGCAAAATGAGTGACAACACTGAAGACGTTTTCGACGATATTTTGGAAAAGATAGCTGGGGATCTCTACGGGGATCTAGTCGTCGCTAATTTAGGAAAGAAACTAGGATTTAAACCTGCAGCTTGCGGTCGGTTCAATGATGAAAACGCGCGACAAGGGGGCTCACACATGGGCACTCTGAATATGCTTCGAAAATGGCGTCAAGGGCAAATAAAGAGTGAGCAAAGGGAAAATCTGAAAGCTGCCCTGGACAAAGCTGGCCATAAAGAAATGGCGGATGAATACTTGTCTGCTAATGATGTGGGTAAGTACAATTTTGAAGTGCCATTTAAACAATTTTGTTAATGCATAATTACTTTTGTATTGTTAGAGATTGAGAATAAAATCGCAATTGTACACTGTCAGAAATCAGTGATGACTGGATTCAACTTATGGTCAATGCCAACCGTTACGTAATTACGCTTCCGGAGAATTTTCAATTTTTAATATTATGAACTAAAACGAGATCCTTATATATATTGAGGTTTCGTATCAAACATTCGTGAAATCTAGGAAACAGTAATTGCATACACTTTGTTACGGATTGCACAGAACTTCCATTTTTGGTCATTCTTTAACAAAGCTATTGCAAATAAAATATCTTATAATTCTTTTGAAAGGAAATTTTGCTGTTGTGAGATATTTTCATTGAACTTGATTTATAATATCGTTAATTTGTACATGTTTATTTAACTGTCTATAATTTGTCTTATTTCAAAATTGAAAATTTTCTGAAAATGTCATTTCGTAGCGCTTGGAAATGACCTGATATATTGAATGTTCGTTGGCAGCATAATTCACATTCATTTCAAAGTCCTGTTCAGTACGGGTTTCATATATCGCAGGCAACTCGATCTATGCCAGATAAGTCTTCGTAGATACATGGTTTCTCTCTGATAACATACACCAGGTTCCCTATCAGGAAAAGTTTAACTTGCGTCCATTTAGTCTCAATCTCCACATTTATAGCGCTGAGAGACTTCTGTGGAAAGCGTTTTATAAGCACAGTTGTATTAGCATTATTATTATTATTTGGCATAACCCCGTACTTATTCTGTATTGACCTTCAAGATTTTTGAAAGACTGAATGTAATACCATTAAAATACTCACATAGTATGCAAATTCAATTCTGCGATGTAAAAATTAATACATCCTCTTAGGTTCTGTTTTGAACATATTCCAAATATTTGTTAAGATAAAAGTTCAATAACATCGAAAGCTGAAACAACAGTGATACCCAGTTGAATAATGAAGAGGGCCAAGTTCGTTCTTCTTATGAAGTAATGAAAGAATGAACATTTAGCTAATATTACACTCCCCTTGATCAACTCTTAAAATGAAAAGGAAACATTGCGTCGGGAAGGTACTAGCTACCTAAGTGAATCCTGATTTCTACTACTTTTTTTTTTATTGTAAGAGCAACAAGCAAGTCACGCATCGGCTGCTTCAACGGTGCAAGGTGCAAGCTCCCAGTCTTCCCAGGGGTATGTATTATTAAAAAAAAATCAAATACAATCTACTATGACTGTTTCTAAAATGCTATGGAGTAGTGTCCACGGCTCCTTAATAACTTTCCGGTATTGCCTTATTGATTATCATAGGATATATATCATGTATGGTATAACGTCTTATTGATGATTTCAAATGTTGACGAAGTCTTAGTATTGTTTTCTAAACATATCTCGAGATTCTCCAAATTCACAGTATGTTTCAAACACCCATACGGGGTCGGTACAGCACAAAGCACAGCTAAAGCACATTGTTGTGAATGGTGTACTAACCAACTCTTTAACCTACTCACATTTAAAACTTGATTTAAAACGTTGAGTCGCTTAGATGATGAAAGTGTAACGAATTACATACTTAGTTTGTACAATAAATCTAGCTTTTAAATGCATTTGTCGATATAGAAGTGACTCACTTTCAAATTTGAACTGCATCATCGGTTCTTTACAATTCTGTTTCAGCTGTCAAAAGAAGGCTAATTGTACTACTACTACTTCTTCTAATACTACTATTAAAAACGAAATCATTTTCAAAGAAAAATTATGACGTGATTTTTTGGTAATATACGAATGAAACGGCAAGACTCATAAGTCGATGGGGGTAAAGTCCGTAAAGTACTGGTATGATGTCAACCATTTTAAACAGTTGTTCAAACTGATTTTTTTCCTTTCTTATACAAAATATTTCCAAAACGAAAGAAATGGCCTTTAACTTTCAGACCCAGAACGCTCAAATGTAATGCCCACGAAGATAAAACAGAAATACATTGATTTTGTAGAATCTTAAAGGTATTACAAAGTTTTGGTATGGGGTCATGGATTTGGTTCAGATTAACATATGGAAGCATATGCGTTCCTACAATATTCATTGATCGTTGTCGCGGTTGTAATCGAGTCTAAAGTTATGAAATTATAAATAATAAACTCTTTATGTCGTATAGCTTCCTCTCATGGTCAAGATATTAATGTACCTATGAAACAATGTTTCTTGAATAAAATAGACCAATTTCCTATTTTCGTTTGGAAATTATATATCACAACAACATATTCTGAGATTTTCATGGTCGCAGCTACCATTGTACGGCCATTTATCAAAATTTACCGGGAGCACCGGTAAATTGTTATATTTAATATTTCTCGAAAACAGAAGTGTTTTAGGGGCTAATTTTTTTAGTGCTTATAATACATCCACAGGGGCATCCAAATTTACCAAAATTGTAAAGATTCACTATCCACTCAATATTTAAAATTTCCCAAAACTTTGTATTACCTTTAATAACTACTAACAAAAGGCACAGTAATTAAGGGCAACTTCTCAGTGTAAAGTAGTGTTTTCGAAGTCCCGACCAACAATGTTTGTTCCTCGGTAATTGAAATCGTTTCCATTTATACAGTGCGTCCCAGAAAAAACGAAACCGAGAAGTTTCGATGTTCTATCATAACTTAATCACAACTATAATTGGAAAGCTTAGAGTCTCCTCTTTCATGTGATGCTACTCAGATAATGCATATTTCACGCATGAGTGATTAAAATCAATTTGAAGGAAGGAAACCAAAAAGACATTTGGCGGGCGGTATCTGAATTTCGAAGGAAAATTCACATTTCTAGAAAGTTGAGTTTCTGCCCTTTCATATGACACCTCAATCAGGAAAAATGAGCGAGGAATGACAAAATTCTGTTTGTTTAAAGTAGTGCTTGCATTTCCATAATTTTATTAAACGAATTCGTTTTCACTGGCAGCCTGCTGTATCAATAAACGAAATTAACAAAAGACTTAACTCCGTTTCGTTGACAATCAGCCGTAGACGAGAGTCTTCATGCATGGCTGATTGTCAACGAAACGGAGTTAAGTCTTTTGTCAAATCTGCTTTTTGCTACGGCAGGCACCCAGTAAAAACGAATTCGTTTGTTAAAATTATGAAAATGTAAGGGCTACTTTAAACAAACAGAACTTTGTTATTCCTGGCTTATTTTTCTTGATTGAGGTATCATATGAAAGAGCAGAAAAAGAAATTTCTAGAAATATGAATTTTTCTTTGAAATTCAGATACCGCCCGCCAAATTACTTTTTGGTTTCCTTTCTTCAAATTGCTTTTAATCACTTATGCGTAAAATATGCATTACGTGAGTAGCATCAACTAAAAGAAGAGACTCTAAGCTTTCCAAATATGTATCATTCATTAATTATGGTTGTGATTAAGTTATGATAAAACATCGATACTTCTCGGTTTCGTTTTTTTTGGGACGCACTGTATACTAAGTCGTCTTAAATCATACAACTATCCAAGACCGAGATAAGGAGCCTTTGTACAATATGAAATATATTCTAAATATATGACATAAACGCCATCAAGTGATAATTCTTGAAATTGTCCCCTTGGCAAAATCGAAGAAAACAATACCTCATGGAAAAGCTATTGAAGGGAGAAAATGGAAAACCTTTGGGATGTAATTGTAGATATTTACCGAAAAGAACACGAAATTGTTAGAAGCCATAAGCAACCTGAAAAGCACAAAAGATATTCCTTAATAGAATACCAAATATTAAATAAAATCATTCAATTATCCACGAAGGGTTAAGAAATATTAAATACCAACAATATTAGTTGAATAGATATATGCCATTTCCCCTCATTATTGTGTTGGCATGAGAGACGATATAATAACAAACATGTGTAATATGTAGGTATGTAAAATCAATGAATGTCTTCCATTAGACTAACTTAACTGAAAGTCCTTTTGCCATTTTGTCTTTCTGTCTCTTACACACACACGTACACACATACTTCATTACAAAATATGCAATGAACTGATATTGAAACAATCAGAGAGGAAGGCCACGATGAAGGTACGTGCGTAACGTCTGATACACATTTATATTGTCTTTCATTAAATTTTTGAAACATGAGTTTGCCAATCATTTCGAAGACGTTGTCAAAAAAACAATCGCGAAGGTCTCTTATTTGTCGCTGGCTTTACAAATGGACTTGAGTTCAGAATTTCTAAATTTAAAGGGAATGGACTGAGGTATGAAAATTTGAGCTCGGCATTTGATTATTTATTATATAGTTCAGAAACATCTCGATGTCGTCATAATGACGCGACCCGAATTGGCGCTCGCACAGAATGCCAGTGATTTCGATAAGTATACATATGTATATGCGTCAAACATGATGATGATGACTTCTTGTATAGCGAAGATATCCGTCTTTTCTAGGAGATATTGTCGTTTGCTCCAAATAGTTTCACCCATCAAACTTTCTTACTTAGTGTGTACAATTGAGATTAAACACATTTTCCATAGTAGTTCTTAGCATTCATATACAAGTATACTCCTTTTCCAATTCACAGTTGAGCCTGACGGGAAAGGTTACTACAAGCAGACGATGAAGCAAGCCATCCCTTCTCAAGAGCAGCTGGATGAAAAAGAGGTTTCTGAAAAATATATCCTTACATTGTATGAAACTAAATTGAACAAATATAATTTATAACGTTAAAATTCACTCTGTTTTACGAAAATGTAATAACCATAATTGAATGTAGTCATGAATTAAAAAGTTCATTTCATAATGACCAATGAGATTGATTTTTTTTTATTTACAGAATGGTGGCAACTGTTAAAGCCCCACTGCAATATTTATAGCTACTTGCACCCTCTGTATAGCAAACAATACCTAATTGGTGCCTGTTGGTCCCCATGATCCCTTTTTTCTTATGTTAATTCGGAGCTGATTTGATTAGATAACGACCTGTCAGTGACCTTGCCGGGAAGTGTAATCCCCCCTGACCAAACTAGTACAGATGGGCTTTAAGCGACTAAGTGCACAATAGGCGTCTCATGAATCAGTGACCCATCCAAGCGTGCTTAGTCGAGGTTTAAACGGGAACTATTGTTAGTGTGATTTGATCAGCCTTGGACTTGTTAGAATCCCTAGAAACTTTGTAGCAATTATAACAACACCATTCGCTGAAAATCGATCCAAGTAAAATGAAATTAGTTGAACATAAATTTTCATATATGTATAATAGTGATAGATACATTTAAAAATATTTCTCCCAAATTCAGAATTACAAAATGGATGTTTCCACAAAGGGTCACATGTTCATTTTAAACATGAGTAAAGACAGAACGGGATCAGAAGTTGACGTTCGAAATATTGTGCACGTGTTCGGGGAAATAGGTTTCGAGATTGAAACCCATTCGGATTTGACTGCTGAGGTAAGAGCGTGCATGTTGTTCAGTGGCGGATCCAGGGGGGGGGGGGCACAGGGGGCACGTGCCTCTCGGCCCAAAAAAGTGTTGAAATCAGCCCAAAGTTCGCCAAAAATGTACAAAAAACAGGGACGTGCCCCCCCCCCCCCCCACTGAGCGAATTTGCGGTCCAACTATATAGGCAATAATGGAAATTTATCAAATATATTCAATGGTTAGGCTTTGTCCTGCATAAATCGATTGGTTTATTAAAAAAATGTAAGTAAATAACATTTTCGAGTAGATAGACTCTGCGTTTGAGGTTAGACAGGTCGAATTTTGACTTTAAACTATTTAGCACTAGATAAAATAAGTACCTAACTCACAGCGCCAAAAATATGCTCATGATCCAATTCTTTATTTTATAACCACAGTGACAATACTTAATATTTATGTATGTCATTTTATAAAAAAAATGTTTCAAGGTCTGTGTCCTTTCTGCTCTGTTTCGTTCAAACCTGTTATTTATAATATTAATGATACACATAGCCGTGACAAACCCACATTGATAAAATATATGAATACATTCAAATAAATCATATATGAATACATTCAAATAAATCATATATGAATACATTCAAATAAATCATATATGAATAAATTTAAATAAATCATATATGAATAAATTCAAATAAATCATATATGTATATATGTATATACCGTACATATGTGTGTGTGTATATAATAAGTGGTTAGGATGTTGGGAATGTTGGTGCTGGTGCGTGTTTGTAGGTCAGAAAGTATTTAGCATTAGGCTGTTTTGATTAATTTTAAACTACCATGACTACCGCTTTTTCATTTTCTTCATGATGATTATGCAGCAACTTAAAGAAAAGCTAGGGATGTTCATGAAGTCTCCTTGCCATAACGGCATGTGCTCTGCTGTGTTCATGCTCATGGGACATGGCAACGAGACAGGGATTGAATGCAAGCATAAACAAATAGTATCTTTGGAGATCATCATGAAACAGATTCGTGGGATAAATTCCATGATTGGAAAGCCCAAGATGATTTTCTTCCAATGTTGCCGTGGAGGTAGGTTTCCTAGTCTTTAGCTTTATTTATATTCTAGCACAAGTTCCCCCCCCCCTCTCTCTCTCTCTCTTTCTCTCTTTCTCTTACTAGGTGCAAATATTTATCAAATCATACGATCATGGCATTTGTACAACGTTTTGTTTCTATAACCTTTACCAGGAGCTTCATTTCCGGGTCTTTCAATTATCTCTCCGCAAGCAAATTTTATAGACTATCTAGCCATACCACTCTTCTTCTTCTCCTTTTTCTTTTTCGAGCCCTATTTCAATTGATTTTTCCTGTCAGGGCAAGGGTCTCCGAGCCTCGTTTCCGTATCAAGTGTCCCATCAATCTCATCTTCCGAATCCGTGCCTCACATATAATTTTTGTTTAAAAAGGCCTACTAATTCGTATCCAATTCCGTAAGCATATACATATCATCGCTAATAATCATGGGTTCTTTTTACTTCAACACTATAACGACATGGATTTACATGAGAGGTTCATGATGAAACAGAGAGGTTTTAAAGGCCAGTAGTGTATTCTTTATTCGAAAACCTCGTTAAAATAAAGAAGACATTTATGTGTTGTGCTAAATAAACGGACCCTGTTCAAATAATTGTTTGTGCCGATTTCCCACCCGTCCTCATCCATCAAACGGGATTTTTTTTGTTGTTGTGTGTGTGTAGAGCAACAAAAAATGATGTATTACCAGGGTGCTGGTTCCCATTATCAATAGGGACTTTTAGATTTGCGTGGACTAATACGTGTGACGTCCATTCACGGCAGTGCATTAACAGGACGTCGATCGTAGCATAGACCTATTGTCTTCGTGCGAATCTAAAAGTCCCTAATATCAGTCCATAAGCTACGCAGCCCGCGTGTGCATGCAATAACACATACCGCTGTCTTTTCAGTTTTTTTTTTTTCTTCTAACGGGTAAATGCATGGCAACTGCGCGCAACAAAGAATCTGCACGTTTTCATTGAGATCTGGGTTATAAGATACAGAAATTTGAAAAGTGTTACCCTTTACGTCATCACTTTAAAAAATAACCGCCGTGGTATTTCAGCGTCATAAAGTGAACGAGCCCTCAGCGTTAAAAAAGTGTGTAACTTATGGTACCGCCATCATATGTGAATCATCTTCAAATGATCGCAAACATTCGTAGTCTTTCCATCATAAGATTTTTCCCTATTCCTTTGTTATACCTACACAGAAGGCACAGGAAAAATGGAAGAAACGGATCAGGTTGAGACCGATGAGGCAATAGCAGCCAAATCCGACGTTCTCATGGTCCATGCTACAACATACGGTAAGATTTTGATGATAATATTAAAAAAATAAAAAAGACCATAATGAAAATGATAATCATAGTATTATGATAAAAATAGAAATACAAAAAATGATAATAATAATATTAACAATAATTATAGTAACAATAATAATATAATGATTATGAAAAAGAAATAGTAGTAGTAGTAGTAGTAGTAGTAATTGTAGTTGTTGTTATCGTTTTACTAGTAGTAGTGGTATTTTCTAATTTTGTCATTACATATAATGTTGTTATTATTAAAACAAAAGATAAGGAAAGTATTTGGCATCTGTAAACAGAACGTTAACATTCAGGTCAGCCTTGTGATTCCGTTCCGCTTATGCATTTATCTGGAAAAGGAAAGTAGTTAAGGGTTTCTTTATACGTGCCTTACACCAACACGCACAATATCATAAACAGCTAAAAACTTCTACTGATTTTTGCAGGAAACAAAGCCTATAGAGACAGAGGCAAGGGTTCGTGGTTCATTCAGAAGCTATGTGAGGAACTCCTTGCGAATGCACATGCCAGTGATTTGTCTACCATGTTAGATCGGGTAAGCTTGTTCAAGTAGTGGAGTAAACGGGTAATGGACCAAGTCAAACGCAAACACACGCACACACGACCGCACACATGCATGCATGTGCCCATGCCCTGAGCCATACAGAAGATTTTTTTTTTAATCGTCTGTACGGCCGTGCATTATAGCTCAAGACATGGGCACAAAGAAGATTTTTTTTTTCTGTTGGGGACCGGGAGGAAAATTCAATTAATTATTGATAATTTATTGCATTTTCTTATTATTTTGTTATTTGTGGGAACTGCCCCCTACCCTAGCCCCCGCTGCGTATAGTCATGGTTCAGTGGCAAAGCAATGGCCTCGTAACTGTGAGGCCCCAACAACAACACCGTGTCGATGTGCTATATTAGTGCCCTTTTGTGGGGCATTGATCCTCATTACTGTCATTTATGACTTAAGGGCGTCTATTATCTAGATCTATTAGGAATAAATCATTGTCAAAATAATTCCATAAATTGGGGTAAAAAAAATATTCCAACTATATGAGCGACAGTGTAAATATATTCGCCTTCTTGTAATAATAGTTGTTAACTCATAGCATGCCATGACGCTGCAGGCACGCTACCGTTATAGTGCTTTGTACATGCGAGCAAACCATTGCTACGCTGCCATGTGCGTGAAAGGGCGCAAACGTAATAGCAGTTATTGTTCATGCTTATTGGACTGTGCTGTGTGTTTCGCACGCGCTATTGATAGAGCCATCGCGTTAATCAGATTATCTCCAAAACAACCTGGCACGGGGGATTAGGGGCTTTGCACAATAGGGATTGGCCTTGTGGCATGATTCAAACAATTTCAATATAACTTAATTTTTAACATGTATTAAATCTCCTTTTTGTGTAATTATGATTTGAAAAGAATTGTTTTTTACTATACTGTTTGTCATCATATGAAATATGGAAAACAATAAATTCAACTGGACTGAACTGATTAAAGTGGTGGTACAAGTTCGTAAGCAAGCCCTGTTGACAGGACTGATCTACTATTTGGGTTATACCCGATAATCAACATTGGTTCTGTTTGAATTATGTTTAGAATGAATTTAATTATTTTAATTGACTGATATATTTTGATTTATGATAAACATGCACTAATCATCCGCTTTCATAAAGTTCACCGATTCTTTTTTGTTTCTTCTCCAGGTAACGGAACAAGTTGGGAAGATGGGCTCTAAAAATAAAGGTCAATGTGTAGTGGTCACTAAACAAGGGATCAGGAAGAAGATATATTTTCTTCCTAAATACCCCCAGCAAAGAATGCAGATTCCAGCAGAAGAGTGTTGAATAAGGAAGGAATGTTTCACTTTTAAATTTTCTTGTTTGTATAAAAGCATGACATTTGGCATGTAGAAAGAGTTTTGATACTGCGTCCCTTTGTTGTTTAATACGGTGCCGCAAGATATTTTTTTTATTCGTAACCAATGGCATGAAATAATATTGTAGATTTAAATTGTGTCAAATTTGGGCAAGTCCTTTAGGTGCCCATTTATATCAATATTTTGTACATAAAAATATAATGAAAATACTGAACAGTAATAATGATAACGATAATAAATACTTAAAAGGCGCACCTATCTACTAACTTACTCAAGGCGCTATACAAAAAAAAATACATGAAATACACAAATCTCCCTCTAAAATTTTAACAGCATAATATCTTTAGCAACTCTGAGTAAATAAAACCGTTTTAACATGTTTCTGAAAGGTTTCTAGGCATTGAATGTTTCGAATAGCACTTGGGAGCTTGTTCCAGAAGACTGGTGCAAAATGCACAAATTCACGGCAACGAGTATTTTTATTTTCATTCTCGTCGGTCAAACTTGAAATATTTTAAATCAACTCAAGATGTGGCACAGAAGATCCAAATATCCCCCAAACTAAATAAAAAAAAAGAGAAAATGTCCACAATTTATGTATTTCCCTTGTATAGGGTTTATTTTAAAAATATTTTTTTTAAAGAAATGCACATTCAAAATTGCATCCAATTTGAATTCCTGCAGAATTGTTAAACAGGCTTTTGCATCGGATATTGTTTGCGTTTTTGCATTAAACATCGAAGGTGGTAGTAAAGAGTTAACATGCTGAAGGAGTATGGCTGTACTGTATCTTCTTTGATCGTTGCTTCCGATATCGCATTTCATTCGAATGTTAAAATATTAGGATGTTAAGGATGTACCTTCAACGCATTGTTTTTTTTAATATAGCCGAGGAGGTAAAAAACAAGAAAATGCTGTGCTAAGATATGTATTTGTTTGGAATATGATTATTGCATACTTTAGAATAAAAACATATACAAAATAAGTTTTTTGATATGCTTCATCATGATAATCAGGTATTTCGTTCATCTATAGTTCTACAGTGAGAAATATTATATTTTACACTGACCTGTGTTGTAACCTAAGATGTATAGCATACAGATTTCTATCTTTATACTAAGATATAATCATCAATACTCAGTGTAAACTTTTCAAGCAAATAGCCACATCTCAAATCAGACCGAGGCCATTTATTATGTGACGACCGTCTTCAAATATTATGAAGCATTATGTAATCTCCAAAAGAGTTACATTTAAGCCGTAAACAATTTGACCTCGTTGAGAATCTTGATGATAAGCAAATGGAATTAATGAATATAAAATACAATTGTTATTCCGTCTGCCATCGCATGGGCTATCACAACGTGAGCTTGTCATATAAAGTCGATTTCTAAATTGTGGTCTACAATTCAGAAAGTGAAATGAAAGATTAGAAAAGCTTATCTTCAACCGATAATTTCTTTTGGGCCTTTGGGCCCTTTATTTGTTGTCATATTGGGCACCTTTGTAACACATTTTGTTGATTTCAAGTACATGTTGTTTGACTGATCATGATTGGAACCATGTTAATCAAATTCATCAAATCAGTGTGTATCTGATATTTGAATAGGCCCTTTATTTACAAAAGAATGCCCAACCAAAGTGCTGGTTCGAATTCGTTGAGGTCCTGAAATGTTGTATAATAAGTAACATATTAAAACGAAAATAAAAAGTAAACTAGATTTGATGAACAAGGAAGGCTAAATACCCGATAGTACCTTTATTTTAGTGGCATAACGGCCCCAAGGTCAAGCTTCATGTCCTGAATAATTCAGTATCAAAACATTTATCTGCATGCCAGATTGAAAGTTTTCATCAAAAAAGTGCAAAGCAATATTAATTAACCATTTCGCCTGACTCGACTGTGCACAGAATTCCGAAAACAGAGGTCACTGCACCGATATTTTGATTGATTGGTCCATAATCTGATCAATATAACCATAACGCTTGGTGTAAAGCTCGTGAGAGATAGAGTAGTAAAGAGTAATTAGGAATGGAACATTGTAAACTATGTTTGTTGTTATAGTTTTATTCGGTACCACGTAACAAAGAGAAATCATTACAGGCCAAAATTGGTAATAATTGGGAAGAGTGGCTTTGGTTGGATGGAGATAAAATTGAATGGTCTGTTATACACACGAATAATTTCAAATGCACTATAGAAACGCAGTTAACGTCTTTTTTATTGTAAAATGTTTCAGAATGCCATAGCCCTAAACTCATGTTTATATAAGATTGGAAGAAGGTATAGTCTTTTGTGTTATTTCTGTCAGGAGCTTCCTAAAACCTTGATTAATTTGTTTTGGAAATGCACAGTAATTGCTCCAAGGTGGAAAAAGCTTGCAGATGATATTGATAATATGACGAAGGAGACAACATTGTACTTTAAGTTTTCTCATATATTTGGTATTGATATTGGTGGCAGGCATGATGTATGTATTAATTTGTTAATCCTGTGCCTCAAATTTTATATCATTCGCTGTAAATTTCATGAGGTAAAAATAAGTTTCAAGAGTTTCGTTTTTTTCCTCGAAAATGAAACAGAATTTTGAATATAAAATCAAGAGCAGAGAAGAAAGGTAAATTGAGCTCCCACTTTAGAAAATGATCGCTGTCTTTCTTGTAGAATTTCGATCTTCTGGCATTTAATAAATATATACTTCCTTATTGTCAATCAGGTTTTTCTATTGTTAATATTACTGTATTTCAGTGGATCATCTCCTTGACGAGTCGATTCCCGGTTTTCTTATATGATATGTAACCTTGATGCATGTCAGGGTGAGCCTTAACTGACTAGAGTGAGGCATTGTTTAAGGGTTGTGCTGTTTTATATTGTGTTATTTTATATTTTACCTTGTTCTGTATACATCCATTTACTGTATTATGTTATGTCGTTGAGTTTCTTTTCAATTAAAAAAAAAAAAAGTGAAACGCATCTCACGCTTATGTTCATCCAGGGATAACTCACATATCCCTAGTTCATCCCTATCGTATCTTGATATTCATATAGCGTAAAGACTAACGAAGTTAGTTTTTGTTTTTGATGTTGTTTGTTTTTATTAATAGAAATCGGTTTTAAATTGTAATAATCTTAGATGATTCACAATAAAATCGCTTGCTGTGGGTTGTCGTTTACATGTTCTAATATATGCTGTAAAATATATGCCTGTACATTTACTCCATACTATTGTTTACTCATTCTTATCTCGTTATCATACTCAAACTAGATAATGTTATAAACCTTACTGATAGGAAGAAATAAATAAATGTTATAGTACATGAAGCTCATCCTACGCTCTCTTTCTCTACTCTCTAGTGCTCGAATTATATAATAAATATCATGAATAATGTATAGTATATATCTCTTTTTTTCCCCCTCTCTCTATCCATCTTCCTATCCACCTATAAATCTATTTATATCTATCTACCTACATACCGTTGTCTTTTCCTCTCTCGTTCACCCCTCCCTCTATTTTTGTTTCTCCCTTTCTCTTTGAGCAGTAACATTTTTCATTTTTATTATATCTTTATTGGCTCATTCTAGTGTATGTGTATTCTGTTTTTTTTTTTGTATATTAAGTCAGTAGTTGAAACTTCACATAACAACCCCAACTTTACAGTAGGTTCACTTGTTTATGTTGATGATTTACAGAACAATCTTTCCTGTCGGTGATAACTGTGATTCAGGATTTATGATTACATATACTTAAATAAATGTTTTGTAAAATGTATTATGCTTTGATAATTTTGTAAGGAATATGAATGAAAGCAACCAGTCAATCAATTGATCCGATACCTCATTATTTGTTCGCTTTCTCTATTTCAGATGTTTACATACAACACTAATCATATTATTGTATTTGTCCCATCCCAGGTGCCGTTATCACACACTAGTCCATTAAAATAGAAAAGTTTTTAAATAGTTCCCGCTTTTTGTGTGTGTGTGAAAACCAACAGATCTCCGTGTTTAGTTTTAATGCACTTTGGTTAGATTTCATATTTACTACTGTCATTAGAAAGGAAAAAAGTAATGAATTCCTTATAAGACGCTAATATTATCTAACGAGTTCATAACCGATATCATTTTATTTGGTATTCTTCGTGTGAAATGGAAATGGCGATATTATTTCATTTTGTTACTCGGCCGTATTAAAGACGTTCTTCAGTTATGACCTCCTCCATAAAAAGTCATATCGTGCTCGTGGGATGTTAGCCTCGAGACTGTTGCCAGATTTACATCGTTAATTTAAAGAAGATGTGTGGTGTGAAAGTGTCTGATAGAAAGAACACAAATGAGGTAACGCAAAGGTTTGGTCTGGAAGAAACTGTGGTGGAAGTGGTCAAGAGATGTAAACTGTGTTGGAAAGGGAAGATAATGAACCCGTAAAAAGAGCATGGGATCTGAAAGAGGATACATGGGAAGGAAGACCCGAGGTCTCATGGAGAGAAATGAGGAGGATGTTCCAGTTAAGAAGAAGTGGATGGTGGGAACAAATTAACAACAGTATCTAAAGTGAAAAATGTCCTTCACTCATGCAAATGTGGATATACTAGTATTGTACAATAATTTTAGGAACTTTATTGCAAATTAATGTTAAATTTCTGGTGTTTGTGCGGACTATAGAAATATATTAATCAAAATTGCCTTCTATTGGAGGAAAATTTAGAGAAATGAATCAACTTACATTTTAAATGATTGCGTACAATGAGAAATATTACAAAAAGGAAATACACTTTTTGAAATGTTATTGTTATTTGTGAAGCAATTACTTTAAAATTGTAACCTCGTTACTTTCATCGCCAAACCCTTATTTCCTCTTCAAACGACAAACAAGTTTTCTCCCTTTTCTAACATAATATAATTATTATCATCATATTATTGAAGCAAAGAGGGCGTTGTGTATCTGTTTGATCTTATACATTTGGAACAATTTATTATATACAGTGCGTCCCAGAAAAAACGAAACCGAGAAGTATCGATGTTTTATCATAACTTAATCACAACCATAATTAATGAATGATACATATTTGGAAAGCTTAGAGTCTCCTCTTTCAGTTGCCGTAGCAAAAAGCAGATTTGACAAAAGACTTAACTCCGTTTCGTTGACAATCAGCCGTAGACGAGAGTCTTCATGCATGGCTGATTGTCAACGAAACGGAGTTAAGTCTTTTGTCAAATCTGCTTTTTGCTACGGCAGGCACCCAGTGAAAACGAATTCGTTTGTTAAAATTATGAAAATGTAAGGGCTACTTTAAACAAACAGAACTTTGTCATTCCTCGCTCATTTTTCCTGATTGAGGTGTCATATGAAAGGGCAGAAACTAAACTTTCTAGAAATGTGAATTTTTCTTCGAAATTCAGATACCGCCCGCCAAATGTCTTTTTGGTTTCCTTCCTTCAAATTGCTTTTAATCACTCATGCGTAAGATATGCATTATCTGAGTAGCATCACATAAAAGAAGAGACTCTAAGCTTTCCAAATATGGATCATTCATTAATTATAGTTGTGATTAAGTTATGATAGAACATCGATACTTCTCGGTTTCGTTTTTTCTGGGACGCACTGTATATAATGACCTTTGACCAAATAGTTCTTTCATTTGTCATTCCACAATTCAATTATTTTAAATTAATTTCAGCGCAGCCAGCCGAATAACAATACTCTTGAAAGGCTTTGAATACACATTGTGGCCTGAATGGTGAACAATAGATATTCAAAGCTGCGAAAATATTTGCCCAGCGGCTGAGAAAACATGAACACATAAAACACTGTTGTGTTTAACCCGTTGACTACTGAATTGTATAGGTCCCATAGGCTTAACACAGAACCACCATCCTCCCGTAAACAAAGGGTTAACAATGGTAAATGAACATTGCTCATTGTATTGCGTTTCGTTGTAGAAGAGTGAAAGACGTATCGGCTGCTCAAATATTGTTTTGCCAGATACTAAAAAGGATGGATATACAAATAAATTCCGCTTTTTTCAATACTTTGCTAGAGGTTTATATTCTAATGTATTTCAATACATTTGTGTAAACGCCAAATTATATAGGGCTAGTTGTTAGCCAGTAAATGAAATTAGATCTTCCGATTGGCATGTACAAATCTTGCTTTTAAATTTAGTTTCATTGTAATAGAAAAAGACGTACACAATTAATATAATGGGAGGAAGCTATCAAACTACGAAAATAGTATCTAAAACTGAAAATATTAACATTACAAACTGAGGGCTAGGTTTCAGTTATCAATTGAATGTTTCAACATAGGACTCCAGTATTCATAACAACTAGTTGACATGAAATAAGAACAAGTTATAGAAACATCCAAATACAAATCATACTGACATTACAAAATTAATGACGTAAATAATGTTTTAAGTCTGGCGAATTTCGGCTTATAACAAAGGCGTTTGTTTAGCTTGATTTCGGTGTAATGCATTTGAAGTTTGTTATAAAATAAAATAATTCAATCATTAAAAGAAAGGACAAATCCCAAACCGGGTCAACTTTGATTTCTTCTTCATTTCTTAATGATAATAGATCGTATTCAGTCAGCACGGCCAACCCGTACTATTTGAGTTACCGAAGATAAGCCCTCATTTATGACATGGATGTTATTGCTAAAGCAATTCTAATACCAAGTCCAAAATATCATGAAAGGAGAAATATATCTATATTTACACAACCATAACTAATGGCATAGCGTGACGATACGATTGGGTGGAGTGGGAGGGGGGGGGGGGCACAGGTTCTACTCGAAAAAAAAATGAAAAGGGTTTGTACTAGATCAAGGTTACTGATTTGGGGGCGGTGCCAAAATGGGTCCTCACGTCTCCTTTTCTCATCATATTCCCCTTCTTCCTTTCCCTTTATCACTTTTGTTTTATAATTTTTTAATTCCTTTTTCACCACTCGATGTGAGAGTGTAGGGAGGGGAAGGCGGATGCACGGCAGACGTGATTTTCTGAGAACAGGGATGAACAAAACCATTGAAGGGAATTAAAACATTCCTTGTTGACGATTCCTTTTAAATATTTGTTTGTGTATGTTTTGTCAAAACTGTCCAGAAGAAAGTGCGAAAATTCCTCCGAGTATTGATTAATGTAGCGAACTTAGGTAAGGTGCCTACCAATTTAATTATCAATATCTTGAACACATGTTTACAGTCTTTACATTGGACATTGTGATAAACTCATTAGATAGGTTTTGGGAATGATGAATTTATCATCATCACGATCTCAATATTTCCATTCGTGGGTCGTAAACGCTTTCTCAACCACCTTTGAAGAGAGTTGCCAATGTCTTTACTTTGGAGTAGGCAAGAGTATTGTCCCTTATTGCCACTAGCTCCTCATGGATATCATTAGGTTCTTTCCGGGGCACCATGAAATATATGACTGCACGTTGCTCAACGGTATCCATTGATATAAGTCTTTGTTTTAAGTCCCAGGTACTCCGTTTAGTACGGCTGCTCTAATAAATAAGTAAGTTGCTGCTGAACTTAAATCTTCTCACCTGTAATGAAAAAGCTGAAATATTCACAAGATATAATTACGTCACGGTACAGCTGTTTCATCAGGGTCGGGCTATGAAATTATTGAACGCCAATCAAAGTTGTAGACAGATCGAAACGATAAAATATTTGATTCATTGAAACAAAAATTTGGTATCCATCTTTACTAAAGGGTAAACACAGCCTAACCAAAATAGCTGGTGTGCAACGATGGCATATTCGAGAAATCGCGCATTGACAATATGTTGCGGCAGTTTCGTCGTTTCAAGATCATATCCATGATTTCCCACCTGATATTCTGTCTGAACTTTGAATTCACCTATAAGGTTGTCTATCAATGCATGTTCTTTATTCGCTTGAAATAAAAAAGTATATCAAACAAATCAATGTTATAAATATTGAGGTTATCTTTATCACAACGTCAATACAAACAAAAGGAGTTGAGTTATATTTGAAATATAGGCCTACAACACCTCCAAAGAGAGAAAAACAAATTACCAATGATAGTTTTACCATAACAAATTTGAAACAAAAACAATCTTATTGAAATATTCAACCCCCCCAATGCCCCAGACAAGAGGCAAGCGTATATGTGTATGCCACTGTGCATAACCAAGAAAAAGCACACATAATACTCATAAACACATACACATTCACTCCCACACACAAAAGCTTCGCTGTGTACAAAATATCCGTGCTCGAGGAACATATATCTCATTTCACCCAGAAGCAGCAGGCAGTTAACGTAGGTAAGTCGCTTATTCAGCTATTATATATTTAAAAAACATTTCTACAGTCTATAATGATAAATGTCTTAAGAATGACGAATTCATCATTATCGCGATCTCAGTATTTTCATTCGTGGATCGCAAATGCTTAACCAACTAGCTTTCACTCCTACACATACAAGCGGCTTGCATACAAATTACCAACATCAACAAATTGCAGTAAACTCATGAATGGCTATGCGACGTGGCCATGGTAACAGACACCTATAGACGAATCCGAAATCGCCCATCTCCAACGCTGGTAGCGTTACGTCCGTCCGCCATTGCTGGGGGTTTATCTGTATTCGAAACCACGCGTCGCCCGCCTACAACAGCCTACGTTCCCTACAATATACATTCGATTCACTTCTTATTAGATTCAATGTTAACATCTTGTAGATAAATTAAAGCGCTTTGGCATTAAGGGATTTCGTCAAAAGAAAGGATTTCTGGCTGATGGAGGTCACTCCTCCTTTCCTCCCCCCCCTCTCTCTCTCTCTCTCTCTCTCTCACACCCTCCCTCTCTCTCTCCTTAAACCTCCCGTCCTCACTTTCTCTTTCAATACACCTTAAAACTTCACTCAAAACTCACATCTTCCTTCAGACATTTAAATGCTAATTTTATTGGAGGGGCTCGCGCCTTTGAATGTTTTTTTAAAAAGATATATTGCGCCATACAAATGATATTCATCATCATCATCATCATCATCATACGTATCTCAGCTATACAAATGTATGCATACCATTTCATATGTATATATTTTGATATTTCATGACATAGTGTGCCTATTGCTCCCTTTTGAATAACAATATAACGTAATGGCCAATGTCTTTTTCAATCGGAATGAAAGGGGGAATTTTTGTATTCTAATTGTATAAAAAAGATTTGAATAATAAATGAAAATCACCCCATTACTGTTAAGATAACATTTTGTTTAAGTTATCCCATTCATCATATCAATCCCTACTGTTGAATGTAGGAAGCTTACATAGCCATCTAGGCATACATGAGTATGTCTTAAGAATGATGAATTCATCATTATTGCGATCTCAATATTTTCAATGGGTCGCAAATGCTTTACCAACTGGCTTTTACTCCTACTCATACAAGCTCCCTTGCGTTTAAAATACCAAAATTAACAAATTGTACTAAATTTATGAATGGCTATGCGAAGTGGCAATAATAACAGACACTTATAGACGAATCCGAAATCGCCCATCTCCAACGCTGGTAGCGTTATGTCCGTACGCCATTGCTGGGGGTTTCCCTGTATTCAAAACCACGCGTCGCCCGCCTACAACAGCCTACGTTCCCTACAATATCCATTCGATTCACTCGTTATTAGCTTCAACGTTAACATGTTTCACTTCCCCATTTTCCTACGAGCATTGATTAGTTCGTTAATTTATTCTTGGAAGGAATTTGTAGACAATTCCTTACCACGTTTCCCAGTTATTTGACATTGAATACTAAAAACAATATCTTATGTTTGAAGCAGAGTACGATGAAAACAGTTACCGAAGGTGTATAGCCCCTTAGACCAACCCATGGCCTTGTATGCATAAACCTGGATAACAGAGATAGGTTCCCTCTTGCGCGCCAGCCCTATTGTACATTGGACTCAATTAGTCCTGTACAGACGGAGAAAATTTACTCGAGGGTGACATTAAAGGAAACCAAAACCTTCATACTAAGTTACTTTTATTGTAAAGTTTAAAAGATTTGAATAAAATCAGTGAAAATTTGAACAAAATCGGGCAAGGAATAAGGAAGTAAGAGCTTTTTGAAATGACTAGTCACTAGAGGGCGCCTTTTGTACATCAAATTTCACAATTTTTTTTTGTTTTCTTCGTATTTATTTGTGTTCTTGGTCCGACTTCATAACATGTAAAGTAGAACATTATTTTGCATTCAATATCTTGCTTTCGGGGGAGTACATTATCTCAATCACAAGAAAGAAGGAAAAACATGAAATTTGATGTACAAAAGGCATGGAGAGTTATCCACAGATGATGTCATCAAATTGAATACCGCCCTCTACTGACTAGTTATTTCCAAAAGCTCTTACTTCCTTATTCCTTGCCCGATTTTGTTCAAATTTTCACTGAAAGTTTTCAAATATCTTAAACTTTACAATAAAAGTAACTTAGTATAAAGGTTTTGGTTTCCTTTAAGAGTTAGTCGAGGTAAATATGGCGGGGAATATAACGGGCCAAGGATGCCACTACATCTATATAACTATACCAGTGGCGAAATCAGCCCACGTCGAAGCTTTCACGTTTCATTAAAGTATTAGAGAGAAAGAAGACGATTCGTTGTACTGTTTTTTCTTTATTTATCGTTGTCTAAATTCAGTTTGCCCCCTTTTGCGCGAAGCTTTGAAATTAGCATTTTTTTTTTAGAGAAAGAAGACGATTCGTTGAACTGTCTTCGAATCTTAATCCTTGTCTGAATTCAGATTCCCCCCCCCCCCTCTCGCGCGACACAGTGAACCCGACAAAGCAACATTATTATCTATGCTTTTTTTTCTTGCCACCTCGACTTGGTGACTCTACCCAACATCCCCCTTCTCTCTCTTACTCCCACCCCTCTTCTCTCAGGCTCTCACCCTTCTCTCTCTCTCTCTCCTCTCTTTCTTCCCCTTTTCTTTTTTATCTTCTTTTTTTTCCCTTTTCTTTCTATTCTTTCTTTTCCTCTCTTTCCTCTTCTTTCTTTTTCTTATCCTCTTTCTTTCTTCTTTTCTCTTCTCTTCTCTTTCCTTTCTTTCCTTTTGTTCCTTTTCTTTTCCTGTTCTTTGTTTTCTTTTCTTTCCCATTCCCTCTCATTTCCCCCTTCCATCTGTTCTCATTTTCCCGACAGCAGCGCAATTTCACCGACTATATCCTGACAGTTGGGGGGGGGGGGGGGCGTCGCACGCCCACCCCCCCCCCCCTTTAGCGAGGCCGTGGTTGTTATCCCACTAGTCAAAATTGTCGAATAGCAATTCCTCATGCTCCGCACCTCTCTTCTGTCGTTGTTTAATTCTCTTCCTCATATTTTCCTTTCTCCATTAACTCACAAAAAAATCTCTCTTTCCCCCTTTCCCCCCTTTTTTGTTTGTTTGTTGGTTCTTTTTGTGTTTTTTTGGGGGGGGGGGGGGGGGCTACACGCCTGACACGAGGGACCCCCATTTTATGCTCACTACAAAATAGCGCCCCCCCCCCCCCCACTGCCCTTTTCCGGTAAAAAAAAATACATGTTCTTATAATATCATCCCCCTTTCTTTCTTTTCCTTTCTCATTATTCCCCCTTTTCTCTTCTCTTCCGGTTGTAACCGACGTTCCATTCTAATGTTCTGAATTATGTGAGAGGATTTTCCAGGGTTTATCATTTGAAGAATTCCGCCGACCCTGACAGACTCACTCAATTAGAAGAGTAATAGGAGCATTTTCACCGAGGATATGATTGTCAGAATTCCACCGTTGCCCCTGCGTTGCTGAGCTTGGAGGAGGTGAAATATTCTTAGGCCTATAGGATTAAAAAGAACCCAGTAATTCCCCATTTTGTTTGTTTGTTTTATTTCCGAAAATCCTCATGAAAAATTAAGACAATATAACAAAATCAAAGACTTATATATAAATAATATAATGAAGAAAAAAAGAGGTTGGATAGTCCATTTTAGAGCCATTAACCAAATGGCTCCATGCTTCTGTGGAATCCAAAATGTACATAATGATACTCAATAAGAAATGATAAAACAAAACAGTAAAGCATAATAAATTACCTTGTACATGTGCTAAACAAAAAATTAAAAAAAATAAACACAAAACACAAACAAAAATCACTAAAATCTAGTCAAAGATCCCCTACCATCCCTAATGTAACCAAATACGACCCACCCTTATCACCCATCCTGCTAACAATTGATTTAATTAGTTTTAAGATATTCTACACATTATCTAATTCAGTCTGTTATTACATTGATTATGTTTACGGCAAAAGCCAATGGGATTGCGAAATTGAATTTTGTATTTTTGAACATGTTTGTTGCCTAACTGACGGCTCTTAAGAAGCAGTTCATTGTCTAACACGGATCCACGACACAAGAATGTGCGTTTACACTGATTGGTTCTTGGTTTCGGAAGCATTAAGTTGTCATTATATCTTAGCCCGTAACACTTTTCGTTAAATACAAATTTATCATTCATATGTTTGGGTGCTAGCTCATAAAATGTTTTAAACAGTAACGGATACATATGTCTCGTACGTCGAAACTTTAGAGTTTCCCAATTCAAGGTACATCGTGAATCTGATGAATAGATATATGTTCACAAGGTTTAACCTGAAGAATAATTCTTCCTGCCCGATTCTGAAGCTTCTGAGGTTGATCAACATGATTATTATTTGCCATATTTACAGATGTATGAATCAGTTTCAGATTTGACTCATTACTAAAATATCTCAATCTCCTCTTGAAACCAATCATTTTGCCAATTATGTTGTTCAATTGCTCTATATGAATATTGCACTTAAGTGCACAATCTACATTTACTCCAATATATTTGAAACATTTTACTTGATTTAGCTCAGTGGCATTTATCTCTAACTTCAGAATGTCAAGCTTAGAAAGCGAAAACTTTTTCCCTAAAAGCATGCGTACTGTTTTACTGGAGTTCAAAGAAAATCTACTTGCATTCATCCAAGATTGTAGATTACCTAGCTCTTCGTTTAAAACTGATTGAATCACATCTACATCTTTCTGGGAATAATACATAACCATGTCGTCGGCATAAAAGTGCATATTGCATTTCGTGAAAGACCTAGGCAGATCGTTTATAAAAACTACGAATTGTAGTGGCTCCAGGATGGACCCTGAGGTACCCCATCATCAAGGGTCAATTAATCTGACAATGTTTGTCGTATGGAAGTTCTAATACTTCTTTTCATTATATAATAATAGTATAGGCCTGTACTTATCTGGCTGACATTTGTAAAATATAAGTAAAATATTCATTACATTCGTGAGAACTTTGAAATGAATGTAAAGATTGTTATTCCTTACATGGATGGACTTCTTTTTTGCTCCACTATCATTATGCCATCATCCGTTTCACTACATCATGCACATCATCTTGCTTTTAGGTGTGCATACTCTAAAGAATGTGTACTATCAAGATATCTCAGATTACCTACTATACATTTGCCTTTGCAATACGTCGTGTCTTTTTGTTGCATAATTAAGCCCGTCGTCTAATGAGCCGGTAAATCATCGTTTAATAAGCTTAATATAGCATTTGACTGTTTTTCTTTCTTTTTTGTTGTTATTATAATTTTCATTCAAACAACTATGTGTGTTCTTGTGTAACGTTAGGTGTTCATTATTTAGTGTGCAGTCAGTCACATTGCACTTTATAGAGCGCACCAGTCACTGACGCAGTACTACGTCACACAAAATGACTCCTCGTGTGCAACGAATATAACTTTAGAAAGCGTTAACACCCTTCTCACTCTCGCCAGACGTGAAACAAACTATCGAAATAGCGTAACTTGTATATTCTCAACTTTGAGTTTACGTTTATATATTTGTATACATTTTGTTCGTACTAATTAGAGTAAATCGAATTCCTAAGAGTAAGTCGATAAACATGGGCCTATCTCGATAAAAGCGTGATAGTATTTTGGTAGAAGAACATGTATGAAGGGGAAAAATGAATATGGATAGATTGGCCATAACTTTATCCTAAAATGAGTGAACCAAAATCAGCAATGGTCATCACAATCTTTATCGTTGTCATGTTACATCAGATAGTATCATCACTTGTATGTGTTTAATAGCACTCTTTTTGTGAAAGCGCCCTGTATTAGCTAAAAGTGTCTTATTTTGAAGAAGAAAAAAAAAAAGGTTATCTATCATATATTTTTGTTCAATGAAATCCTGTTCAGTGATTGGTAAATAAAGTATCATGTGAGCAAACATAACATTGCTATGATGTTACCGATAACAAAAATGTGCTATACCGTGACGTCATCCATTGTATAGTGCACTATACAATGGCACTATACCATGGGTGACGCTATAGATATGCGATCAATCAAAATGAATGTGATACCGGTGTCGGCCAGGTCGCGTTCGCGATGCGGTCGTCTAGCACTATTTTCTTCGGGCTACGCATCTCAGAATATATTGCTATCCCCGCCACCTCGATCCATAATTTCAACTGGAGCCTCACAGTGCATGGTATATTTTTGTAATATATTTGTTAAGAATGGCTTCAAAAATAATAATCTTACGTTTTGATATGTATATACATTGTAGAGTTGTGAAAACAGCATTTAAAGTGAAAAAATTCTTTCATTTTGTGTAAATTGGGATATACATGCATTTTTACAATCGTTTTAGGAACTTGATTGCAAGTGAACGTTATCTTTCGGGGGCGTACTGTGGACATGTAATAATGTGATGTGCCTACTTTTGGACGAAAATTTTGAGAGGATTAATCGACTTACTTTTACGTGATTGCGTAAAATTAGAAGTATACGAAATAAAGATATTTTAGGCAATGTTTTGTTTTATTATATGTGAAGCAATTCATTGGAAATTGTATCCTAATTACTTTTCACCACGGAATGTCATTTAAGATAATACATGGTATCCCAAATTCTTTCAATATTTTCCCTCTCTTTCCTAAAAAAACAGTTGTCATTTGTATTTCTATTATCATATTATTGCCCCCCCCCCCCAAAAAAAAAAGGGTGATGTGGGTCTATTTTTCATCCTATACTTTCGGAACAACATATTAGTTGTACAATGACCATTAACCCAATAGTTTTTTCATACGTCATTCAACTATTTCAATTCTATTTAATGAATTTCAGCTCAGCCAGCCGAATAACAATACTCATGAAATGCGCTGCATACAAATAGTGGCCCGAATAGTGAACAATAACAATTCATAACTGCGAAAAATATTTGCCAGTCGGCTGAAAAACATCGACAAATAACATACATGCTTGTGTTTAACCAAGGTAGTTGAACATTGCTCATTTCATTTCGTGTCATTGTGGTAACGGTGAAAAACGTATCGGCTGCAGGTCCTACATTATGTTGTGCTAGATACTTTACAGCATGGATGCGGAACAGTTTTTTTTTATCGGAAATAGATAAACGATTATATACGTTGAAAGTTACTGATTTAGGGGCGTTGGGATTTGGTCAATGCCTCTTTAATTGTCGTCACATTCCCCTTCTCTCTTTCCCTTTATCACTTTAATATTGGATTTAATTTTTGTAATGCCCTTTTCACAACTCGATGTGTGTGTGAGTGGGGGGGGGGGGGGGGGGAGTCACTATGAATGGGGTTCAGGGGAAATAGGGGTGGGGCGATAATACATAAGTATTGAAGGGAATTGAAACATCCCTGGTTAAAGACTCCAATTGGTAATTTGTATGTCTTGTCAAAACTGTCCCGAAGAATGTGCGCAAATTCCTCCGAGCATTGATTAAGTAGATCATTAATTCGGGGAAACAATGTGTGTACATGAGTTTAAAGCTATTCCTTATCACTTTTCCCAGTCTAATTGACACTGAATACTAATCCGAAAACTATGAAAACAGTTACCGAAGGTGTTTTGCCATTTAATGCCTAACATTAGACCTTATATTGAGTAAAACTTAAGAACAGAGATGGCTTCCTCTTTATTGCCCCATTTATTGTACATTGGACTCCATTATTAAACAAGTACATACCAGCAGGACGCCCCCAACCGACACCCCGCCGACGTCACACCGGCTGAGTCCTGACTATTTGGGATAAACTAATGTGTCTTGGTGGGTGGGTACACAAATAAGATGATAAAAGCCGTTGTTAAAGGTCATTGCTTTTTCTTTTGTTTAAACAAAAATATATATATACCTTGTAATTGTTTTTTTCTTTTTCTAAATTTAATTTAATATTGTTTTTTTCAAATTAATAGGGGCCTCATGTACCAACACAAGTTGTTTCTTAAGGTTCATGGCCTAGAATGTATTCTGTATTTTGGATTTGTACTTTGATGCCCAATAATTGAATTGAATGTAGTTGTTATGGTCAGGTTATGGCCTCGTCTTAAATAGAGTTGGTATTAATCATTAATTATATACATAATAAATAGGGTGTGCAAATTTGCGATTGATTAGCGGACCTGCGATTAATTTTGATAAGACGATGCCCTGGTTTTAGTTCGCTAGCGGTCTCGTCAATCTGATTGTGGTATACGTGAGACTTCGATCGATGGGGACTCTTATAAATGCTCCTGTCTGCTATTGTCATACACAATAGTTTTCTACCTACCTAATGGAAATATGAGTGAGTGGAAATTCCCCACTTATTGAATGTGTAATATAGTTTGAATAAAAATACGAAGCGTGTAAGTGGAACAAATTGTTTCTCATTACACCCAGTGGCAGCAGGCAGTGAACATAGGTAAGTTGCTTAGATAACTGACTTTTTATATCTAGAAAACATGTTTAACGTCTGTACAGGTATTTTCATCATCACGATCTCGATATGTTCATGCGTGGGTCGTTAAAGCTTTCCCAACTAGCTTTGAAGAGTGTTGCCCTTGTCTTTATTAAGAGCGTTGTCCCCTGATAATAGGGCCTTTTATTTGCACAACGACAACGTGGATTGCTACGATCGACGTCCTTTTAATGCACTGCCTTGAATGGACGTCACACGTATCAGTCCACGCAAATCTAAAAGTCCCCATTGTCGACGGCCCCTCATGGATTTCATTTGGTTAATTCTAGAACACAATAAAACAGATGACTGCACGTCGCTGAACGACATCCGTTGATATAGTCATTTGTTAAAGGCTCGGGTACTCCGATTTGAACGGCTGCACTAATTATTAAGTGGGGTGCCGCTAAAATTAAATCGACTCATACTTCACCCTTCATAGTTCGGGTTTTGAACCTTTGGACACGACTTACTACGGTGGGGACGATGGGTGAGAGGATCCCCAACTGAAACCTCTTTCCATCCAATCTGCATCGCCTCAACCTCCCCCCCCCCCTATTTCTCCAATTGTTGTTTTTCATCTGAGAGGCGGGGGGGGGGGGGCGCTTTACATGTCCTTCACGAACACTGCTTGGCTATGTTTCTAGACGTCATGATTTCTCTCGTTGTTTGTCCCATCCCAGGTGCCGTTATCGCATACTAGTCCTGTTAAATAGAAGACTTAAGAAAAGTTCATTAACAAAAACCTTTAATTGAAAGCCATCAGATCTCATTTTTTCTTCTTCAAATGCATTTCTGTTAGGAATCATATCTATTACTGTCATTAGACAGGATAGAAAGTTCATGCATTCCTGAAAATATGCTAGTGTTATCTCACGGGTATATAACCACTAAACTGTTATTTGTATTCTTCGTGTGAAATGGAAATGGCGATATTATTTCATTCTGTCACTGGGCCGTATTGTAGACGTTCTTCAGTTATGACCTCGTATATTAGAGTCTCATCATGCTCGTGGGATGTAAGCCTCGAGGGCTGTTGGCAAATTTACATCGTTAATGTAAAGAAGATGTGCGTTGTGAAAGTGTCCGAATGAAAGAACACAAATGAGCTAACGAAAAGGTTGGGTCTGGAAGAAACAGTGGTAGAAGTGGTCAAGAGAAGTTGACTGAGGTGGATGGGTCATGTGTTGGGAAGGGAAAATAATGAACCTGTGAATAGAGCACGGGATCTGGAATTAGATGGCATAAGAGAAGAAAGACCCGAGGTCTTATGAAGCGAAATGAGGAGGATGCTCCAGATAAGAAGAAGTGGAGGGTGGGAAAAATAATAACAGTATTTTAATTGAAAATGTCTTTCATTTTATGTAATTGGAATGTACATGTGTTTGTACAATTAATTTAGGTACTCGATTAGAAATGATTTTTTTTTTGTGTGTATGTGCGTACTATGGAAATGTAACACTTAAAATTGCCTCCTTATGGAGGATAATTTGGAGAAAATGAATCGACTTATTACATGATTGCGTAAAATTGGAAGTATTAGAAATAAAGATATTTACTTTTCGAAATGAAATTGATTGTACGTGAAGCAATTTTCGGAAAATTATAACCTCATTACTTTTCATCCTGGACTGTAGATAAAGATAATTCACGGCATCACCAAACCCTGAATTCTTTCCCCCAAAAGATGTCCTCCCTTTTCTAACGAAATAGTTATTATTATGACTATTATCACATTTTTTAAGCAAAGAGGGCGGTGTCTGTTTTGATCTTATACAGTCGGAACAATACATAATTTGTAAAATGACCTTTGACCCGATAGTTCTTTCATTCGTCATTCCACTATCTCAATTATTTTCAAATACTGTCTGCGCAGCCAGCCGAATAACAATACGCTTGAAAGGCTTTGTGTAGATATAATGGCCAGAATAGTGATCAATTGAAAATCGTAGCTGCGAAAATATTTTCCCACCATCTGAAATATACATGATAACGTCAAAAACACGACTGTGTCTAAATATAGTAGTTAATCTTTGCTCATTTAATTGTGTTTCATTGTGGAAACGGTGAAAAGCGTATCGGCTGCTCAAATTTTGTTTTGCCAAATACTATGCAGGATGGATATACACATAAGCTCCGCTTTGATGTACATTTGTCGAAGGTTTATGGTTTAATGTATTTCAATACATTTAGGTATGCACGAAATCATTTAGTGCTAGTTGTAAGCCAGTGAATGAGAATATATTTTTTGGTTGGCTTGTATAAAATTCGCTGTTGACTTTATTTCTCATTTCAATAGAAAGAGCCAGAAACAATAAACTTTAACGGGAGAAAGGTTACTAGAAATATAGTAACTACAATTATAAAATATAAAAGGTATAATTTGAGAGTAAGGATTTATGTAGTGAATGTTTCAACATCGGCCTTCGGTATTCATATGGATAACTAATAGGTTTCATAAAGGAAGAGGCAAGAGAAACTATAAAACACATATCACACCCTGACAAATGACAATAATTTATTCATTCTATTTAATTGAAGTAAGTTATTTAATAAAATATGTCAATCTTTGAAAGGAAAACAAAATTAATTGATTAATACTGATGGTGTTTGTTTCAGGTAATAAATCGTGTTCAGTCATCAGGGACGAGTCGGACTTTTTTTCTCACAGAATATAAGCAATACTTTGTAGCATGGATTTTAATAGTGAGGCAAATACTTTTGCGTAGTGCGAATTATCGTGAAAATAGAAGATTTGAGGCCCTTAAACGATACGATGGGGGGGGGGGGACAGTTTAACTAGTACCATGAAAATCATTTGAACTTGTATAATAATACTGAACTAGGGCGGTGCGATAGATGGCTCATTCGTCTTCTTTTCTCGTCATATTCCCCTTCTCCTTTTCCCTTTATCTTTTCTTGTGCCAACAAAATGTGCCAAAAAAAATTAATCCAAGTATTAACTATGATCATTTATACGGAGAAGGAATATCTAAACATTTAAAAACATATTCCTTACCTGTTTTCCCATTCTAATGAAATTGAAAACCCAAACCCAACCTAAAAGTGCGTTGCAGTCCTTTAGGCAGTATTTGCTATTCATTTTTTCTTTCCCACTTTTTCATTTTTTTCGGGAAAAAAAAAAAACTGACACCATGCCGACACCACACCGACTGATTCCTGACTATTTGGGACAATGTAATGTGCCTTGAAGGGTGTGTGCACAAATAAAATGATACATTTGTAGTTGAAGGTCATATCTTCTTCTTTAGCTATTAACAAAATATGTATACATATACCTTGTAAGTAATGCTTATTTGTGTAAAATAATTTTACGTTGTTTTTTAAATTGATAGGGGCCTCATGTTTTATTTCATTTTCATTTAATATATTTTCCACATTCCAGTTATATGGTCATATATTTTTCTTTAGCTATTAAGAAAATATGTATACATATACCTTGTAAGTAATACTAATTTGTGTGAAATAATTGTACGTTGTTTTTTAAATTAATAGGGGCCTCATGTTTTATTTCATTTTCATTTCATATATTTTCCACATTCCAGTTATATGAAATAAATACCTACATGCAAATATAAAATAATGTGCATTTTAAAATACAAAGGAATACATACATAACGAGATAATGAATTTTCTGGGTTCCTAGAATAAGCATATCCAATTGTAGACATAGTAACACAATGAAGGGGGGGGGGGAAGGGGTGGGTCATTGGAATAGTAGTACTACCAAGCTACGAGGAGAATTGAATATTTAACAATAAGTGTTTTTGAATTTTATTTTAAAGCTTCGTAGTAATACAGAGTTTCGACTTGACAAAGATAATTTTATGTGACCTGACTTGAACAAGATAATGTAATCACCCCGACTTGACAAAGTTAAAATGATCTTACCTGATTTAAAAACAGTTAATACTATCCTTTACATTATAAACACACATATTGTATAGGCTATATCAATGTGATATATTGCGTTCCATTGAGTGACTATGTTGTCTTGCAACAATTGTGAAGACTAAGAAAACCTGTCCGAATGAGGGATTGTTTATAATTAGAAAAATAAAAAATTAGCTGAAATTATATAAATGTAAGCTTTGAAAAATTGAAAAAGAGTAGTGAATTTCATTCTGACCTTTAAAGAAATGAAAATAATGCTTAAGAGACGTGAAATTTAATTTACCACTTTTTGCTCATTGTTCACTTTGAAAAGATATACTGCGACTCTGGTTTGTTGGTTTACACACAACAGCAATAATGATTTGTTTAACCTTTTGTAATATTTCTATATAATAAAACTCTATATCACCATTAAAAACATCTAAATCAACGTGTTCTTTTACAATGAGCTTATACTTAAAGAGTACACCAACTCCAACACCTCGACTCTCTCTGTTTTTGCCATAACATGTTTTTGCCATAATTAGGAAATGTTTCCGAGGAATTCAGGTTACCTGTTAAGTAAAGCAATAACATCAAATTCAAGTTTCAACCACTGAAGGTACAAGGATATAGCTTAATGGTCCCTATTCAAGCCTCTACAATTCATTTGAACAAATGAAACTTTGCTAGAATGTCGGACATCAACGATCATATTATTACATGTTCAAATTAAAATCGAAGTACAATGTATCTGTTTCACACACTACATGAAAGTTGTCATCAACTGTTAAAGATGATTGAGTATGCAAAACACTCTCTTCAGAATTCTCAAAAAGGCCAGGTATTAAACAATTATTACATATAGACATGCAGGAAATATAATTTCAAATACATGTAAGAAAATATCTGTTAAATAAAGAAAGAAAGTAAGAAAAAGGCCAATATATTCTTTAAAACTGCATATAAAATGTCCTATTAGAGATATTTCATAGAGAAATGGTGCAGTTGAAGATTATTCGTAGACTGCTTCAACCAGGTAAGATAACTAAGTTTCATTGCTTTAGTACAAATCATGTTTTTTATGCAAGTTTTGTCAAATCTTCTTTGAAGATGATGAAGTTCCTGTTTTGGGTCCTGGCTTTGTTTGGGACCGAACCACAAATTCTTCCATCGGACCAAGTGCCCTAAACTCTGCCTATTAATCGCAACAATATTAATCGGAACTATATACATAATAAATGGGAGAGTGCAACCTTACGATGGACCAGAGGAATTGCGATTACTCTTGGTAATACGGGACCATGTCATCAGTCTGTTAGCGGTCTCGTCAGACTGATTGTGGTATAAGTGAGACTTTGATCGACTGGGACCCTGATAAAAGCTCCCCCTCTGCTTTTGTCATACACAATAGTTTTCCACCCACCTAATGAAAATATGAGTGAGTGAAAATCCCCAGTTCTTGAACGTGCAATACTGTTGGGATAACAATACGAAGCGTGCAAGAGGAACATATTGTATCACATTTCACCCAGAGGCAGCAGGCAGTGAACAAGTAGGTAAGTTGCCTAGTCAGCTAATTATCTATTTTATCTATTTTTGTATATCTAGAAAACAAGTTTACAGTCTCTACAGGGGATTTTGTGATAAACTCATGATGAAGGTTTTAAAAATGATGATCACCACGATCTCATTATTTCCATGTGTGGGTCGTAAACGCTTTTCAAACCAGCTTTGAAAAGAGTCTTTACCCGAGTAGGCAAGATCCTTGTCCCTTAATACTGCCACCAGCTCCTCATTGATATCTTTCGGTTATTTCTGGAGCACCATGAAACAAATGACTACACGTTGCTCAACGGCATTCATTGATATATTATAGTGTTTTTTTAAGTGCCAGGTACACCGTTTTGAACAGCTGCTCTAATAACTTGGTAGGGTGCTGCTGAACTTAAAATGTATCATCTGGAATTGAAAAGATGACATTTTCATGAGACATAATAGCGTCACCAAGGAGCGGATCAAGCCGGCGACATGAGGGGGGGGGGGGGTGAAATTCTTGAGAAAATATTAGCGGCGAATCGGCCAGCCAGCAAATAAACGGGGGGGGGGGTGGTGGTGATTAGAGGACTATTAGTTTTTAGGAATTAAAACAAAAAATTGGCCAAGAGGGGGGGGGGGGGGCGATTGAGATTTTTTTTAACGGGTAAAATTTACATAACCATTTAAATTGTTTACCTGTTTGGGGTGCCGAAATCATTTTATTGCAACATTTATACAGAACTACGCGTTAGGCAAAATAATTGCCTGGTCACGTGTAGCTCTCAACCAATCAATTGATTAGGATCCACGTCATCATCTTATAATGTGTACCAATCTTTAGCTCATGTGTATTATGTTTTATAAATGTAAATGTTCATATATCATGTCAATGTCTTTTGTTATCATATCTTACTTTGTTTGATATATCTTTCTGTATTGTATTGTAAATGTGTTGTGCTCTCAAACCCCTGAAGGGATTCGATAGAATCAAATAACATCTAAATCTAAATCTTAATCTAAACCATGTGTTCAATATTCCCACATGAACACATTGCATTTAACTCACAAATGGCTATGCGAAGTGGCAATGATAACTGACACCTATCCCGTTAACGGTCTATACGAAAGCTGATTAAATTATTTACACAACAGAAACCATAAAAACAGCACTCCCTTATAATTCTCTCTCTTAATTACCGTCTCCCTGATTTCATTTATATCTGCCAGTCTAACGCAGCCAATTATAAGTAAAAAGAATTCCATTATTGAGAACTTTGGGATAAAAGTAATGATTGCTATCCCTTATACAGATCGATTCTCGTATTTGCTCCACTGTCCCTATGACATCATCCATTTCAGATAATACATTCAATCTTGCTCTTATGTTTACATACTATGTGCTATCGAGATATCTCAGATGACGTCATATGTATTGGCCATTGCAATACGTCGCGTCATTTAGATTACCATATCAAAATTTGTATCATTACATATTAAAGCCCGTCGACAAATGGGCCAGTAATTCAACGTTTAATAAGCTAATTGCATGTGACTTTTCAATACTTTTTTGGGGTTATTTTAACCATTTAAGATATAATGTGTGCGCTTTTAGAACGTTAGGTGTGCATTGTTTATTGTGCAGTCAGTCGCATGGTACTTTAAAGAGCGCACCAGCCACTGGCGCAGTACTACGTCACACAAATGACTGCTCGTATGCAACGGATCTAACTTTAGAAAGCGTTAACATCCTTCTGACTCTCGGCAGACGTCAAACAATCTATCAGAATAGCATAACTTGTATATTCTAAACTTTAATTTTCCCTTTATATTTTTGTATAAATTTAGTTCGTATTAATTAGAGTAAATCGAATTCCTAAAAGTAAGTCAACATACACGGGCCTATCTCGATAAAACCGTGATAGTATTTTGGTAAAAGAAAATATGTATGATGGGAAAAATGAATATTGATGGATTGGCCATAACTTTATCTTAAAATGGGTGAACCAAAATCGGCAACTTTTTACCTTTGGTCGTGTAGGCCTACTACTTACGTAGTCTTGAGCAACATTGTTATTATTGTCACTTCAAAACATATGACGAGTGTGTTTCTATTGCTCTGATTTTGTTATGATTGTCACGGATTTTGTTATGATCGTCACGGATTTTGTTATGATTGTCACTGATAATGTGTGTTATGCCTTGACCTGCAACGTTGTGACTTTGCCGTTTGTCTTACTAGTACCGTTTGTCCGTCAGACATAGTATGCGGGTTTTTCTGCTCGCACGGATCGTCCGTGGGACGATCCTTGCGGTTTGCTTACCGCACAGTCTTTCCTCAAATTGTTGTACGCGGACATTAATGTAAGCTGCTAATATTATTTTACGAGTTTATATCCAATTTTCTCTCATTTGGTATTCTTTGTGAGAAATGGAAATGATGATAGTATCTTATTCTTTCATTGGGCCGTACTAAAGACGTTCTTCGGTTATGACCTCGTCCACAGAGTCTCATTATGCTCGTGGCATGTCAATTAGCCCGAGGGCTGTTGCCAAATGTACATCGATAATGTAAAGAAGATGTGTTGTGTGAAAGTGTCCGATATAAAGAACACAAATGAGGTGATGGAAAGGTTGGGTCTGGAAGAAACTGTAGTGGAAGTGGTTAATCGAAGTGGAGGTGGATGGGTCATGTGTAGGAAAGGGAAGATAATGAACCTGTAAAATGGTATGTGATCTTGAATTGGATGGCATAGGAGGAGAAGGAAGACCCGAGGTCTTATGAAGAGAAATGAGGAGGATGCTCCAGATAAGAAGAAGTGGAGGGTGGGAAAAATAATAACAGTATTTTAAGTGAAAATGTCTTTCATTTTGTGTAAATTGGAATGTAATTGTATTTTAACAATTATTTTAGGTACTCAATTGGAAATTAAATTTTGAGTGTTTGTGCGTACTATGGAAATGTAAAAATAAAAATTGCCTCCTTTTGGAGGAAAATTTGGAGAGAATGAATCGACTTATTACATGATTGCGTAAAATTAAAAGTATTAGAAATAAAGATATTTACTTTTCGAAATGAAATTGATTGTACGTGATGCAATTCTTTGGAAATTATAACATCATAACTTTTCATCGTGGACTGTAAATAAAGATAATACCTGGCATCACCAAACCCTAAATTCTTTCCCCTAAAAAGATTTCCTCCCTTTCCTAACGAAATAGTTATTATTATTATTACCGTCATCAAATTATTGAAGCAAAGAGGGCGATGTGCGTATGTTTTGATCTTATGCATTCGGAACAATACATTATTTTAAAATGACCTTTGACTCGATAGTATTTTCATTCGTCATTCCACTATCTCAAATATTTTCAAATACTGTCTGCGCAGCCAGCCGAATAACAATACTCTTAAAAGGCTTAAAATAGTGATCAATTAAAAATCGTAGCTGCGAAAATATTTTCCCACCATCTGAAATATACATGATAACGTCAAAAACACGACTGTGTCTAAATATAGTTATTGATCTTTGCTCATTTACTTGTGTTTCATTGTGGAAACGGTCTAACGCGTATCGGCTGCTCAAATATTGTTTTGCCAGATACTATGCAGGATGGATAAACACATAAGCTCCGCTTTGATGTACATTTGTCGAAGGTTTATGGTTAAATGTATTTCAATACATTCAGGTATGCACCAAATAATTTAGTGCTAGTTGTAAGCCAGTGAATGAGAATATATTTTTTGGTTGGCTTGTATAAAATTTGCTGTTGACTTTATTTCTCATTTCAATAGAAAGAGCCAGAAACAATAAACTTTAACGGGAGAAAGGTTACTAGGAATATAGTAACTACAATTATAAAATATAAAAGGAATAATTTAAGATTGAGGATTTATGTAGTGAATGTTTCAACATCGGCCTTCGGTATTCATATGGATAACTAATAGGTTTCATAAAGGAAGAGGTAAGAGAAAATATAAAACACATATCACACACTGACAAATGACAATAATTTATTCAGTCTGTTTAATTGAAATATTTTATGTAATAAAATCTGTCTATCTTTGAAAGGAAAACAAAAGGAATTGATTAATACTGATGGTGCTTGTTTCAGGTAATAAATCGTGTTCAGTCATCAGGGACGAGTCGGACTTTTTGTCTCACAGAATATAAGCTATAATTTGTAGCATGGAGTTTAATATTGAGGCAAATACTTTTGCGTAGTGCGAATTATCGTGAAAATAGAAAGATACTAACATTTCCTAAACCATTACCAGTTGCGTAATATTTTCCATTTGAGGCCCTAAAACGATACGATGGAGGGGGGGGGGGTAACCAGTTTAACTACTATAATGAAAAGCGTTTGAACCTGTACAAGCATACTGAACTAGGGGGTGCGATAGATGGCCCATTCGTCTTCTTTTCTTGTGATATTCTCCTTCTCCTTTTCCCTTTATCTTTTCTTGTGCCAAAAAATCATCCAAGTATTAACTTTGATCATTTTTTTCTTCGGAGAAAGAATATGTTAACATTTAAAAACCTATTCTTTACCTGTTTTCCCAGTCTAATGAAATTGAAAACCCAAACCAACAGACTCAAAAGTTCAAAGCCGAAAATGATAATTACAATTACCAAAAGAATTGCCCCCTTTTGTCTAACCCATGATCTTTTATTCGTAAAAAAAGAAAACAAAAAACATAAGAGGGGGGGGGGGAGAAATGCGAGCGACGAGGGAGCATATTGTAAACTGTGCTTACGTGATAACAACGGAATACAGATTTTTTACAATATTTACTTGTAAAGTTTGAAGGCTATCGTGCGAGAGAGTGTAGCGACCGAGCGAGAAGGTTTTTTGTATTCTTATTAGCCTAAACGTTTCACTCTTGAGCCCTTCAGAACCTAAAAGTGCGTTGCAGTCCTTTAGTCAGTATTTGCTATTCATTTTTTGTTTCCATTTTTTTCAATTTTTCGGGAAGGGGGGGGGGGGGAGGGAAGGGGGACGATCCCCTCTAAACAAATTGAGAGGGAATTCCCCCCCCCCCCTTCCCCAGGGATCGCCGCCCCTGTCACACCCCAAACTGACACCATGCCGACTCCACACCGACTAATTCCTGACTATTTCGGACAATGTAATGTGCCTTGAAGGGTGTGTGCACAAACAAAATGATGCATGTGTAGTTGAAGTTCATTTCTTTTAATTTTGCTAATAACAAAATATGTATACATATACATTGTAAGTTATATTTATTTTTAACTTAATTTGACATTGTATTAAAAATTGTTAGGGGCCTAATATTTAATTTAATTTTCATTCAATATATTTTCCAAATTCCAGTCATATCAAATACATGCAAACATGCGAAAACAAAATAATGTGCTTTTTAAAATACATAGGAATACATACATAACTAGATTATGAATTTTCTGGTTTACCCAGAATAATCATATCACATTGAAGCAGGGGCGTAAATCCCGGGGGGGATGGGGGGGGGGGGGGGCTGCATCCCCCTGGTTTGAAGTAGGGGGATGGCCTGTGCAATCATCCCCCCTGATATTACCCCCCCCCCCAAAAAAAAAAAAAAAAAAAAAAAAAAGAGAGAGGAAAAAAAAGGAAGAAGAAGAAGAAAAAAATGTGATTGTTTCAATGGCAGCATAATGCATGAGAAATGAGTTATTTTGTTTATGTATAGCCTACACGTATATAGTATGTCACGATAAGGAAACGTCAAGGCTTCCGCGCTTCGCGCGAGAGGGGGAAACTGAATTCAGATAAATAGGGCTTATTAAGAGTCGAAAACGGTGCAACGAATCGTCTTCTTTGTATAATAATTAAATCAAACGTCTAAGCTTTTCGCGCTTCGCGCGGGAAGAGGAAACTGAATTCAGACGAGAATTAAGAGTCGAAAACAGTACACTCAGTCGTCTGCTTTCTCTAATAGTTTAAGGAAACGTCAAGGCTTCCGCGCTTCGCGCGAGAGGGGGAAACTGAATTCAGACAAAGATTAAGAGTCGAGCACGGTTTAACAAATCGTCTACTTTCTCTTATAATTTAATAAAACGCCAAAACTTCCGCGCGGGAGGGGGGAGGGGGGAGGGGGGAACTGAATTAAGACAAGGATTTACAGTCGAGAACTGTACAGCAAATCGTCTCCTTCGCGCGGGAGGGGGGGGGGGATTCATTCAGACAAGGGTTAACAGTAGAGAACGGTACAATAAATCGTCTTCTTTTACTAATAATTTAAGGAAACGTCTAAGCTTCTATCACCCACACACCCCTAATGAGCGAGCGTGTGCCTGTGTGTGTGCGTGTGTGTGCGCGTGTGTGTGGTGTGTGTTGTGTGTTTGTGCGTGCGCGATCGCGCGCGCTTGCGTAAATTAGTGTGAGCGTGTGCTCCTGCTAGTATGTGATGGCTATCGCCGATCATCCCCCCCCCCACTCCTCGGTACGGATTTACGCCCCTGCATTGAAGACATAGAAAAACAATGAAGGAGGAGGGGGGGGGTGTCATTGGATTACAGGTATTACCATTACTGAGCTACGAAGAGAATTGCATATTTAACAATAAGTGTGTTTTTTTTTATAATTTTGTTTTTTAAGCTGTGAAGTGAAACAGAGTTTTTTTTATGTCTTCGGTTTATCTATTTCAGAGGACTTGGCCGCTATACCATACACTTTTTTTTGTTCTTGGGTAGTTTTATAAAGAATGATATTAATGTGAACTTCTGGTGTTGCAGTTAAGAGCATTCCTCACCTGATCACAAAAGGCAGTTACTGCAAGCGAAGTTTAATGAACCGTTCTAGATCTACGTTGAAAACTAGATAGAATGTTATTTTCCTCTAGAAATTGTATCAAGACTTGTTTAAAGCACTGGTAGTACTGATATAGGACGGTAATTTACAAGCTGATCAATATAAACCTTTTACTATGGGTTAAACCTTTGAAAGTTTGAGACTGTGTGGAACCTGACCAGACTCAAAATATAAGATTATTATATAATTCAAGGGTAATATTTATAAATCTATATTCTGTTTCGCAATGGTAGTACTGATACTACCATTACCTGGGCTTTTCTTTAGTTTTAAGTTTCTAACTATTTCAATAATTTCATATTCTGTAATGGGTTTTTAAAAACATAGACAGAGATACATGACCTTTTAAGAAATTCAAATATTGAATAAGATCAAAATTCAATGTATCATAAGTCTTGGCTCCAATACTTACAGAGTATTGACAAAATTTATTTGCTATTTTATTGGAATCTGTAATGATACAATTTATAATTTCGAAAACAAATGGATGAGATATTTACTCATCCGTATCTAGATGGATTCAGTCTAGCAAATTTTACAAATCTCTAAGTACACAGTTACGTTTGCTTCTTGCACATTTTGGATATAGCTGCTGTAAAACATGTATCACTTTGTTTTGTCGGTATATACACAGTAACAATAATGATTTGTGTAACATTTTGTAATATTTCTATACAATGAAACTCTATATTACCATTAAAGACATCTAAATCAACGTGTTCTTTTTACAATGAGCTTAAAACTAATGAGTATACCAACTCCAACACCACGACTCTCTCTGCTTTTGCCATAAAATGTGTAATTAGGAAATGTTTCCGAGGAATTCAGGTTACCTGTTAAGTAAAGCAATAACATCAAATTCAACTTTCAACCACTGCATGTACACAGATACAGCTTAATGATTCCTATTCAAGCCTCTGCAATTCATTTGAACAAATGAAACTTTGAAAGAATTTCGGACATCAACGATCATATTATTGAATTGTCATAGTAAGATCGAAGTACGATGTATCTGTTTCACACACTACATGAAATTTGTCATCAACTGTTAAAGATGATTGAGTATCTAAAAGACTCTCTTCAGAATCCTGAAAAAGACCATGTATTAAACAATTATTACATATAGACATGCAGGAAATATAATTTCAAAGACATGTAAGAAAATATTTGTTAAATAAAGAAAGAGAGTAAGAAAAAGGCCAATATATCCCTTAAAACTTCATATAAAATGTCCTATTAGATATATTTCATGGAGAAATGGTGCAGTTGAAGATTATTCGTAGACTGCTTCAACCAGGTAAGACCACTCAGTTTCATTGCTTTAGTTCAAATTATGTTTTTAAGCAAGTTTTGTCAAATCTTATTTGCAGTTGATGAGTCTCCTGTTTTGGGTCCCGGCTTTCCTTGGGACCAAGCACCCTGAACTCTGACTATTAATCGCAACTCTATTATTCTGAACTATAGGCATAATAAATGGGAAAGTGCAAACTTATGATTAATTTAAAAAATTGCGATTACTCTTGATAATACACTCTTAAAAATACGTGGTCAAAAAATGACCACGTCGTGGTCGTTTTTAAAGGTGCATGGTTGACTACCAAAACGTGGTCAAAAAATGACCACGTCGTATTTTTAAGAGTGTACGGGGGCCTGTCATCAGTCCGTTAGTGGTCTTGTCAGACTGGCTGTGGTATAAGTGAGACTTTGATTGTCTGGGATTCTGATCAAAGCTCCTCCCTGCTTTTTGTCATACACAATAGTTTTCCACCCACCTAATGAAAATATGGGTTGTTCGTTGAAACTGGCGACCATGAAGCCCGCAACCTATAAAGAGGAGACTAGCCACCAATAATGGGGCCTATAGTGTCTCTAAATCGTCCAATCAAAAGGATTGTTTTGTGTGCACTGGTCGGCTGACAATAACGGCAATAGGATTAAGAGATTAGATTTGGATGTATTAAACACTATCGTATGATATTTAAACTAAGAAATGACTGACATCATTTGAAAGGTATGATCTTACTGTTTGCTCTCATATATGTCACATGCCGAAGGCATTTGTCTGGGTCTTTCTGTTTCAGATTGAATCTAGGAATCTACAAGGCATATACGGAACTCCCATAGTCCCGTATATGCCTTGTTTATCCGGGCATGTTTATCCGTGCGTTTCGAGTATATAATTGGACAAAATGCGTTTTCTTTATTTTATTTTTTTTAATTTTTTTTTTATTATTATACTTTGAGGGCTTTTAACACAATCGTAAGACATTTTAACTAAATAATGGCTGACACCATTTAAAAGGTGAGATTCTATTTTTTACTCTCATATGTGTCTCATGCCGAAGCAATTTGTCTTGGTCTTACTGTTTTAGATTGAATGTAGGACTTTACAAGGCATATACGGGTTAACAGGGTTTATCCGGGCATTTCGAGTAAATAATTGGACAAAATGCGTTTTATACTCCGAGGGCTTTTAAAACTAACGTATGACATTTTAATTCAAGAGTCGAATTGTATTAATTAAAATAAATAAATAAAATATCGAATCTCACTCGGGGTCCCTCCAGAACGGAGGCTCCTTTTTTACGGTTTTTAAAAATTCAAGACTACAGTAAAAGCTTTTATCTACTTCAACTTCTCTTTATCATTCATGTTATATATTATTTTTTAGTTTTCTTTCTTGAAGACACCATAGAGCGATTTTATATTGTTTAACGGGCTTACTTCGCCCGAATGCAAAATGGTCGTTGTTATTGGTCGCCAAAAGTAGCCCAATTGAGTGGAAATCCCCAGCTCTTGAACGTGTAATACTGTTGGGATAATAATACGAAGCGTGCAAGAGGAACATATTGTATCTCATTTCACCCAGATGCATTAGACAGTGGACGTAGGTAAGTTGCCTAGTTTAATAGCTAATTATCTATTTAATCTAATTTTATCTAGAATACATGTTTAAAGTATCCACAAGAGACATTGTGATGAACTCATGAAATAAGCATTGACAATGATGATCATCACGATCTCATTATTTTCATGCGTGGGTCGTAAACGCATTTCTAACCAGCTTTTAAAAGAGTAACCCATGTTTTTACTGTGGAGCAGGCAAGAGCATTGCCTCTTGATATGGTAACCAGCCACTCATGGAATATTCGCCTCCCACTGGAGCACCATGACAAAGATGACGGCACGTTGTTGAACGAAATCCATTGATATAAGTCATTGTTTCAAGTCCTTGGTACTCCGTTTTGAACGGCTGCTCTAATAAATTGGCATGCTGCTGAACTTAAAGATAATCTTGAGTTTTGGTAAAAAAAGAAAATAAATTTCACAGAATCAAACGAAACTTACACTTAATGTTCAAGATTATAAATAAACGTCATTTGCCAAACGATTTTGGTAGAAAATGTATACTGGCTGAGTAATGAGCATACAAAGATTAGGAAATCAAGGTATTAAGTAGGCGCGACACCATTGTGTAGTCCCATATACTGTGTACAGTGCTTGTTACTTTACCAAGACTGGGCCAAATTTATTATGAATTTGATGACTCCAGAACCTTGCAGTACACACCAATACTTATATGCTACAGGATCAACTTTTTATGATCCATTCCACACCTTTTCTGTCACAATGCAATCGCATGACCAGAACTCAACTTTATCTTTAAATCGTGTCACCTGTAATGGGCAAGATAAGATATCCATGAGACATAATAACAACACCGTATACCTGTTCCTTCATAGTCGGCCTATGAACTTATTGAATGCAACTCGTAGTTGTTGATAAATCTAAATAATACAATACTTCATTTCTTCAATTCATTATTTTGTATCCACCTTTACGAAAGGGTGAAACAGCCCGGTATAATTTAATCTGCAAAAACGGCATATTCGCGAAACCGCATTTTGGAAGTTGATTTTCAAGAGTATGTTCACATTGCGGCAGACTCGTCGGTTAAAGATAATATCAATTAACGCACACTTGATATTCTGCCATAACTTCACGGATAAGGTAGTCTTTCATTTTGTTTTGCTTTATTTAATTGAAATTCAAAAGCAAATGAAAAAAAAAAGGTTATATAATTGCCCAGTTGCAAATGGGTCAGCAATCAACATTTCATATGCTCATTGCATTTGACTGTTTTTCCTTCTTTTTCTTTTAGTTTGTTATTGCTACAATTCAAGTTGTTATGCACGCGCTGTTTCAACGTTAGCCTTGTTTAGTGTGCAGTCAGTCACATTGCACTTCAACCCTAACGTTGAAAAAGCGCGTGCATAACAACTTGAATTGTAGCAATAACAAACAAAAAGAAAAAGAAGGAAAAACAGTCAAATGCAATGAGCATATGAAATGCTAAATGGCTGACCCATTTGCCACTGGGCAATTTTGTAACCTTGTTTTTTCATTTGCTTTTGAATTTCAATCGAATGTAGTATTAAAGACCGAGGTCCAATCAACAAATGTATATCAAATATAAATCGAATAACGCTAGATTGCGGAGATTTCGACGGATTCTGTGCGACGAAATCCTAGTGTTTTACACTAAGAAAAATTGCGGAGAGATAATGATCTGTGCATGCGCGGGCGCGGCTGGTTCTCATATATTCTCAAACGACAAATAAGAAGTAAAATTGTGAGTTTGTATGTTTGTCACTGTAAAAATGGAAATCCTTCACCATGCACTTCATACACTTCAGTCGTGCACAAGAAGAGCTTCAAAACTTCAGCACTAGATCTAGATTTTATGTCTAATCGGTAGCCTTAACATGTTTTAGAAAAACTCTGAATAAAATTCAAGGGATCCCCTTACTACTAACTGATTCAAAATTAAGAAACATGAAATCTACTTACACTTATTCTGTGGCTTGTCGACCGCTAAAAACGTGACGATCGGGTACGTACGTACGATCACGAACGCGTACGAATATTCATCAGCGAAATATTTACACGCATGCAAAGAGTAAGATAGCTCCTAAGACGAGTACAGCTTCGAAGAGACTGAGGTGTTTTTTTTTTTACTCCTCCAACGAATAAAGAGTCTGTGAAATATTTGGGAGCAAAAAGCCACTCTACTTACTTGTGAATATTTTTACTCATTCGGTCACTAAAGTTTGAGAATACTCATCCAATATAGACCTACATGTACTTTGATGAGTAAAAAGACTCATCGAGAAAATAATCGGGACATACTCGTTTTAAATATCATGTGTGTAAAATTTCACTAAAAGAAAGGTGGTGTATTCACCAAATGTGTAAAATATTGCATTTTTTTAGATATATTCACTCGACTGAATGAGTGAGCTACGATTTTCACTCACCATACTTAGTTCCGTTTTTTTGTGTGAGCTTATTCATTTCTGATCAAAGTTTACCCCATCGTCAGACCCTGCTTCTGTAGTAGTTAATGGTCTAAATGTCGTTGAAAGAGCAGGATTATCAACTGCAACTCAAAGATCATCTAAAGATGACATGCCGTTCAGCAATGTGTGCAATCATAAAAATTGGACATATACGACATTTCGTAGATAAGAAAACTACTAAAATATTAATTAATGCATCTGTTTCCTCTAGAAGTGATTGCTGTAATGCTCTATTGTTCGGTTTAGTCCATTGTATTATTAATATTATATTCGCAAACCTCTTTTTACCACCGATTTTGAGATAGGTATTTTTCTCGACAAGTTAAACGACTGCAGATATTGAAAAGAACTCACACATATCTCTTGAATGCGAGACACACTGTTTCCATGTTTTAGAAGATACTTGCGACAAATTACCCGAGGTATATCATAAGACATGATAACTTGGCAGCTCGAACGATTCCATCGTCAAGAATATGAACATACGTTCACAATTTTAAGTTTTTCAAATTGCAATCATTTTATTGATTTATATTTCAACTTAATTTTGGGCCGTGTAAAACATTTCCCCCCTCTAAAACACATTGTATTGATCAATAAAGGAAATACAATATGTCCAGGCTACCCTTTCTTATGAAAAATAGTAGTCATAGTGCCTTTTCAGTTCGGATGTAAATATATCTATATTTACATCCGAACTGAAAAGGCACTATGACTACTATATATCTTTTCAAAATGAACGAATTTTTGTTCACTTTTCGTTAAAATGTCATCAAACTGATTCCTTGATTTTTCTTTCACATCTCCACACACTACCACCCACATTTCTAACTTATCCTCATTAAACTGTGTTAACGAGGATAAATTTATCTTCATTTAACAGCTAAATGAGGGTAAATTACTCTTCGTTTAACAGTTTAATGAAGATAAATTTATCTTCATTTAGCTGTTAAATGAAGATAAATTTATCTTCAATTAACAGCTAATTGAAGATAAATTTATCTTCGTTAACACAGTTTGATGAGGATAAATTTATCTTCATTTAACAGCTAAATGAGGATAGATTTATCTTCATTTAACAGCTAAATGAAGATAAATTTATCTTCATTTAACAGCTAAATGGGGATAAATTTATCTTCATTTAACAGCTAAATGAGGATAAATTTATCTTCATTTAACAGCTAAACGAAGATAAATTTATCTTCATTTAGCAGCTAAACGAAGATAAATTTATCTTCATTTAACAGCTAAACGAAGATAAATTTATCCTCATTTAGCTGTTAAATGAAGATAAATTTAACCTCATTAAACTGTGTAAATGAAGCTACCGAAAAACGAAGGCGACCACGTACGGTGAACTCGTCTTCTTCTTCGTCGTCGTAGCCATTTCGAAGAAAATTCAAAACGCGTACGTTATAAAAGGAAAAATTAACAGATTATGGACAACGTAACCGCGAGTGACGATGTCGAATCGAAGAGTGATCTTAAATCTGGTGCTGGCCGCGCGTGTACCATAATATGTTGTTCGTGCCCAGACTTTGTATACTATTAGACAGAGCTCTAGCTGTTTACAAACAACGGACGCATTGCCCGCGCTCGGCTATTGTTCTCTTTGTTCTCTCTTTGGTTATAGCTAGTCTGCAGACACAGACCCTTGACAGCCATTATGAGTAAAAACGATGTCTAAATTTCAAACATGAAAGTACTGAGTTATGTCATGTAGCTGCTTCTGACACAGTGCAATACTGGAAAAGAAACATAACACCTTAAGCAGAATCTGATAGTCCTGATTATTTCATGTGGTTTTATTCAAGAGTAAAGTTGAGTCTGTGTTTACAGACTAGGTTTGAGATAATGAATAGATAGAACTGATAATCCCCGTGCGACCGGCTAACGACGGTCTGGGGAGAATATGGGTTTATTATCTCTCTGGTGTATCTGTACATGGGGGTAAATGGGTGTATCATAATCGTAACATGCAGACCTTTTAACAATCTATCAGGGTGGTTACTTAATTTGCAAAAATTCACCTTTCAGAAAGAAAATGTGCATTTTTGCTAAAAATAGAAGGCAAGACACAGGACGGGGCTGCTGGGCTAAATAGGCCTATATAAATTATAATGTTTAATAATTATTATCAGGGAACCAGCTGTGTGCCCGGCCGCAAAATATATGAGCAATAATATCTTTAAAAATGCAAATACATATATTTCACTTTGACTATTAAGAGCATGAATCGGAGGGAAAGTTGAAAACAAACGATATTATAGTGCCTGAAAACTTGACTTTTCTGACTTTCGCTGAATATCCGTGTCTAAAATTTGTAAACTTGGCAGCTAGAGTTCACTCAGTTCAGAATGGGCCTTTGAACAGCCGGCACACCGGCATACGGTCTGGATATGTAATTTCTTTCTTGTTCAAAATCCTAATCGATGTTTTGTGGATTTCATCGGGATGAGCCATTTTCTTTAGTTACAAACCCAAGCATGATATGATCGATGCCCAATAGGAAGTGCAACTAAATCGTTCGGGCAACCATGCCTATATTTAATAGAAAGTATAAACCAAATCTGAGTACACCGGCCTCCCCCCCCCCCCCTCCGGGTCCCCATCACGGAACCTCATGAGCATTTCTTAGGTCAATAGGCTGTATATATAATAGCGGAGGTACTATGGAAATTGGAATAACACCCGACGGGGGCTGATCAAAAATTTCCCAACAATAATAATTATGAATAAGACGCCCTGAAATTTGAATGTCACGCAAATTCCAGGGATTAATTCCCTCCAATTTGCGCGAGCGGCCGCTTCCGAAGCAGAATTAAGTGACAATAATCATAAGCAGTAATACTCCAGCTATCAGGGTGTGTACATCCACTAAATCGCCAGTGGCGGATCCGGGGGCCCGCCTCCCCCGCCCCCCCCCCCCCCGGGGAAAAAAACGTGTAAAAACACGTTAATTTTACCTTTTTGGGGAGATGCCCCCCCCCTCCCCCTGTCGCTCAAGAGGGGTGCACATTTTCAAATTTTAGAGGGCCCCCAACAAAATGTGCTCACCTTTATACATCATGCATGCCCAAGTAGGAGTCGTCGGGCTGAGTTGTCCCTACATATGAGTTAGCCCGAATTATTATTTCCATTTACAGAGCCACCCCCTCCCCTCCAGCCCCCGATTATTATTATTTTTATTATTATCATAATCGTTAGTAGGGGTCTAGTAGTACTTGTCCGAGGGGTGGCGATCCGGGGGGGGGGGCACGTTCCCCCTCAATTTTCTTTTAGAGGGGGGGGGGGGATCGTTCCCGCCTGAAATTTTGAAAAAGTGCACACATGAAATGTATAGCAAATACTGACTAAAGACTGCAACACACTTTTAGGCTCTGGAGGGCCCAAGAATGCAGCGATTAGACTTAATATTTGCTATTATAGCAAATAAGTCTAAACGCTGAATTCTGAGTCTAAACGCTGCATTCTTGGGCCCTCCAGAGCTTCTTGTGTGCACTTTTTCAAAATTGCCGGCGGGAGCTACCCCCCCCCCCCGCCTCTAAAAGAAAATTGAGAGGGAACGCCCCCCCCCCAACCACCGCCCCTTTGGACTCCTACTACTTTTAAAATACTACTACTAGACCCCTTCTAATGGTTATAATAATAATAACAATAATAATAATAATCGGGAATCCCTGGAATTTGCGTGATTTTCACATTGTTAGGAAATCTTTGATCAGCCCCCGTCTGGTGCTTTTCCAATTCCCATAGCAAACCTCCACTATTATATATAGCCCATTGACCTAAGAGATGTAACTCATGAGGTTCCGTGCTGGGGACCCGGAGGGGCCGGGGGGGGGGGGGGGGGGGGGACTCAGATTTGGTACAGACGGGGATGTACCGCTGAAGCCGCAAAACCCAACCCGACTCTTTAACTCTCTCTCTCTCTCTCTTTGGCTCTTTAACTCTGAAATATTAATTATAAACCCACACTGAAGCAGAGATGAATACAAATTCACAAAAAGGTCAACCAGGGGCGCGTTGCGGTGGCAGCGATCACATGGACTCGGGGAAACATGAAGAAGTTTGGCGGATCCAGGGGCCGGACATTGACCAGCCCGCCGTGCCCCCCCCCCCCCCCCCCCCGGCCGCGAATTTTTTTTTTCCCAAACAGGTTTACCTATGAGAGTAAAATCCTGCCTCCTGATTGGTTCAGAGGTATACGCATCATGAATATTCATGACTGAGCTGAAAGATACTTGTAGTATTACGCATGCGCGTGACACAAGGCGAAGCTGCTCATGCAGCTCATCGAAATCCAAGTTTGAGTTCGTCGATGCAGCGCAGCTATAGTACGTAGGCTATACACTGCATGCATGGAAAAGCTTGTCTTTGACATGTGTAGAGCCTGTATATAATATATGGCCAAAGAAAACAAAGGACATAAAGTAATATTTATGTCCTTTGTTTTCTTTGGCCAGGTTCATCTGTCACAAAGGAACCAGAACCACTGATATGTTTGTTTGTTTTGTTTTATTTCCACTTTTTCATATCAATACAAAGAAACATACAAAAATAAATATAATGAATAACATGTAAGTTTGACAAAATTTGTTTCTAGTTAAAATAAAAGTTTCATACAAAAGGAAAAAGCAGGAGACCACATGTCGTAAGCGTAAATGCTTGAACATGACCGTGGCCTCTGCCAAGTTAACAAAATAAAAGAACAACCCATGCAACTGCATTGTATTCAATGTTAAATAAGATATAAGTGAAGTGATTAAAAGTGAGCATGGCTGAATTAATTTTGAGTGAAAATAACAAAACAAATTTAGTGAAATATTTCGTGTTGAGAAGTGCATTTGTGCAAGGTGCAAAAATTAGCTTGGTTGAACAAAAAAGAGACTAATACCGTGATATTAATTGTGTGTTGGTTTCACTTACGGGTGATAATATTAAATGTTTGTCAAGATATCATGCTCAGAGCAACACAGTGGCTTTGATCGACCCACATCCAACCATCTCATGTCGGATCATCCTGATAAGATAATTCATACCCCTTGTGTGTGTCTATTGTGTATTCTTGACAGCTAGTGTGTGCATTTGTTGCTTATGTGTTTGTAAATACATGAGGGTGGGTGGGTCTGTGTTTATAGAGAGAGAGAGAGAAAGATAGTGTTTGTATGTATAGCCTATGTGTGAAATTGGAATATTAGTGTGTGTACTGTAGGCCTAAGTGAACTCTTTGAGAAAAAAAATCCGCAGTGTAAAACTATATAAACCAAGCACCAGAATAACCAAAAATGTTCACAAACAAACAGACCCCCCCCCCCCTTCCCCCAATAAAAATCCCCTCGCACCACAGCTAGCTCACATACATTTTGTACACCTAAATGGCCAGCAAAACTGAAGTCCACGCGCATGCGTAATACATATACTAGGTACTGCAGCTCAGCCACAGTGCTGTGAACTCAGCTCGTGAATATTCATGACGCGTATACCTCTGAACCAATCAGGAGGCAGGATTTTACTCTCATAGGTAAACCTGTTTGGGAAAAAAAAATTCGCCCCCCGGCCCCCCTGCCTCGACGAAAAATGCTCATAGAAAATGTGTCAATCTTTCTTGGGCCGCCATTCGTGCCCCCATCCTTTGCCGCATGAATACAAAAAATTCCTAAAATCATGATAGCCTTGGTACAACAAAATGAAATGTGTATTAAGGCCTACGACGGGGGCGGGCGGGGGCCGCTGACGTAGCCAAACCCCAAACCCCATACCTATTATTATACGGCCATTTTTGCGTTTTTTATAATTATTTGTTTAAAATGTGTAGTATTTTAGCGTCAAAATGGGCGAAAATTGCATATCCTGTATGAACAGTAAACTTGAAAACTATATTGGCCTATACCCATCAGAATTTGCAAGGAATCTCATGCAAAGTTGTGTGTCTCGGTATACGTTCTATGACATGCTCGTCAACTTCAAGGGGACTTGTGACCCATAACAATTGCGGACACTTTTTTTTTTTTTTTTGGTTTCAAAATTTCAAAATTTGATATGGGCTTATATAGATTTTGAATGAAACCAAATGGGTGTTTAATTTTTTTTTTTACTATATATGAATGATATAGGCCTACTATATTATTTACCAACAATCATGTGAAGTTCATAATATCGAATGCATTCTATAGGAGGAGTATATAGGCCTATCTTCGGTTAGGTGCCATGTCTTTACATGTTCGTACATAATTGCAGTTGGTTTATACTTTAGGCATGGTTTTCCGAACGATTTAGTTGCACTTCTTATGGGGTATCGATCATAATTATCATGCTTTGGTTTGTAACTAAAGAAAGTTTCTCATGCCGATGAACTCCACAAAACATCGATTAGGATTTTGAACAAGAAAGAAATTACATATCCAGACCGTATGCTGTCCAATGGCCCATTCTGAACTCTGCCAAGTTTACAATTTTTAAACACGGATATTCAGCGAAAGTCAGAAAAGTCAAGTTTTCAAGCACATAAAATTAATATCGTTTGTTTTCATCTTTATATCGTTTGTTTTCATCTTTCCCTCCGATTTATGCTCTTAATAGTCAAAGTGAAATACATGTATTTGCATTTTTAAAGATAATATTGCTCATATATTTTTTGCGGCCGGGCACACAGCTGGTTCCCTGATAATATTAAACATTATAATTTATATAGGCCTATTTAGCCCAATGCAGCCCCATTCTGTGTCTTGTCTTCTAATTTTAGCAAAAATGCACGTTTTCTTTCTGAAAGGTGAATTTTTGCAAATTAAGTAACCACCCTGATAGATTGTTAAAAGGTCTTCATTTTACGAATATGATACACCCATTTACCTCCATGTACAGATACACCAGAGAGATGATACACCCAAATTCTCCCAAGACCGTCGTTAGCCGGTCGCACGGGGATTATTAGTTCTATCTATTCACCATCTCAAACCTAGTCTGTAAACACAGACTCAACTTTACTCTTGAATAAAACCACATGAAATAATCAGGAGAATCAGATTCTGCTTGATGTGTTATGTTTCTTTTCCAGTATTGCACTGTGTCAGAAGCAGCTACATGACATAACTCAGTACTTTCATGTTTGAAATTTAGACATTGTTTTTACTCATAATGGCTGTCAAGGGTCTGTGTCTGCAGACTAGCAATAACCAAAGAGAGAACAAAGAGAACAATAGCCGAGCGCGGGCAATGCGTCCGTTGTTTGCAAACAGCTAGAGCTCTGTCTAATAGTATATACAAAGTCCGGGCACGAACAACATATTATGGTACACGCGCGGCCAGCACCAGATTTAAGATCACTCTTCGATTCGACATCGTCACTCGCGGTTACGTTGTCTATAATCTGTTAATTTTTCCTTTTATAACGTACGCGTTTTGAATTTTCTTCGAAATGGCTACGACGAAGAAGAAGAAGACGAGTTCACCGTACGTGGTCGCCTTCGTTTTTCGGTAGCTTCATTTACACAGTTTAATGAGGTTAAATTTATCTTCATTTAACAGCTAAATGAGGATAAATTTATCTTGGTTTAGCTGTTAAATGAAGATAAATTTATCCTCATTTAGCTGTTAAATGAAGATAAATTTATCTTCGTTTAGCTGTTAAATGAAGATAAATTTATCCTCATTTAGCTGTTAAATGAAGATAAATTTATCTTCGTTTAGCTGTTAAATGAAGATAAATTTATCTTCGTTTAGCTGTTAAATGAGGATAAATTTATCTTCGTTTAGCTGTTAAATGAAGATAAATTTATCCTCATTTAGCTGTTAAACGAAGATAAATTTATCTTCGTTTAGCTGTTAAAGGAAGATAAATTTATCCTCATTTAGCTGTTAAATGAAGATAAATTTATCTTTGTTTAGCTGTTAAATGAAGATAAATTTATCTTCGTTTAGCTGTTAAATGAGGATGAATTTATCTTCGTTTAGCTGTTAAATGAGGATACATTTATGTTTGTTTAGCTGTTAAATGAAGATAAGTTTATCCTCATTTAGTTGTTAAATGAAGATAAATTTATCCTCATTTAGCTGTTAAATGAAGATAAATTTATCTTCGTTTAGCTGTTAAATGAAGATAAATTTATCCTCATTTAGCTGTTAAATGAAGATGAATTTATCCTCATTTAGCTGTTAAATGAAGATAAATTTATCTTCATTTAGCTGTTAAATGAAGATAAATTTATCCTCATTTAGCTGTTAAATGAAGATAAATTTATCCTCATTTAGCTGTTAAATGAAGATAAATTTATCCTCATTTAGCTGTTAAACGAAGATAAATTTATCCTCATTTAGTTGTTAAATGAAGATAAATTTATCTTCGTTAACACAGTTTAATGAGGATAAGTTAGAAATGTGGGTGGTAGTGTGTGGAGATGTGAAAGAAAAATCAAGGAATCAGTTTGATGACATTTTGACGAAAAGTGAACAAAAATTCGTTAATTTTGAAAAGATATACAGTATTTTCAGCATTTTTATAATAATATTATAAAAATGCTGAAAATACTGTACACAGCCACTATGAAATGTTTCAGGCTTATAGTAGGTATAGCACACCAAAAATAAGTACAACAAACACATGTTATTTGATGATTGCAAATGATCAAGCTTCATGAAAGCTTCAAAAAACGAAAAACAGAATTGAAATCGGTCATTGCGCTGTGATTTTTATACCATTTTTTTGAAATCGCAAAATTACCAAAAAACCTGCCAGAAATGGTCAAATTGGCAAAAATGGCAAAATTCGACAAATTCGACAATTTAATTCATCACTTTCTTGGACACAAATAATAAATTAAATTATCCGACACTAAAATATCATCTTTGTGGTAAAAATACAAAAAAGAAATTCATATATCTATTACCGTTTTGAAAACAGAAGCCAACAAAATAAGTAATTTTTGCCATTTTTTCAAATCTGCAGATATGAAAAAGTTGTGAAAATAACTAAGTCCGCCTAATTAATATGCGCATATGTAATTAAATCAAAACCGAACATGATACATCAGTGAAACCTATGTATATCAGACAGGTATGGAAATATATTTTATATCAATTTAAAAAAAAATCATGAATATTCATCAAATATGCAAATCAGGTCATTTCAGCTAATTATATATTCGCGCACTTATTATGCAAATTAGGAAAGTCAAACTGTTCATTTTGGGGCATTTTTTAAATCATATATTCATAGATCATATTTACACCAAATATTAACCTTAAATTCCAAATATTTTTGCAATGCCGAATAAATATGGCGATGGAAATTACTTGCATCACCGTCACAGCTATTTCCTCATATGTTTTACAAATTATTCAGAAAAACCAATCAAATAATAAAAAAAATTGCAGACTTTCAGCTACATCACAGTATATTTTTTTTTCTAGAAAATGTCAGATTTGAGGATTTATGACGATTTTCCGAGAAACCATTCAACAGGCTATAACATTCCACCATTCAACAGGCCATAACATTCTACAGGGACTGAATTTCAGAGTAAAAAAAAGTTTGGTGACACCAGTACAGTTGTGGCTACCTTCAGTGTGGAAACACATTTTTGATTTAATAAGTGAAACACATGAGGATATTGCATTTTTTGTAGGGGAGTTTTTTTTACATTGAGGTGCATTTTCACCACGCAGAATAACAACAGTGCAAGTCAACGGGCGATCAGCGGGCCATGTCACACATGGCTGAAAAGACAATATTCTAATTAAATAAATTAACATGTCTCCCACATGCCTATTACAATGAAACTACACAGAATTGTAGTTAAAGGTATGCCTGAAATATATGTCAAATAAAATTTTTAAAATATTGTTTAGTTTTTTTAAAATAAATTTACAAAAATTGCTATTTTTACCAACTGACTGCTGCTGTGTGTGTGTGTGTGTGTGTGTATACGCGGGGCAGACTGTGTGCACAGGCAGTGTGATCACCCTACTTATAGTGTATGCTAGATTTCTGCGATGAACCCTGAACTGTCCCCGTGAGTTTCATGGATAACACATTGTATGTTTTGAGTCGATGTGTACTTTTCACGTTTTATGGCTCTCACTAATATTGCACAATTTATTTCTATCTGACTGTATATAAAGCATATACATTAAATTTAACTGAAAAAGTACAAAAGTCATTCGCAAATGTTTCAGGCCTAGTGTAAGCACTTTGCTAAATCTTTACGGGAACCTCTGAGTGGTCCTGTAGACTTTGGAGAGAATGCTACCATTAGATACAAAATATTAGTTATAACTGCACCATGCTCAACAGGTATATAGAACTTACAAACGACTTAGTAATAAGCTTGTTAACAATTAATCAGAGCCGGAAACCACATGAGGGCATTCTCTAAAAAGTCATTAGTTTCAATCATTGTTAATAATAGAATGTTAAATGTTATGTTTTGTTAAAGAAAGAATTAAATAAAGAGATCATCAACAGCTATTTACCAACATTTTTTTTTTTCTTCAACGGCTGGTTCAAAATTATCGAATATTTGTAGGGTCCTACAAATATTATAAATGGTTATACTTATGGATATTTCAGCCGTCTCTGAACCGATTCTGATCAAACAAAGATGATTTTGTCATTGAAATTGTATGCCTTTTCAAATTTGACATTAAGTTTTTTCAGTATCTCACCAAAAAATATTGTGTGTACTGCCTTCTATACCAACACTCAGCTATCCCTTTAAATCATGGTGTTATTCTATTATTGTTTTATCAAATATGTATATTTCTTTTCTAGCGTCTGTACTTTGCAACTTATGATGGAGGACATTTTGACTGACTTATTTCTGTTAAAATTGTCAAAGCGGATTAGTATTCAGAATTTCCCCGCAGTGGACTTCAGCCTATACCTGGGATTCAGCGTAGCCGATGGCCAAAATGCAGCGATGGGGGCCATTAAGGCGATGAAACCAAGTAGCGCATATACTACTCTCTTGTACAAGTTTGTTATGAGACATGGACGGAAACATGAAAGTGCTCTGAATCTGAGAAAGAGATTTCTAGAGAATCAAATGGAGGACTATGCTGATGTCATCAAAGCAGGTTCGTAGATTTTTCTTTAGTATGTTAAGTTAAAACTGAAAAAACACATAGTGATGATACAACATTACTGAGTTTTAAAAACAAAGCCATCATGCATTTCAAATAATCAATTGTCAACACACTGGTCAAGCTCTGACAGAACTATTGAAAACAAAAGAAAAGAATATTCCGGCTGCCTCCAATATGATATGTTTTAACTGGGTAAATGTGCTTAAATGCATCCGATGAACGGGGTAATAATATTTGTAAAGCGCAAATAGACGGTATTTCGTATTAACTCTTAAGATGTTCCCATGCAATCGGCACCCAGTTCAACAGTGACTAAATTTAAAGTATTATGATTATAATCAATAACGCATTTTCCTCTTCATTTTCGTGCTTCAATCATTGTGCATGCATAATGCGCTTTTAGAGGCTACGACGTAGCATCACTGTAAAATATTATGTGAAAGGGAAACAGGGGCCAGACCAATTTATAAATACTTTTCATAAACATAACTCGAAAAAGAGTAGAGAGAGTTATTATCCTGTATACATTTTTCCGACAAGGATCAACAATGTGCATGATTTGAAAATGTGTGTAATTTAGAGATGAATAAATTCTTGCAAACTAGGTACTACCGGCGCGATACAACTGCTGCTGACGGCCGCACTGCACTGCGGGCGTATCCATGGTCATACTCATAGAGATGTGGAGGTCAGCGATATAGCGCCATCTTGAGGCGAATAACGTGCATTTGTTTACAACATGGCGGCCTCTAGACACCGATTAAATCAAGCGGAGAATCCTGCTCGCTAATCTTACACCCATAGTCCCATTCATTGTTTGAAATTCAATATTGTGTAAAAGTTATAACAGAAACGATAATATTTATTTTATAATTCAACGGGGGCGATTTTAAATTTTGCAATCGCCCCCGTGTATTTTCGAGCGTTGGTCACTTTACCCTTTTAGGGGTTGAACATTTTTGCGTCACCCCAATATCGTAATTTCATCAAATAGGGATATTCATGGAGGAAAAGGACACTTTACTATGTTTGATATGTTTTTTTTCTTTTCAAAATATTCAAAGTGATATATATTTAGGCAGGCGCGTACGCAGGATTTTTTCAAGGGGGGGGGGGGGGGGTTTAACATTTATAAATCAGGCCGAAAATTTCGCAACGACTCAGCCGACCGCTGAATAAGCGGGGGGGGGGGGGGGGGGGGGGAGGTAAGAGGACACCTTTTTTTTTTTTGGTATCGAAATTTCAACATTTGACATTTTGCTCCGTTGGGGGGGGGGGGGGGTAAGGTAAGCTTTTTAAGGTCAGCCATGGGAATATTATTTATTTATTTTTTATTTTTTATTTTTTTAATAAAAAAAAAAAAAAATCCAAAAGGGGGGGGGGGTTTAGGGAAATTTAGGGGGGGGGGGGGGTTTACACACACAAACATACCAAAGGGGGGGTTGAACTCCCCGACCCCCCCCCCCCCCCTGTGTACGCGCCTGTATTTAGGCATCTTGCAGTTTCTGATACTTTGCTTCCATGAAGTTGACGTTATTCAAAAATACATCTTTAACAAAGGATGGGTGTAGGGAACTGGAGACCACTCACCAAGCTTGACCCCATCATTGTCTGTCCGTATTGGATCCAATATTGCTATAGCGCCATTTATGGCCTTTAACAACACTACTGAATATATACAATTCATTTCGAAGGCTACAATGCGTTATTTCTCCGAGAAAATTGGAAAAATTGACCAAGATAAACAATTTTGATCGTAAAATTTTGCTCTGATATAAACACACAATTTTCACTGAATGTTGTGGTGTATGCAGATATTCAGGGGTGGCTGTTAAAAAGTAGTTTTAAAAGAAAGTTTATGAAGTGTGCCAGCCATCACAGAAAAGTTATGACCATTGTGTGTTGTGAATGGGTGTTGCACTATGAATGGTGTCTGATCAGAAATGTGTGTAGGCAATGGGGGACACCAGGTCCAAGATGGGGGGTCGTTTGTTGTGAATGTCGAGTATGCCAAGGACAGTCGGTGACCCAATGCTGGTTGGTAAATTGAAGTTTATTTATTCCCCATCTTACATTAAAAAAAAACAGTTTAAATTTTGTTTGTTATACAGGCATATACGAGTAGATTTCACACAAGACAACAATATAACAAAATAACAGATTTAAAATCAAGTATAATGTACCAAAAAAAGTACGACATTTCGAAATATATAGATAAGACAGGCAAGGTAAAACACAATGTAAAATATGGGGAGCCTAAATAAAAAGCATAGCTTCTATGTGAATAGGCTCCCGAACTGAGTAACACAATACAGTAGGTCTGAATTTAAAAGGTATTATAGGAGGCCAAAACGGAGTAGTATAGCAGGAAGCTGTAATGAATGGAGATACCGTCTCGAAAGGATTTTCCGAGGGAAAAAAATTCAACATTAACTTGGCTTAACAAAAAGAAATGTAACCCTCTCCAGCCATCATTTCCATTAACAGCTGTCCATATCATTGCACAGTCCCCCTCTGGCATTCCAAATCTTATGAAATGTTACGCAACGCCATCTGCTTCCCTCAGTTCTCTGTTCACTCTTTTGCAAATATATGCAAGCATCGAGTTTTGAAGCCATGCGTGGCACCGAAAACTTAGGTCATGTTCAGTGAAGATACATTTAACTATAACATATAAAATACAGAATTCAGAATATATGACCAATGCAACTTTGTATTAGTTATCAAATGCTTTTTTCCGTTGTCGGATAGTTCTACTGAAGACAAAGCCATTTCAACAAGCGAAATCGACCAATGAAATCGCGAGTTAGAGCAAATGAAAGGTTTTCATCATCATGATTTTCTCATCTAATTGTTGACATTTTCCGAGAATTTCCGAAATTTTTACATAGCTAGGAAGGTAGTCCAAAGGTTTATCTCCCCAAAGAACAAAATGAAATTATGTTATATGTTTGCGCATTTGTTGATTGAGGGCTAGAAGTTGTCAAGTTATCACCACTATTCACCCCAAGTACGGGCCGGCAAAGCAAAAGTCGCCGTGCTCGCTGGGCTGGGTTGTGGGTGGAAAGGGAGGACTCAGTGCTACTAGGGAGCTGTACGGTTTCGGAGGGGGATTAAGGGGATTACGGTAGGGGAAACAAAAGACGCGCGGTGCCACGGATGGCTTCAAAGGGACCTCTTGGACGAGATCTCCATTCATTACAGCTTCCTGAGTATAGTATGAAATTCTAGAGACGTACAAGGAGAGTGAATTTGAGAAGAAAAGAAATATAGAATAAAGAGTAAAGAAAATAATATAATAATGATAAGTAGGAGAACGTGAAGAAGGGAAGAAAGAAGAAGAAGAGGCAGAAGAAGAAGAAGAAGAGAAAGCAAATTGACAAAATCAATTGCATTGTAAAATAACAGGTACATAAATATTTTGGGCCACATCGTTTTAAAATCGTTTCAAAATTATAGTAAGTTTACTGGCTGCATGTATCTCTTTAAACAAATGTGTGAACTAACTATAACAATCCCATTTTCATTCAAACTGTATTGAAAATGTATAGATTTGTAACTGTCCCTTATTACCTACACATTCATGTAATGAGAGACCTTTGGTGGTGACGTCATTAATCATTGTTATCTTATTAATCAGTTACATCATGACCACAATTGTGTTATCCGATAAAGAGAAGAAGTTACTGAAGAGAATACAAAACTTTTTGTATGTGTAACATTTTTCATGCTTATGTAAATTATGCAAATGTGCTTAAGGGTCTCCAAGTCCCCACACCTACCGTAACTAAAATTCCCTTTGCGGCACAGCAGGTAGTCCACTGTTGGACCTGGACTGTTTCCGTGTTGCGCACCCAATCGGCTGAGAAAATAACATCCCCTCAACGCTGAACCAGACCTTGTCCCTCGTTCTTTTTTTTTTGGGGGGGGGGGAGGGGGGTCGCGTGATGAGTGGAGACACCGCGCTCTGTTTTGGATAGTGTATGGTAGGAGGGCGTGTAAGGGAGGAAATTATTGAAGAATATATATATATATATATATATAACGGACAAAATCTGGACTACAACGCAGGGTACCTTTCAAATACCATTGAAATTCAAACTGTTCATTGTTTTGGCCTACAAATGGGACATACTACCTTTTATAAATGTAGTAATATCTTGAACAACATTTTTGAGCAATCTATATCTTTATACACTGTATAAATAAAATACAATGTAATATCTTACTATCTCATGCTCTTTTTTTCCCCTTTTCCTTTATCCATCCCCTCGCTCTCCGTTTTTTTGTTGTTGTGGTATTATACTTTTGTATTGGGGGGGGGGGGACACGTGCCTCCTCGTAGTTAATAATACAGTTTCTAAAAATGTAATCTTTAAAGCTGTATTGTAATCGTACTCAAAGTAAGTGAACACAATGATTGAACATATTACCCGAAGAAAAAATGGAGGAAAAAGAGAAAAAGATAGAAAAGCAGAGAGCAGGAGAGAAGGAGGGGAGGAGAGAGAGAGAGAGAGAGATAAAGAGAGTATCGAAATTGGTGTGCGAAAGTAAACAATAGTTTAGTTCATAATCCATTACAAATATTTATATATTTTGTCTCCAGAATTGGAGAAGTTTGGAATTCCTGTCCCGTCAGACGAAGAAACACTGGTTGGCACACCTGTATCAATCCCGTCTCCTGTCCCGTCAGACGAAGAAATACTGGTGGACACACCTGTATCACTCCCGTCCTCTCCTGACGACAGACCAGGTAAACATATTCACAACTTCCTATTCCTCTCACAAGCTCTTTGACATAACCACAACTTTCCACTGTCATAAAAAGGCGATTTGTCGCTATCAGCCGAGTACTGCATAGTCTACTCACCACCAATCGCACTATGTACTGGCAATAGGGGCTATATGAAACACAATCCTTTTGAGGGAATGCAGCAGCTAATTCATCTGATTATCATTAATTTGAAGATTTAAATATTTTTCCAATTAGTATTGTGTCATGGCATATTTATTGTCTTATCTAGTTCAGTACATAATATAATTTACATTCTTTATCTTCTCCACATTATCCTTTCTTCTTTATTTTCTTTTTCTTCTTTTTTTCCTCATCTACTGCTTCATCTTTTACTAATTATCAAGTCGAAGCAGAAAAACAAAGTACACCCAGTACAAGTGCAAAACCAACAGATTTAGAAAGAGTGCAATACCATACCTTATAGATCTTCTAAATAATGAATAATTGAAATGTATATTTACACAATGTATATATATATATATATATTAACAATATTTGATAAATATGTTTATCATTATCTAATGTTTTAATACGTACCCAACTATGATTTAGTTTTAACGTAGGAAACCACGTTTTACAACCCACTCTGGAATATGTTTATCTTTTTACAGAGACATCAATTTAATTATGTACTTACCGTTGATGAACAGGCAACATAGAGCAACATTCTGCTGACATTTAATTTTCAATGAATATGAATTGTTAAAGACACAGGTGCAATAATTTCAGTATTAGCTTTTTACTTATTTGTATGTTATGTATTGTATTGTTTTTGATCAATTATTGTTATTACTATTGTGAAGTTTAATAGATTTTAAAAATGTAAATAAAATGTAGTGTTTGATTTTAAATGCTACACATGAATACTGTTAAATGTTACCAATACTGTTTGAATGAATGATTGTAACAAATGAATTATAACGTTATGTAATGAAGCTCATGTATACATGTAAACATGCACAATTCAGCATTTTGGCTGCGAGGCATTTTTTTTTTTTTTATAAAACCATTATTGAATTGAATGAAATGAAATTATCTTTGTCAACTCCGGTAGATAGTATTTTCTTTGTTAAGTCATGTTAGGGCAGATAATATTATGTATGTCAAGTCAAGGCGTACAATGTTATCTTAGGGTGCGTTTAAGCTTAAATTTTGAAGGCAGAATGAGCGATTTGTAACGCTCATCGTAAACGCTCATCGTAATCGCAGTTCCACGGTGTACTGTTTATGTTCACTTCTCTGGCTCCTCCAGGCAATTCTCCTTGGGTGGCCTTAATTGATCTTCCAGCTGGATTCGCAAACCTTCACTGTGCATGCTACGTAGACCCACTAGAGGTCAGTGCGTTGACCCCATTTAAACGCGTTTACAAATTGTAAACGCATCTTTTTGTGAGTTTACGATCGGCGATCGTGATCGCTGTTTTTCGATGATTCTACAAAAATGAGAAAGGACGCAACCGTGTTTTAAACTAAGCGCGTAACAGATGCCTGATTCTGGCCAGAAAAAGTTAAGCATAAACACGCCCTTTGTCAAGTCAAGTCAAGTCTGGGCAGCTAGTTCATATCATTATGGCAGATCCCATTTACAAGGAGATCCTATGTGTAAGGAGATAGACGCTGCGTTTCTCCTCGCAGCTGCTTGATGACGATCAACTGGAATTGCAGTCTGATCTGCAATCCATTATATGTTTAGTCCCGCTCACCTGCCCGTTCTGCTGCTCGACGTCTGACTCCGCGAGTGCCACAGTCATGTTTAAAGTTCTGTTTCGCTAAAGTTCACAGTCTAGTAACAAGGGCAACGTTGTCTTTCTAAGAAAATAGAATCTAAAGTCTAAGTTGTCGAAAGTTGACAGCGAGCTCAACAATGAAGCATATACTGTGTGAGTCGAAAAAAAAGTTTACACCTAGGAAATTGATAATTATTTTTAAAATCATCTATGAACAGTAAATTATTAAACATATTATGAAAGTGTATTTTCTCCCAAATCATTTGGTATCAATTTTGTATTCACGCATGGATGAACAGGAGGCATTGTTTGCGAGAGTGCAGAAATCGACTTGTGCCAAAATGATGCCTACAACATGTATTATGATTAGCGGAGTGACAGAATGAATTGAATGTATCAAATGAAATGCATTTAATATGCTTTTTGCAGAAGCAAAGTCACACACACACACACACAGAGGCACAAATGCTCGTTGATATTTGATATTCGATATTTGATATGTGTTATAATTAATTTAGTTAGGGATGTTATTTGGATCTGCAAAGATCGAATTAATACCCAAATCCCAATTATTTAGTTAAAACATCACATAAGCCACTTTAGCGCAAGTCGATTTTTGCACTTACGCAAACAATGCCGCCTGTTTATCCAAGCGTGAACACATACCACACAAACATGAAACCAAATGATTTGGTATAAAACACTCTTTTATTAGATGTATATTAATTTACTGTTCATAGATAGTATTTAAAATAATGAGAAATTTTCTAGATGTAATTTTTTTTTTTTTTTTAAACTCACACTGTATTGTCATAGAGCTTTTTACTACCTAGACGCGCGCGGCGACGCAACGCTATTGTTTGATCGCTATCGTCAGGATAAAGGCTGCCAAGCTTTAATAACCCAAAGTCTGTTGTCAGTATTACGTGTGTTTATTTTAGTGCGCAGATTTTAGGTAATGTGTACTTGTATCGGCATGGCAGTTGAACATAACAATCGGAACAATAATCACATATTCTGAGGGCTAGTTAGCGTGTATGTGTCTGATCTGGAAATGCAAAGGACATTTGACATGCTGACCTAACTACTCTTCTGGAGCAAAATAGACCACAAATGACATACAATTGTCCAGATATTCATTACAAAAATGTCTGATAAGGCCAATTAATTTATTATTTTTGATAATTTAAATCGTAGTACCATATACGGCTAGATCGATCGACGGGCTGGCTATGGCAAGCCAGCTATCGCGCATGCACCGCAGGCAGGTGATATTCATGTAGTACTACTGTACATCGGGAAAATCTTCTAGTTCTACTTATAGGTCAATATATCCCAAATCTCCATTGTTGTTGTCGCTGTCCGAAGTACTTCCTTCTTCTGTTTCCTCAAAACTCAAATCAAGTATGTTTTCGTCCATATCGATATTCCCAGGTGGTATTTTGATAAAGGTAAACTACGTCGGGTAAAAATGGGTACTCATTGCAATACACGTGATTTGTACACAAACTACAGTGCGCACCAATGTCAATCAAATTAGCTGAGCCGCCCATCGTTCACACCGTGACGTCACTGAAAATTCAGCGTGTAATGCAATCATTTTCGGGGTCTTAAATCGGTTGACTTTTCGACAATTTTAATTATAGAGCACTAATTTCTTTTTGGGTCCTCGAAAATTTGAAAATTTAAAATCGTCATATCCTAGCATGTAATTTCTTAGAAAGTTCTCATCTGTGATGTTTCCGGTCAACACACAATCTTCTTCTAACTCGTCTATTGGCACGAAGTTGGTTCTGGGAAAGAAATATTGCCGTCATTATATGACCACGAAATATACAACGACCCCCTACCTGTTGTAAATATTGTTTTAAATACCATGCAAGATAAGATAAGATACAAGATACAACAATTTTCAGAATACCAATTATCTTGTCATATTATCTCTCGTGCGCATATGCAAATGAGGATTAAGCGCCATTTTATTACTGATAAGCACAACTTTACAAGCGCACCAAAGTTTGAACGCAGGCGCGACCAAACAGATGAGAGAAAAGATACAACAAAAGTTACAACAATGTTCAGAATACCAACTTTATCTAATCTTCAAAGATACAACAATATTAGAGATAACACAGCGTTCAGAATACCGCCCCTGTTTAAGGACTTTATGGTCGGATTCGGATTGGACTAATATATACGATCCTAGTACGTTCATTACAGTCCACAGTCAGTTCATATCAAGTTCAGATCGGATAAATTTGATATTTCCAAGCAGTCCAAACCATTTTTACTAGTTCGGAACTTGTTCTAACTAGTTTATAACCCAACCACTCCGTTCAGAGACAGTTAAACTCGTCCTCATCTCGTTCTTAGTGCGTTCGAACGCGCTTCTATCGTGCTTTGCAATCCCGTCCTTGTTCGAGTGCTATACAAACCCAGCGCGTTCTTCCTCATTGATGTCGACCACATCACGTGGTAACACGTTCCCAGTAAGATCGAAGTACGGCAATTCCGTTCATAGTACGTCCATCTCGTTTTAAGTACGTTGTCACTCCGTCCAATTGCAGAACGGGGAGAATTTCGAACAGGCTCAAAGTTCTAGACCACCCTTCCCGCCAAGGCTAGTCCAAGCTCGTCTTTGAAGTCCTTAAAAAGATCGTAAATAGTTGCTAATACGTTCGCTCCGTTTACACACAGTTCGAGCCCGTTCGGCAACATTTTCCAGATCGTAGTGAGAACTAGTTTGGTGTGATAGGTGCTTGACTTGAACGTCTTGATCTTCAAAGCCTAAAGCGTTGAAGTAGAACGGGAATGAGGAATGGTGAGAACGCGCTGGGTTGTTATAACTCCCGAGTCAGGACGGGATTGCACACGCTCTAGGAGCGCGTTCGAACGCACTTAGAACGAGATGAGGAAGAGTTGGTGTCATCAGCAAACTGCGCCACTTTTTGCCAGAACATATTTTAATCTTACTATATAATTCAATGATTTTACCTTATTTAATGTATTGCAATGTTGTATGGTCCAATACATATCCCAGATTGTAAGAATATGTTTAATGTCTCACTATACTGCTCCTACACAACCACTATTTAACAACTTAATCTTCTTACAATCTTTCAATTGAATGACTACTGTATCTCATTAATGGTCTTTAAACATAAATTAGCAAGTTACCATACAATCTTGTCTCTATTATTAAATGTAAATGCATAATTATAATACCAGAAATCCAGAAATTTACTATGTCGGAAAATGTAAAAATACAGCATCATCTTTTTCCTTCAAATCAAAAGGACCGTCAACATGGAACTCTCTTCCTCATTACATTAAAACAATTTCGTTTCTTAATTCGTTTAAAGGGGCATGTTCCCCGTATTCCAGAGGGCGTTCAAATACGTACCCGCTGGCGGACGGTGCTAGCTGCCTATTGACACCAACAGAATACGGCTCTTATGCAGATGGCATGTTCCGAATGCCCGCACAATACAGATTATCGCATACATGTGCCGAAGTTATACCAATCGCAGTTCGGCTCTAAGATTCGGCTGCTGTTTCCGCCCACTTTCGTGACGTCACAATCGGCAGCGATCAGCTGGCTTGGCGAAGGCAGGCCAGGACGCGCGTACTTTGATTGACAGATGTATGCAAATAAGAAGTCGATCTTCGGAACCAAGATGGCGATGACTAGAGCAGCGATAACTACACTGGCGGGAACGTGCCCCTTTAAATCAAAACTTAAGGTTTTTTTTTATTCACATACTCTACAAAATAATTAATCCATCAGTACAAATCTCGGTATTTTAATAGGCTGGGGATTGCCTCGACAGAACCTTTATTTGGTTCTTTTGCAATTTCCATTTCTTGTTCATTATCTATTTTTTTATATTTATTACTCTTGTATTTACTTCTCTTTGTAATTGTGTATTTTAAGCCCAATGTAAACTTTGTATCCTACATGTGAATCTGTTGTCAATGGACAACGTTTTTTAATGTACTTTTTTAAATGGACTTGAATAAAATAAAATTGAATCGATTTTTGTTTACATGCGGGTAGCAACCATATTGATGTTATCTATTTAAGAGGAGAGAATGGTTGACTGTATTGAATGCACGTCGTAGATCTATAAAAGCTACACCATTCAAATACCCTTTTTCTACATTGTCTGACCAATGGTTAACCATGCATAATAGGGCTGTTTCGCATGAGTGCTTAGAACGAAATCCAAATTGGGTTTTATACAATAGATTATGCTGATACGAATATTAAAAGATATTTAAATAAACTGCCCTTTCAATTATTTTAGATAAAATGAGCAGTATAGACAGGGGTCTGTAGTTTTTCATTATGGCTGTATCCCCTCCTTTGGGAATCGGTTGGACTCGGGCTATGTTCCAAGCATCAGGGTATACTGAAGAATGCAAAGACAAATTGAGCATATATACTTAACTTTCCATTACATGAGGAATATCACAGATATATTTTAGTGTTTTAACAGAGAGTTCATCATATCCAGTTGCTTTTTTGCAAATATATGATTTTATCTGTTTGATGACGAAATCTATCGAGATATTTCAAAAAGTAAAGTAAATCACCGTTTGTTTGTTTTTCAGATTTTCCTTCAGTGATTCACATCCCTTAATAGTTTCGGTCTCAATCTCAAAATCTTTAGTGAGTTCAGAAACGGAGTCAACAAAATACGTATTATAATATTCAACAACTTTCTGCAAGTCTGATATTTCAACATCGTTTACATTCAATATTATATTTTTAGACTTTTCTTAGTAAGACGTCGCAAAACATTTCATAACGCATTTGCGTTTCCTGATTTGTCGTTCAATAATGAAGTAATGTATGATTTTTTAAAGATTTTTGAGTTCACGTGTGATAACATTTCTGCATTTTTCATATTGTTCTCAAAAATCTGATGACGAGAGCTGTATTGCTTTATCACGAAGGTGGTCCCTCGTGTTCATCAATTTAATGACGTCACCTGTCACCCTGTCTTAGACGATTTCTTTTGTATGGTGCACACATATTTACAATTTCCATTATTGGATTGTACCATATATCCCATGCACGGTTTACATCCTTACACTGATAAAATTCTTCAAAATGCACTTGGAAAAGGACAAAACTGAATTCTGCAAACTCAAAACCCTTAAAAAATCTCTCCATTCTATGATATTTTCTTTTTGTGTAATATCAGCATCACCGTATAAGGCCCGGTCACACAGCCTTTCGCGTCTGTATCGCGGGTAAAATTTCGCGATTTTTTTTTGCCCGCGGTTGCCCGTGGTGGAAAATGTGCAAAATTGGCTTACCCGCGGTTTACCCGTGGTATGCCCGCGGAACAGACGCCGGCGACTGTTCCGCGTCCTTATCGCGGGTAAAGCGCGGCGGTACCGCGGCCTACCACGCTTACACGCGGTACACACGCTAATGCACGTGATAACAACGCGGTACAGACGCGGAACAAACGTGCTATGACCGTGCTCCACCCGCGATTACCCGCTAAAATTTCGCGTCCAATTCCGCGTGTAACCACGTCTTAACCGCGGCCGTAGCACGTCCTAGCACGTTCGTTCCGCGTCTGTACCGCGTCTTTACCGCGTGTGTACCACGTGTACCACGTGTACCGCCCGCGATTACCCGCGGTCTAAATTTTTGGGCAGCCCAAAACTTTTTCGCGCGGCCAACCGCGTGTGAATATCTTACCGCGTGTAACGACGGGTAAAGTACGGCTGTATCGCGTCTTTATCGCGACCTCAAAGCGTCCAACAGCGTCTGCTTCACGGGCAGAAATTTTTGGCCGTGATTCGGCCGCGATACGCCCGTGGAGGGCTGTGTGACCGGGCCTTATACGGTGAAAATCAAATAATGATCACTGAACTATGTTTTTAGCACTCCATTTAACGAGTGATTTTCTATGGCAGTGGAATATATAAGATCAATAATAGTTTGCGACGTTGTCGTCACTCGTGGTGGAACATCAATCAGTTGATCGAAAAGAAAACCAGACATCATCTCTTCGAGAGATCGTGATAAAGAGTCTATGTTATTTCGACACATATCACAATTTAAGTCTCCAAGTAATATAATTTCTACATCTGTATTGGTGACAGCTTGATTTAACATTCCGTTCAATAAATAAAAGTAACTTGAGGACGGATTTCGAGATCTGTAGATAACACATATAAGACGTGTTTCTGAATGTTTTGGCAATAATTTTACCCACAGAGCTTCAACATCGTCGCGTGTAATATTATTTTCATACCGGCAACTTACGTCATCTTTCACGTAAAGTGCCACACCCCTCCAACCCGGTTGCGGTCTTTTTGCGGAAAATATTGTAATTTTCAATGTCTAATTCAGATTTAGATACGGTAGTATCGCATTTGGTTTCAGAGACAGCATCAACATGGAAATAATTATTTTGAAGTACAATTTTAAGTTCAGATAACTTTGGTACAAGTGAATTTATATTAATGTGACATATTTTTAAACCTGTTTTGGGAAGGCAGCTGAATAATTTATCTTGAGTTCCAAAGTACTTACAGGTGTGGGCCCAATTTACATCAGTTTGTGGGCCAGTTGGAGTAAGACTGTTTTTAGAAGTAAAAGTGTTATTGTCACAAGTAGTGGCATTTAGTGGTGACGATTGTTCAGGAGATTCCTGGCTGTTGTAAGACAGTCCATCCCATATTTTGGGAACACTGTTTTCTGCTTTCCGTCGAGATTTCGAGTAGCTGTGCCAAGGAAAAGGTGAAGGCTCGTTCTTATGTGCGTCTTGCTGGGGCGTCCACGTTGGATAACTAAATTGGGTTGATGTCAATCCATCATCTCCTCCGTTCTGTGGAATTCTTTTATCATTCAGGGGTGGAACATCAACATCATAGGATTGTAGAGACTTGTATTGCGAGTCCATCAATGTTGGTCTAGATGATTTGATTTGATTTGATTTTATTTTATTCAGACAATATAAAAATATATACATGTCTTGGGTTACAAAACAAGGTTTAGAAAAACCCATACAAGTTTGCATCCCAGATATGGACAGTAAAATGGCATACATAATTACACAGTAAATACTAATACATAAAATATCGAAGTATGACATAGGTTATAGTTCAATATAAATACAACAACAGAAATACAAGTTAGAAATTGCAAGACACTTCTATTTTAAAAATCTAGATTGAGATGTTTTACCAGAGCCGATTTAAAGGTATTTAGCGATTGACTGTTTACTACTGTTTGTGGGAGTTGATTCCATTCATTAATTGTTTGGGGATAAAAGGATTTCATATAATAGTCTGTTCTGGCATATGGAACGTGCATCTTAAAAGTATTATCATTTCTTCCTATTCTGTTCGCTCGTGTGCACCTATTTACTTCTCCTATATTAATCAAGTTATTTACAATCTTATAGTAAAAAAACAAGTCTATGGTACTTTCGTCTATTTTCTAATAAATTCATTTTGACATTTTGTAATAACACGTTATAACTCGTAGACCAATCCTTACACATCATCCTTACGTAACGTTTTTGAATACGTTCAATCCTCTCTTTGTGTGTGTTTCTATAGGGATCCCATGCTGTACAACAATATTCTAAACGTGAGCGAATTAGTGATTCAAAAAGACTTTTTAAAATAGACTTTGGACAATTAACAAAATTCCGTCTTATAATTCCCATGATCCTGTTACATTTTGTATATAAGTCAGTGCAATGGTCGTTCCAGTTTAAAGAATCATTTATTACAAGACCTAAGTATTTTTCAGACTTTACATTTGTTAACTCCTGTCCATTGAGAGAATAATTATATGTTATATCGTGAAGCTTTCGAGACATTTTCATAGTTTTACACTTTGATACATTAAAGTCGAGCATCCATGATTCAGACCATTTACTTAAAACTTCTAAATCATTTTGTAATATCTTGCAGTCATCTACATTGAAAATTGGACGGTACAATATACAATCGTCCGCATATAATCGAATAGTTGATGAAATATTATTAGGCATATCATTAATGAAACATAAAAACAATATCGGGCCTAAAATTGTTCCTTGCGGAACGCCTGATTTAACTTTGATCCATGAAGAACATTCGCCATTTATAACCACCCTTTGATATCTATTCTGTAAAAAATTCATTATCCATTCTAAATTTTGAGATCTTACACCATACATTTCAAGTTTTGTTCTTAAAAGGTCGTGAGGTACACTATCAAACGCCTTTGCAAATTCAAGGAAAGCAATGTGGACGCTTGAACCAGACTCCATATTATAACTCCAATCATTAATTGCTTCTATAAGTTGTGTTTCACAACTTCTTTTTTCCCGAAAACCATGTTGATTGTCACATAGTATATTATTTTCATTAAAATGTTCAATAAGACGTTTACAAATTATGCGTTCTAAGATCGTGCATGTAATGGACGTAAGAGATATAGGGCGATAATTACCCGGATCCTGTTTGTTACCCTTTTTATACAATGGACATATATTAGCTTTTTGCCAATCGGCTGGCAATACACCTGATGACAAAGACAGATTAAAAAGTTTACAAAGAGCAGGTGCCAATTGTTCGGCACCTTCTTTCAACAAACATGGGGCTAATTCATCGGGGCCTTGCACTTTTGAAATGTCTACATTCTTTAACAACTTTAAGACTTCAGCTTCGGTACATTGAATATCCTCCATAATAGGAGCATTACTATTTGATTCGGGCTTATAAAGTTTACAAAGAGCAGGTGCCAATTGTTCTGCACCTTCTTTCAACAAACATGGGGCTAATTCATCGGGGCCTTGCGCTTTTGAAATGTCTACATTCTTTAACAACTTTAAGACTTCAGCTTCGGTACATTGAATATCCTCCATAATAGGAGCATTACTATTTAATTCGGGCTGGGAAAGGGTTTCACAATTACTAAAAAATTGATTAAATTGTTCATTAAAAACATCAGCTTTTTGTTGATCTTCAGTAATAATTCTACCACTGACATTTAAGCAATCTATCATACCACGGTCACACTTTCTGGACTTAATAAAATTCCAAAAAAGTTTAGGATTACGTTTAAGACTATTGCATATATCATTGCGTAAATAATTCACATAATTCAATTTAACTTTCTTTTTTACTTCTTTTCTCAACTGTCTGTATTTTTCCCAATGGGTTCTCTTAGTTGTTCTTTTAGCTTTCTTAAACGCTCTATTTCTTTTTCTCATCAATTTCCTTAAATCCTTATCTACCCACGGAACATTTGATCCTTTTCTTAAATTACCATGCGGAACATTTGCATCACAAATCTTTATTATTGTAGATTTAATCAACTGCCAATATTCTTTCACATTAACATCTCTGTTTTCTTCAGATAAAGGTGCTTCTTTCAAATCTTTTCGAAATTGTTCAAAGTTAGCTTTAGAATAAAAATATATATGTTTCTGTTTTAATTCACTGTTATTCATACAACAAATAATAAAACTTATAGCCTCATGGTCACTTATACCAGGAATTATATTAACTTTAGACACATCTGATGGATGAGACGTAAATAATAAATCTAGTATGTTACAAGTCTTATCAGTAATTCTTGTTGGTTGACTTACATGTTGATATAGAAAATTGTTGTCAATAACCGACATAAAATATTTTGTTAACTCAGAGTTTTCGGATGTGACATTATATCCGTTTACCCATTTCAAACTTGGTAAGTTAAAATCTCCTGTCAGAATAACATTGCATTTTTTTTACCATTATGAGTTATTAATGACATAGATTTTTCAAATTCATAAATACTTTCTATTTTACTGTTTGGAGGTCTATAAAAAACTCCAAGAAAAATAGATTTTGTTTCTTTAAAAAATAATTCACACCAAATAATTTCGCAGTTTGACTCAAGGTCTTCTCTATGGAGTACTGACAAAATATTATGATATGCTATAAGAATTCCTCCACCATGTCTATTCCTATCTTTTCGTACTACCTTAAAATTTTGGGGAAAATATCTCAGAAGATAAAATTTCCGGACATAAATGAGTCTCCGTAATACAAAAAACATCAGGTTTATCATGTTCAATAATTGTTCTTATTTCGTCGATCTTATTCACAACGCTTCTTGCATTTAAGGATATACATTTTAGATTGTTTGGATTATTTTTATTGTCATGTTCAAAATATGGAGTACATGTTTTAATATTAGGATCGTCGAGGTGCACAGGCGAGTGATCAACATTGGCACTCTCTTCTTGGCCAGTCTTTTAATGATCGCCGCAGAAAGTCAATGATATTTTTAACAAACGTGATCGTCCCTGTCCGATTGAGATGTACACTATTTGCGTTGAGATGAAGGCCAGGGTCGATATTGTCATTATTGATTACGAGCCAACTTCGCTGATTGGCTGAAAGTTTGATGGCTGCGTTCACCTTTGAAACTTTGGTATATTCTTGATTCGTTTCATTAAGTGTATGGATGATGGTTGAAGTAGCGGCTCGGTGTAAAAATGTCAGAGGAAAAAATGTCAGAGGTAAAAATGTCAGAGGTAAAAATGTCAGAGGTAAAAATGTCAGAGGAAAAAATGACAGAGGTAAAAATGTCAGAGGTAAAAATGTCAGGGGTAAAAATGTCAGAGGTAAAAATGTCAGAGGTAAAAATGTCAGAGGAAAAAATGTCAGAGGTAAAAATGTCAGAGGTAAAAATGTCAGAGGTAAAAATGTCAGAGGAAAAACTGTCAGAGGTAAAAATGTCAGAGGTAAAAATGTCAGAGGTAAAAATGTCAGAGGAAAATATGTCAGAGGTAAAAATGTCAGAGGTAAAAATGTCAGAGGTAAAAATGTCAGAGGTAAAAATGTCAGAGGTAAAAATGTCAGAGGTAAAAATGTCAGAGGTATAAATGTTAGAGGTATAAAATAAAAACAAAAGCATGTGACAAGTTTGTTATGGTTACACCCGGGTTACTATTAGGCTTATCAAAAAAGAACAGCGAGGGATATTCTGTAGTCGTTATTTCACCGCTGCTTTATTTTCCACTTTCCCAGTTTAAATTTATTTACCTTTCGGCCCCAAATTGTAACTTTTTGCCCGATTATTGCCGAAGGAAGATGGGGGTATTCTTCTTCTGGGGCACGGTGACCCGGCTGCGCTCCCCCTTCCTCTTATATGCTTTGCTATATATCCTTCCGAACAGTGGTCAATGCCTAGGCAGAGCAGGCAGACTAATGGGACATGGTTTCTACTACGAGTTTCTGAGGCAACTGATAGCATTCTTAAAAGTACATGATTATCCTACAATCATACCCCTAAAATAAGACTTAACTAATAAAGTACAATTGGAATTACTCATAAGTATTCTTATTGTATTGTATTCAGGTATTGTAGTCTTATTGAATTTTATAGCTCTTATTTTGAGCGTATTTGTACCAAGGTTGTAGAGGAATCATGTACTTTGACGAATGCTATCAGTTGTCTGATGATCGCTTGCAAGGCGTGAAACTCGGAGTAGCAACCATGCATGTCCCATTAGTCTGCCTTATTCAATATTTATATACCGGTATATTATGCTTTTGTATAAGCAAATGGTACTGGTACACTGAGCAAACTTCTGGGGGAAAAGATTTCTAAAAATCGAGAAGTTTGGCCATGTTTTATAGGCTGAGTTGTCGCTCCATGGTGTAATCATTAAATAAAAAGAAAAGTCAGCACATCCCACAAAATAGGATCAGTTATCTATGAACCTCCCCCCCCCCCCCCCCCCCCACTTCTCCTTCACTTTTGAAGATTGTTGGACATTTCAACTGCGTGGCAATGACTTCTATTATATGTAATTTCCAATAAATGCATATTTCCGACAATTCTACTTTCTTGTGGGCTTGGTATTTTGATACTCTTAAAGTAGGGTCCATGCTGAAACAAAGCAGAAAGCCATGTTATCAGTGCTAACCGCACCATCACATTCCCGAAGTGCGCACGTTGCAATAAAATATTATCGATTACTATTGCGGTATAAAATAGTCTGGGAAAATATCAATAAGCAGCTTTTTTACTCCGATACAAAGCAGAAAGCCGCCCATGTTACATCAATTAAAGAGAAGGTTGAGTTCTGGGGAAAGGTGAACAATAATGTGTGAGCGTTTGTTATCATTCTTATTATGAAAGTGTGGAAGAACATCAAAGAAAAAAGTTATTTCCTGAAAATCTATTTCAAATGACTTCATATCCCAGATATGACAAGTAACAGCTTTAAAATGAGGCCCGATTTGTATGCCATATGTTTGTGTAGTCCCATATCAATATCTTTCTGTGTACAGTGCTTGTTACTTTATCAAGACTGGGCCAAAGATTTTATCATTTTGATGACTCCAAAACCTTGCACTACACACCAATACTTACATGTTTATGCTAGATGATCAACCTTTTCTGATTGCTTCCACGCCGTTTCTTTCACAATGCAATCGCAAGACCAGAACTCAACTTTATCTTTAAATGCCAACCGCACCATCACATTGAGAAGCGCGCTTTGCAGAGGTTCGGTTTAAATTACATCGTTATTTATAATTGTCGGAGAGTTTAAAATGGGGATGAGCTTCTGAATCGAGACGGTCTTTTACTTTTTGGAGCGGGATTTTAGTTTTCGGAGCGAGTTTTTACTTTTCGGAGCGACTTCTTGATTTTCTTATTCTTACTCCACTTCCTTTGCCGCCATGAGGTACTAAAGCTTTAGCAGAGTTCGGGGCGCCCAGCCCTTATATGTAACTTTTCGTGATTCCTCGTGATTATGTAACTATTTTGTACTAAATGCACTACTCACTTTAACACTTGACTTTTGTCGAGAATTTTCATTTCTTCGTTTGGACTTAGTTCGTCTCTGGAACGTTACACTGACTATGTTGCAGGCTGCCACCGGCCAAACCGGTCCGTTTCACAAACATTAACACATCAACCAATTCAAAATATCCAAAAATGTTAGACATTCATGCAAGCCTGATCACAACAAAATAAATTTCATAATCTATTTTCCACATTGTATTATCCTCAGGACATGTACGAAATACAACACACAGCCATTTATAAAAATTTACATTATGGAAGAAAGGAATATAATAGACTAGCCCATGCAGTAGCAGTATGTCTCTACATTCTGTGTGATAAATGTGCTGAGATATTATGACGGCACTCATTTTTTTTGCTTGTACCTCTGACATTTTACGACTGACATTTTTTCCTCTGACATTTTTACCTCTGACATTTTTTCCTCTGACATATTTACCTCTGACATTTTTACCTCTGACATTTTTACCTCTGACATTTTTACCTCTGACATTTTTTCCTCTGACATTTTTACCTCTGACATTTTTTCCTCTGACATTTTTACCTCTTACATTTTTACCTCTGACATTTTTACCTCTGACATTTTTTCCTCTGACATTTTTACCTCTGACATTTTTACATCTGACATTTTTTCCTCTGACATTTTTACCTCTGACATTTTTTCCTCTGACATTTTTACCTCTGACATTTTTACCTCTGACATTTTTACCTCTGACATTTTTTCCTCTGACATTTTTACCTGGCACCGAAGTAGCAATGGTTTTAATCCTAGGAATTGTATGGACTTTTTCAAGAAGTTAGATTGTTTTAGCAATTATTACATCTGATTAATCGCATTGCAAATTATTTGTGTCGAGATGTACGACAACTTCGTTTGCTTCATACTCATTAGCAAACTTACATACATTTTTTTTTATAAAATGATAGTAACGGTAGTAGTAATAATGTTAATAACGATAATGATAATGATATTATATTTATTTTTTACAACGTGATGATGGTGTTAATGATTAACAATAATAATATGTTACTATACCTGTCATGAAATCACAACTTTTAAAAAATTGTCATGCAATGTTTTTTTTCTTTCTTTTTCTCCCTCTTTCCTCCATTTTCTTCTCGTCTACCTTTTCTTTTTAAAGCTTTATTTTAACCAATATCAGGTGCATCTAGTCGGGTGTGGGGAGGAAGGTCTGCGGATCACAGTTATTTGGTTAACTTTTTCCATACCCGGGCAGCCCGACCGGATGCACCTGCTATTGCAATATTTATATATGCTTTCTATTGATTTTTTAATCTCAATTCATGTTTGTTATATTGTTGTATTATGTGACTTGATTTGCCAAATAAAATAATAATAATAATAATAATAATAATAATAATAATAACATCCGTTATATGCATCCACAATTTTCGCTCCATTCACAGTTCTGCAGATAATGTTTTTGCTTCGAGAAAGTTTGGATGTTCTCATATGTTTCGTCATAAAGTCCCCACTTATTAGCTCTTCCGCTTTCATCGGTCTTTGTGTTTGCAAACATGTCTTATTCCGCTCATTTATGGGTACGCGGTTCCCATCATGTGATGTTTAGTTTTTCCTTGTCATGGAATCCCTTGTGGTTTGATAGGGGCATTCTCATTCACATTGATTTGATTGGATTTTGTCAGAGCGTATCCAACACATCAATACATGTATTTTCAGCTAGGCTTTTCTCTAATGATAGAAATATTTGTAATTTTTTTTTCTCACCCTTTTGATATCAAGTACAGCTTGTCCTCAGAATTGCCCCATCAGCAAAATAGTCATGAATTTTATATAATTGTTCTTCAATTTGTTTCTTTTTAATTAAAGTTTCTTTTTTTCAAACTGTCTACTTCCATTTCATGTATTATTTTGTTCAGCTCTTCCTCTAGCTCTTGGTTCAACTTTTCCTTTTCACATTTTTTTGTGTTGAATATGGGATGGTAAATTTTCGTACTTTATATTTTAGCAAGTCCCACAGCATTTTTGTGTCATGCTTACGTCATATTCATCGACCCATAAAGGGACATTGTCACTTTAGAGCCTCAACAAACTCCTCATTGTTTAATAAACTGTTGTTGAATTTCTAGTATGAAGGCCCCATTCTCTGTATTTTTAACATAGTGCAATGTAACATAATCTTGATCAGACAACACACATGGAAATATATCATTTTCCAATACGTCAGTTTGCAAAGTTTCTGTGATTAGCCAGAAGTCTAGTCTTGATTGGACATAATGGTGTATACCTCCTCCAAGTGAATCTTTTAGTTGTTGAGTTTCTTACTCTCCAAATATCAATAAGACAAAACTAATGTTTCAAACTGTCCACCAGGGTACAAGAATACTTCAAAACTGTTTTCCTGGCACCCCCTTCTCTATCCATGGCCAAATCCTGAATCAAATTAAACTCACTACCTATTATATATGTATGTCCTTCATTTATAAATTCTTGCAGAATTGAATAAAACCATCACAAAACTGTACATGCTCCTTTTCATTGTTGGGTGCATTAATATTGGCTATAACATAAAAAGCGTTATACTTTTCTTTTACCGAGTCAATAAGATTAATGTCCGAAGTTCTTCTCAATATTATACACACTCCTCTACTCATGGATGTTCCGTTGCGGACTATCATGTTTGATCTGATTTGATTTCTCCACAAGATTTCATCCTTTTCGGTGGAATGTGTTTCCTGTAATAGAATTACTTCCTTTTTAACTTTAACATGAAATTGAAGTGTCGCTTCTTAGTCTTGAAGTCCCCTTATACATTTACGTTATGCATCATTAATTTCAAATCCATTGTCCATCATGTAAGCATCAAATGTTGGTCCAACTATTTCAAACAAAAAACATAAACAGTTACAATTAAAATAAAATGGTGCCGATGAGGTTGTTCCATCAGCCTCTTTTATCATAGCTCAAGCGACGCATCGCGTTGTGAAAAAATGATGTGATATAACCCTCCTTGTTCAACAAACTTAATCAAAAGTGTCTTTTGTTGCTTTATCAGCTTGCTCTTTCCTTCATTGTTGCTTTAATTCTCTCTCTTTCTGTTGACGGTGTCTATAATTTTCAACCTTTCTTATACTCCACTTCCTTCTGTGTTTGCTTGTCGCAATAGAAGAGCCTTGCTTGATATTTGAAGTTCCGTGTTCTTCCTTTAGCCTCTTTCTGGTTTGTGACATCTTCTCGCGCAGGTCTCTTATCTCCTTAGGTCCCATTTTCATTAATGAATATGGGACTCTCCTTATCGTCATAGACAAATAGTTTGTTTTTTAGTAGTTTTCGGGCACTTGCGAGTACGGCACTTCTTGTGGTATAATGATTGAACACAACCATTGTCGGGCGAGAAGCCCATCTTTTGGATGCCTGACCAGGGCGATGGCCCAGGGGAGCCAAACAAAGTATACAGCTGTGCATCTCATTTTTCTAGCTGCAAGATCAACAAAACGTTCCTTCATTCTTTGATTTTCTTTCTCAAGCACTTTTAATGGTCTTTTGTTTCGTTTAGCTCAAACTCATTGTGCTGTTGTTTGTCTTTCAGTTCGTCGATGTCTTTCCTGTTTTCACCTATCTTCTGTAGATCCCCATCTAGTCTGGATGTCAAGTTATTATTAATTTTGTCCACTTTACTGTTTGTACACTGCACAAAATATGGGGTAAATTTGTTGTTGGTCAAATATCTTTACAACATAATTGGGCATAAGTTGACCAATAATTTGATGATATATTGTATTTGTTTACGTTTCCAACTGTTGGGGTTTTGAATACCGTGGTGTGGTAATTTTTCCTATTTAATTGGGCAAAGCACAAGTGCTTATCCAACTATTTAGCAAATCGTGTCTACAAGATATCGCCCCGGCCATGCCATTTTAATTGCACGAGCATAATACATGCATACTCGCAGCGCACCGTACCGGCACCGTATGCGCGTACCGTGCATGCATGCGAGACTAGACTACCATCTGCATCTAGATCAAGAGTAAACAACCAGGAACAAGAAAAGTCATCTATGGACCAGCTTCTTATCAGTTGGGGCCTAAGAGGGCTGCAAGATATCTTCAAAGGTACCTATCTAATAATCAATCTTGTATATAAAAAGGTTGTTTAAACGAATTTGAACTTGAAGTCTAGAGAATTTGATTGAGACAGTTTAACCTATTAAACCGCAGTGTGTTGACTGCATGGCTGTGCCTGGCTCAGTTTCAGAAGGCCAGAGTAGATCTAACTTAGAAATCGCAAGTTGTAAGATTTGCCATCGAGGCTTTGAGTTACGATTATAATGACCTATTGATTGTATGATTGATATCAATCGTAGCTCAATGATTAATGGTAAATCGTGTACTTTAATAGGTGTAGAATCTAGCCTGTAGAAAAGTTGTGTGAAACGAGGCCCTGGGCCTGGCTGGCTATATAGCTGAGGCAGCAGCCTTTGCACCCCAGGCCAGCCGGCCAGGCCTTGTGATTGCCTTGCAAGGCTTGGTAGCTATTAGTTTTTTCAGCTATTGCCGTTTTTAAAGTATGGTTAGTGGATTGTAAATGTATATATATCATTGGGGAATGTATAAACTTTGACTGATATTACTAGATCTGTCTCTTCCTCGGGGGCTTCTCATTTTACGGTATTGACATTCGTCGGTCAGCTCCCCTTGTTAGAGACAGAATCACAGATGTCTTTCGATCCACACGCCAGTCAAGCGAGTCAAGCATAGAGTGTGAGTAGGTTAATTCGCACTGAAGATTGCCTCAATATTGACTTACCAATTTTTAGGAAAGTGTTTTGTTATTTTTTTTTACCTGAACCTACAATGTACACTGTTTCCCCCTAGATATTGGGACTTCTAGAAAATGTAAGGGGGTGGTGGGGATCGATATCACTCTGTGCCCTTGTGTGCAAATGACTAAACGAATTTTGTTCTTCGATTATTTTTATTTCAATAGATTGAGCGAGACTTCCAACTGCTGCATAGTGAGAGTGCAGAAAAATTGAAAGAGAAGTGGACTACGATGTCAGGCCACCTCATCGCGTATTGCAAGGAGATGTTCCCACTTTGGCCACAAGTTCTTAATCTCCCAGGCAACATGGACACACAGGCTCTCTCCTCGGGTAGGCCTACAATAATTATTTTGTTTTTGTTCTTGGATTAGGACCTGGGGGTGTTTCATGAAACTTGTCAGCACTGACAATTTGTCATTTATTAAAAAGTACAGTGACAATCTTGATTTTGTTTGGCTGTGAACCACTGGCACTGACTGTTGTCATGGTCATAGTCAGTGAATGACAAATTTGTCAGTACTGACATGTTTCATGAAACATGCCCCCAGGTTAATTGCTACTTTTTTATTTTTGAAATGTTTGTCAAGAAAGTATTGGAAAGGAAAGTTTAGAAGTGCATTACAGTAATAACAATAACATTATTTTGTTTTATGATCTACATTTCTGTACACTTGGACGATCTCTTCAAGTATAGATGTTAAGATAAAAGTTATTTGTGAAATATAATATATTTATGCAAATTAAATATTGTATGTAATTGTTAGAACAGTTTTTAAAAGAAATATGGAATTTCTTCCTTCAGGTCTAAAGTGCCTGTAAAAATGCCCCAAATCTGATCCATCTAAATAACTGTAGTCATGCCCTACCCTTGCCCGAACTTTACTTCCCATACAAACCATACCTTATATCACTGCATATACAGTCTGACTCCAGCTTTATTTGGTAGTTTTGGGTACAATCACATAAATTTGTATTGATCTTCAGAAATTTAAGCACACCAGAAAATAAACCCACCTGCAATTGGTTTCAATGACATGTTTCATGTAATAATTTGAAGCGGGATAATATCTTTATGTACATTACCTATGGAGTGTATGGAGGACTCCAGACATTTGGATATTTGTGTTATTTCTTAAAATAAAAGCAATTTAGATCAAACAATAAGCAAAGGCAGAATAGTTCATATATATATATATAGATCAATACAATCATAAATTAACACACACACAAAAACCAAAAAATCGCTCAAACTTCTGTCATATACCAAAATTTTATTGTGGCTTAAAAAAGGCAAAGCATTATTTTTTAAGTCGAGATACTCTACCCACTTTTTGATCATTGACCCTGCAGTGTGTGCACTGTAAAACAAGAAGGTAGCAACAAAGTCAGCTGAGATTAAATTTGTATTGTAGATTTGAGTTTTCAATGTACATGCATACATTGACCTTATTAGCTTTCACATGCATGTCACCTCAACACCAAAAGATCACCCTATCCTAAATTTTTCAAATTTTAATACTCTATTTTTGCAGAGGAAAAGTCAGACTTGGCCTTTTTCATGATGCCTTTCCTGTTTGAGAAAAAAACACGCAAGGCTGGATCTAGTTCTACATCACACATCAGAAACCTGGAGTCTTTCATTGACACCCAGCTTGTGAGTGCATGTAGTTTCTTTATTCTGTTAACTGTCCCATTATTGGGAAAGCTAGGTATCCAGATGCTGTCTACCCATATCCATCAGTTGCCTGTTTTTCAAAAATGTTATGTATAGCTTTACAGTCTGCTTTCCAATAAGCGAGTTTAGAGTTCAGATGTGCGCATGTATGAGGATAATTTGTGAAAAGTACACAAGGAAGTGTACAATTTACTAGCTGTTGATAAAAACATGCACTTTTGATCTTTAATAACTCAAAAACTATGCATCAGATAAAAGCAAGTGCTGAAAGGTGCTTATTTACAATGGTGAAAGTAATAACTCATGTCCAGTAGCATCTACTCCGTACCTTCCGTCAGCCGTTGACAGAAGGCCTCTACAGTTGGCACCAGGATGGTTTCAAGTGCCAAGTCATTCCACTTCCGAACAGTGCACAGAAAGAATGAATACTTGTGTTGATCAGTCCTGGAGTAGGGAACCTGATAGCCGAGATCTCTAGTCAGTAATGTTGCTCTATTTGTGACTGCTGGACGTACTGTGATAGATCGAAATCCACAAGATGGTAGTACATCTTGTAGAAAAGAACGAGTCGTTTACATTCCATCCTGGACTGAAGTGAAGTGAAACCCATTCAAGCGGCTTGCAACGAACACTCACGTATCACGTATCACGTATTGCACCCTTTCGTGAAACAGGTCACCCAAATCTACGAAGTGTTGGGTTACGTGACCCAACAAATAGTCAATTTGCTATATGCAATCTACGAAAGCTCACGTAAATTGTCGCTGGCGTTTAAAAAAATAATGCAAATTGTCATTGAGAAGAGACTAATAGCAAAAAAGCTGCTTCAGGTCAGAATATGTTGTGTAACTCTGGCGCGGATCAAGGCCCCCCCCCCCCCCGGAAAAAAAGGAAAAAGGAAAAAACAGAAAAAGAGAGAAGAGAGAGAGAGAGATTGAAAAGAAGGGAAAGAGGAGAGAAAAGGAAATGGAAGAAGAGAAAGAAACTGGGGGGGGGAAAAAGGAGATCGGGGGGGGGGGGAGGGCCTTGCCTCCCAGTTGTTACCACCACCCCCCCCCCCCCCCCCCCCACATAAAAAAATAAGAGAGAAGGAAGGACAGTGAAAGAAAAAAGAAAAAAAGAGCAAGAAGATAAAAAAATAAGGGGGATATCGATTAAAAGTTTCCCCCAACAAGTTGTAGTTCGTGGGGGGGGGGGGGGGGCTCTTGCCCCCCGCCCCCCAAAAATGGGGGAAGGAAAAGAAAAGGGTGAAAAGAGGGGGAGAACAGTTGCGATTAATCCCGCCAACAACCTGTGGATCGGGGGCCGAAAGGGCCTTGCCTCCCCCTTGCAAACCTGAAACAGAGAGAAGGAAGGGAAAGGAAAGGAAAAAAGAGAGAAATGGAAGGAGCAGAGGAGATAAAGGGAAGGAAAAAAAAAGAGGAAGAAGAAAACAAAATAAGAGGGATATCAGTAACAAGTTTCCCGCCAACAAGTTGTAGTTCGGTGGGGGTGGGGAGGCTCTTGACTTGGGGGGGGGGGGGGCGAAAGCAGAGGCGGATCCAGGGGGGCCGGGGGCCCGCCCGCCCCCCCCCCCCCCCCCCCCCCCCCCCCCCCCCCCCCCCCCCCTGGAAAAAAAAGAAGGGGAAAAAAAGGAAAAAAAAGGGGGGGGAAAAGAAGGAAAAAAAAAGTAAGGAAAAAAAGAGAGAGAGAGAGAGAGAGAGAAGGAAAGGGAAAGAGGAGAGAAAGGGAAAAGAAAAGGGGGAAGAAGGAGATCGGGGGGCGTCCTAGGCTGCTGCCTCCCCCCCAAAAAAAAAAAAAAATCAAAAAAATAAGAGAGAAGGAAGGAAATGGAAAGAAAAAGGGAAAAGAGGAGATAAAGGGAAGGAAATTGGAGAAGAGGAAAAGAAAAGAAGGGGGTATTAGTTGCAATTTTCCCGCCAACAAGTTGTGGATCGGGGTGGGGTGGGGCAAAAGGACCTTGCCTCCTCCCCCTCCCCCCTCCCCACTAAACTTAAAAGAAAGAAAAAGGAAAAAAAATAAGAGAGAAGGAAAGAAATGGAAAGAACACAGGAAAAGAGGAGATAAAGGGAAGGAAACTGGAGAAGAAGAAAATAAAAGAAGGGGAAATTTGCGGTTAATCCCGCCATTAATGTGTGTAAAAGGTTGGGGGCCGAAAGGACCTTGCCCCCCCCCCTCCCCTCTCCCCAGCAAACTTAAAAGAAAAAAAGAGAAAGAAGAAAGGTAGGGGAGATCAGTTGCGATTTTTCCGCCAACAAGAGGGGGGGGGGGGCTAGGGGAAAATAAAATTTAATCGTGGTTTATTTCTAATTCCATAACGGTGGTTTACACATAATGCTGAAATGTCATAATTTTCCGAGATTTTTTTCTCATTCTTTAGTAAATTATACTTTTTTATGCGTTTGTTGTAAAATGACAAATTCCTAAATTTACAGCCAGGCAAGAAATATGCCTCTTGAGATGCCTACATTTCAGGGCCCGCGGAACGGCGGGGATCGGGAGCTTCCAGCTCCCTCCCCCACCCCCGAATTTTTTGAAAAAGCATATTAAAGAGAAATAGAAAGAAAGAGAGCAAGAAAGACAGAGTAGTTAAAGTAATTAAACGCCTAAAACGGGGACTTTGCCCCCGGGACCCAACTAAGGGCCCTAAGGTGGGCCCCTTGATACTCATCCGACCGTAATTTAGTGCCTAAAACCCTTGAGCTTGTGGGGGCTCCGCCCGCTGGACCTCACGCAAATCAGTGTCTTGCCAGTGTCACAAATAAGGTATACAAATATGTTCATCTGACCGTAATCAAATGCCTAAAACCTCAGAGTTTCCGGGGTTTCCACACCCTCGACCCCACCAGGGGCCCTAAGGCGGGACCCTGAATGCTTATCTGACCGTAATTTATTGCCTTACAAGGTATCAAAATATGTTCATCTGACAGCAGGCGCGTAGCTAGGGGGCGGTGGGGGCGCCACCCCCCCCCCCCAAAAAAAAAGCCGGCCAAAAAAAAAGAGAGGATAGTAAAGGAAAAGGACGTAGGAAGAAAAGGGAGCAGACAAAAAACACTTTTGAAATTCAGACAAAGATTAAGAGTCGAAAACGGTACAACGATTGTCTTCTTTCTCTAATAATTTAAGAAATATCAAAGCCTTTGCGCAGGAGGGGGGGGGGGGGACTGAACTGAGACAAGGATTACGAGACGAGAACGTTACAGCGAACCGTCTTCTTTCTTAAATAATATTAATGAAACGTCAAAGCTTTTGCGCTTCGCGCGGGAGGGGGGGGGGGGGGGACTGAATTGAGACAAGGGATAAGAGTCGAGAATGGTAATACGAATCGTCTTCTTTCTCTAATGATTTAATGAAGCGTAATAGCTTCCGCGCTTTGCGCGGGAGGGAGAAAACTGAATGCAGACAAGGATTAAGAGTCGAGAACGGTACAACGAATCGTCTTCTTTCTCTAATGATTTAATGGAACATAAAACGCGGGAGGGGAGGGGGAACTGAATTCAGACAAGGATTAGAGTCGAGAACGGTACAACGAATCGTCTTCTTCTCTAATAATTTAATGAAACGTCAAAGCTATTTCGATCTTCGTGCAGGAGGGGGTGGACTGAATTCAGACAAGGATTAAGACTTTAAGAGTCGAGAACGGTACAAACGAATCGTCTTCGTTCTCTAATAATTAAATGAAACGCCAAAGCTTCCGCGCTTCACGCAGGAGGGGGAGGGGGGAACTGAATTGATCCAAGGATTCAGAGTCGAGAACGATAAAGCGAATCGTCTTCTGAAACGTAAAAGCTTTCGATCTTCGCGCAGGAGGGATATCAAGGGGGAGCTGAATTTAGACGATGATTATTTTCGAGAACGGTACAACGATTCGTCTTCTTTCTCTAATAATTTAATGAAACGTCAAAGCTTTCGCGCTTTGCGCAGAAGGGGGGTGGAGGAACTAAATTTAGACAAGGATTAAGAGTCGAGAACGGTACAACAAATCGTCTTCTTTCTCTAATAATTTAATGCAACGTCATAAGCTTCGCGGAGGATGAGAGGGAAAACTCGCCCCTCCCTGCACTACCCCCTATTACGTCACTGCTGGTCACCATTACGTACCAATATTTGGCTCGCATAATTTCAAATTAATACAGACCGATAGGAAAAATTATGCCTTACATGAGTAGGTTCATATGCTATTTTTTATCCCATAATGAGAGAGAGAGAGAGAGAGAGAGAAAGAGAGAGATGCAAGTGGAGAAGGCTGAAGATTATAGAAATAAATAAATTGCAAGAAAATTGAAATGAAAAGGAGCAGGATAATAGGCCTATTTCTTTCCTTTCTCTCTATTTTTTTTTCTTTTTTTATGTTTGGTTTCTTTTTCACATTTTTGTTTCCCTACTCATATGCCAGGCGCGGATCCAGGATTTTCCAATGGGGGGGGGGGGGGGGGGGGGGGGGGGGGGGGGGGGGGGGGGGGGGGGGGGGGGAAAATTCCAAAATTGCGCAGACCGTTTTTTCAAGGTCATATTAGAAGCACCATACCGGTACAATTTTGGACATTTTCATCGGGGGGGGGGGGGGGGGGGAGAGGGCTATAGCCTCTTGCCCGAAAAAGTAATTTTCTGGTTTCACAATTCGGCTAGTGAGCTAGCAACAATTTGACCATAATTATTGTGAAAGTGTTATTTATCACCAAAATAAACGAGAAAAGATATCAAAAAAACTCATATTCGGGCAGCTCGCTGCCACTCCCCTTCCAATTACGCGCGAAGCGCGGAAGCTTTGACCTTTTATTCATTATTAGAGAAAGAAGACGATTTGTTTTACCGTTCTCGACTCCTATTCCTTGTCTGTGTTTTCAAAAGGAGGGAACACGCATACGCATACCCCAAATAACACTGAGTGGGGGGGGGGGGCGGGCACACAGGACCTCCTTTAAATAAGGACACATTTTCCTTTGTAAACCCAAAAAATTAAAGACATCAATATTTATCTTTCCTTATCTTCTTCTGAACCCCACATGCAGCTCATCATTTAGTATATTTTCTGTACCCTCGATCTCTCACTTCTTTTTGTCATTGTCTACTATTTGTATAATTATGACCATGTTCTTCTATCTTTGTCGTGTAAAGTATTGTCTTGTCCCTTTTTCGTCTCTGTTGGCATCCCCATTTTTCTTTCCCTATTTTGTAGTTCCTTTTGTCATTACAGAATAGTAAATTTAATTACTCATTATTCCTAAGTTTCATTTGAGGTGTTCACACTTGTACAAGCATTGCTTTTTAGTGGACCCCTCTGTTTCCAACATGTATTTCCTAAATTTGTTTTAAATGCTTATAGTTATTTGTAATGTTTTGTTGGAAATGTGAATAAATTTGAAATTGAAATTGAAATTGTATGCTAGGTGCAGAACTAGAATAAAATTTACCCTCCACTATATACGCTAATAATAATAATAATAATAATAAAAATGTTACTTACAAAGCGCTCACCACCGAAGTCTCTAAGCACTATAATTGCAACGTCAACTTAGTTCCATTTATTTTTTTAGTGAATTAATACATGTAGGTGATCGTTTAATATTTGTGTGCTAAATAACCTGGTAATTTTACCTGCATGGGACTTTCTGCTTCTTTCAGCTCTTTAGTTTCAATCTGTTGGAACAAAAAGAAGGAAAAAACCAATACAATAATCAAGGCATCCCTTTCTCCTTAACAATAAAATAGATCAAGCATAAAAGCTATTTTTTATGTCATGGTTGGCCTTAAATTTAACATGGTGTGGAAATCAACATTCCTATTTAATGAACCACAGTATAAAGTAAAACTAATGGAAAATTTAACTTGTACCTCACACAGTGCTTTCTATGGCCTATGAGCACGAAGAAGTACTAAGCAGAATTAGTTTATTATAACAAGAAGAGGTGGACTACAGATAAGTAAACATAATTGTGGACTAGGGGTCATTTCATATACAACGTCCAACAAAAATATATTTATCAACATGAACTGCACAATTTGGAAACAAATCTTTAATGTAGACTCCTCATGAATATGAGTTATGACAACCAGACAAGCATGCTGGACCCACACAACAGCTAAACATTAAGTAAACAAATCCTAGTTGTTGTTTTTTGAATATTTTTATTAATAAGTTCCAGGTTTACATCTAGATCTAGGCCTAAATAAAATAGGGTTTGGAGTTGTTTGATTATCCATGGTCACAGATAATTTTGGTCTGAAGTTGACACCACCAATTTGTCATTTCATTTCATTTCAAAGACTTTATTTTCTGCAATCAAACAAATCAGTTATACAACAAATATGGATAATTATATAAAACATAAGGTAGTCTATGCAAACAATATACAAAATATAGAAACAAATGTATAATACATGAGTAAGAGTAAATTTATACGTTGGGCCATTGCGTGTATAATTGCAAATTTTAAATTTAGTGTGCTGAAATTTGAAAATCGTGCCGGCCAATATTTTGCTCAGTGGGGTGGGGGGGGGGGGGGGGGGGTAGTGAGTACCTCAACAGAGTCCACGTCTAGAAAAAGGGTCTACTAAAGATTTTAACAAGAATTAACCCACTTGGATTATTAAAGAAATCATACTTCATAGATTATTTCAAGGTGTACGTTAAATCTAGATTTAAATTCAATCAATGATTGATGAATTAGATTCATGATGACGATCAAATTTGCAGATGAGCACCGCAATTCCACGGGGTGGGCCTGCCGGAACCCCGGGCCCTAACTGGGTGACATGACGGCAAACCGCAGTCAAACTACTTCACGACGATGAAAATCAAAGTGCAATTTGAAGAGAAATATTCCCTAGCCTTTTCCCCAAAAATCTGTTGAGAACAGTCTCAAAATGAAAAGAAATTACCGAAGATCACGAAAACTATTACAAATTTTTCAAAATTAATCACTAAATTCACTAAATCTACTCATATTGCAATCAATTACTCACCCATTCTCCGACTTTGTCGATATCGTCGCGACGCGTTGTTGTCAGCTAGCTAGGCGCAGGCGATACGTATAGGCTACTCGTACCGTACACACAAATCATACATATTACGGTGACGTCATGACTAGTCTTAGTAACAAGCGCTTGCAATTATAAAAATATTGATTAAACACTCACGTCACGTTTTGGAAGACGTGATCATTCGTGTTTTACCGGCGTGGAAAACAACGAATGGTAGACCCTACACTTCGTAAATTAGAGTCACCTATTTTACGAAACAGCGCAAAACGTGATACGTGATACGTGATACGTGAACGTGAGTGTTCGTTGCAAGCTGAGCTAGCATGTCCGTAACCCTAGAGGTGTTGTGGTAGCGGTTTATGGCTGTCAATTTGACACCTTAGAAGGCTAGCAAGGAATATCTTACTGGGAAAGGGACTATTGGATATATGATTGTAGACTTTTTCTTTTTGTGCTAGATTTACTTTACATTATGTTCTATTGGCTTTGCATCCAGGTTTCAGTCTGACTCAAACGTAATATATGCAGTTGATTCATAGGCATTACAGAGTATTAAGAGCTTTTGCACCATTTTAGCACAGACACCCTCTGATATATGCTTAATTATTTACGCAGTACCAAAATTAGCCCGAGAACAATCAAATTAAAAATTGATATGGAGAAAAAAACAAATTAATTGCTTAGGGTTAGTAAATTGGACAATTAATACGCAATATACCCATGGCATGCAGCCTCTGTTATATGAAACCTGGAAAATTAATTGCTTCCCCTTGGTTAATGCAGTTAGGGACATCAGGGTATTTGCTGACAGTCCTTCAAACCAGGGATAAATCAAGGAATGTTGTGTTTAGTCATGCAGTGCATGGTCAGACTTTCATGCTTTCCATATCAAACAGTCAACCCTCTGGTGAAGGGAGGCCATGAATGCATCATTAAGATACAAAAATATGATACATGCATGTAAATTAAAAAATTCAGCAAGCAAGACACTTTGTAAACTTTCATCAGGGAATTTTGTTTCCATTAAATGCTAATTGGCATCCTGATAAAGTGTGTCTGCTATATTCCCTACTATATAATAAGTCTTTTTTTTTTTCTTCTTCAGGGAACCACTCACATGCCATCATACCTGCAACAGATTGACCCAACTACCCGTCCCCAATTCTTCATCATTGAACTGTTCTCGTCATCCAAGCTCAGGCCTCAGCAGACTTTCACGGTGATTGAAAAGGAGTGCATCCCTCACAAGTCACTTATAGATGCAGTAGATGTGTGCTACAAAGCACACTTCATCATAGACTGTGCTTATCAAAGCAACGTAGAAGGAACCTGGCTCTTCTTCCAAAAGATGATCTATGAACAAGATGACAAGCGTATCAGAGACACCCCTGCCTTGAGTAGTTTCCGTGCTTATCTCTTCTCAAAGAAAACATGAATATGAGTTAGTTTTGTACAGAAGATGTGTGGTGTAACATACCAGACTTGTCCTGTCCAATGATGCACTTGTAATGATGTATAAAGTAAACAGTAACCTTATATTCACTGCATGTTTCTATTATGCAGATAAATTCTTTTAATTAGAGGTTAATTTTTCCTTTCAGTTTGAAACCTTGTTGGGAAATTTGATAAACTGAAACAGATTTATGTCAATTACTCAATGGATATTATCAAAAACTTGCCTTTTTCCTCCACCCATTACAATTACTGTATTAAAAGCTTTAACAAATTCTAAGAGATACATACTGAACCAGTTCTAAATAGTCCAACTTCAGCTTCTTCTTTCATCATTGTATATGGTAAGAATGATATTTTAGTTATTTTGTCCACATGCACTCATTTAAAAATCATGGCCCAATTCACAAAGGTGGAATAACTTAAACTATGGAATAAGGGTGGAATAAATTATGGGGCGCCAAGTGTACCCTATATGCTTTTATTACAAAATGACCCACAATTTTACTTTAAACAAAATCACTAGTGGGGGTTGATTATGTAACAAAATCACTCAGAGATTGATTTGTTTCAAAATCAATTCTCACTGGTGATTTTGTTACAAAATTGCGAGTGATATTGTAACAAAATTATTGATTTTGTAACAAAAGCATATAGGGTACACTTGGTGCCCCATAGTTATTCGACCCTTATTCCATGGTTTAAAGTTATTCTGCCTTTGTGAATTCGGACCCTTGTGTTTAATGCTTGTCAAAAGTAAAATTCTTTATGCTCTTTTCCCGAAGGGTGCTGGAGGCCCGTTTTAGGATTTTTCATTGGGCAGCTAATAGATTCCCCCCCCCCCTCCCCCCACAGGTTTTGTGTGTCTATAATCGGCTAAAACGTCGGTGGGCTGATAAAACCTTGTAACCAAATTTTTGGGGAAAATTACTTGTTTATAGAACCTTGTGGCAAGAAAACCAGATTTAGTTCTGTCAAAATTTTACATTTCAGTCTGAAAAGATAGAGAAACTATGACATGGTAAAAAGAAGGCTAGTGTTAAGACAGCCATCTCCTTTTGGCTCTCCTGAACATTTAACATTTTTGAGATACAAGGTTTTATCAGCCCACCGACAGTATGTGCACTTCAAAGACTTTATATCCAGAAGTCCTGATTTGTAAGTGCGCTAATTTGCTAGGTTTAAAAGTCATTGGGTGGTATTCTCGAAAGCGGCCTAAGTTAAACCTGGCCTAAGTTAAACCGTGGTTTAGTTAGGCCAGGCTTAACTTAGGCCGCTGACCTAAGTCATTTTCATTTCTCGAAAGGTGGCCTAACTGATCCATGGTTTAAACCTGGCCTAACTTAGTCCATGGATTATTCACCATGGTTACGGTTTCTGCACATGCTCAGTACCGAAGCTGCGACGTCATAATGCACTAAGACAATGGATGCGCGCAGTGTGGAGAGGATGCATCACCTCGACAACTTGAGCAATATGACGTCACAATAAACTAAGACAATGGGCTTAGACAATGGATGCGCGCAGTGTGGAGAGGATGCATCACCTCGACAACTTGAGCAATATGACGTCCAGGGACGGCGGAGCGACTTCCAAAGCGGGGGGCAGCACCAACAAAAAGGGCACTTGCTGGAATTGTATCATTGTTAAAAGGGAAATTATCAGAGGTGAAAAGGGTCACATATCGCACCTGAAAAGGGGCATTGAACATATTTTAAAAGGGGCACTTATGAGAATGAAAAAGAGGCACTTATAATAAAGGAAATGTGCATGTGTTGAAAGAAAAGGGGCACCGATAATTTTGTTAATAGGGGCACCTCTCAGATTTAAATGGGGCAATTATCAGAGGTGAAGGGGCACTTCTCAAAAGTGAAAAGGGGCACTTATTGCAAAGGAAATGGAAACTTGTCAAAGGAAAAGGGGCCCGTGTCAAAATTAAAGGAGCACTTATCAGAGGTGAAAAGGGGAAGGGGCACTTTACCTATGGAAAAAGGGGCACTTCTTACAAAGTTAAAAGGGAACTTTCCTATATAAAAAGGGGCATTTGACCCCCCCCCCCCCCAACTCTTTCTTCCTATCTCCATCTCTCTCTCTCTCTCACACACACACACTATCTCACATCATTGTTTATTTCTCTCACCATTATATTGTTCTTTCTCATTCGGTTCCCTTTCTCTTTTACTCTATCTCTCTCTCTCGCTCGCTCTCTGTTCTCTCACTGTTCTATTTCAAGACTTTTTCCATGTATAATTCAATGAACCCAACAGTATGCACACTTAAAATCAAAAGATATGAAAGGAATATTGTATATAACATATCAACAATTATGTTCAATTTATTTATTTTTCTTAAAACAGAAAAAATTGGAATTCACGATGAATACGATTATAAAATTGAAGGTCAAATATTAAGCTCCAATAGCCTCATAATCTGCTACTTGAAACTATTAGAATTAAATGTTATGTATTTGTTACACTAATTTCTCCCATTTTTTAAAAACAAAGCTTAGTCTACTTTTGAGCCGTGTTTCTTTTGCAGGGAATCTGTTATATCATGACTTGCACTATATTATAAAACGCATTATAAAACATGATTTCTTAAATGATTCAAAATCACAATTTTTCCAGTGAAACAATGAACATCTGATGTACATAAAAACATCCTTATGAGTGATGGTTGCTTTGTGGTTCACACACACAACAAGGACATATCAGGCTTTTTATCAATGGTTGCTTGTTTGTTACCATAGCTTCATGTATGAGGATTATAATACACAGGTTTTGATCCCCATGCAGTCACAGTTACAGCAGATGGAGTCTGGTTCATTGAAGAGGCTAAGTAGAACTTCATAGTCCTTGCAAGTATGTCTGTTGAATGAAAAGAGAAAAGAATGAAAGGAAGCACATTGAAACCTATTTCTGTTAAACATTAAAAAGGTCTTGCATGTACATTGTGGTAAAAGTGGAGTGCATATTAATCAATTACATGAAAGTATTGATGGAAAAATGTGAATGAACAAATGCCATCCTTGAAGTACCTGGGCATACAAACAACAACTTATTCGTACAGCCTACCTGTCAGACATTCAGCAGCTCAGTAGTTCTCCTTCCTCTCTCTGAATTTGTCTCAGTTATCAGGGAATTTGCCTTCATTTATTTTACTGAAGAAAAACATCATCCTGAAACAAAAATAAAAAGGTTTAGACCTCATTAAAATATCAAAGATCTACTCCATTGATAATTGGTCTTAGTTATAGTGTCAATAATATTCTAACTTAAAAAAAAAAATTAAGGCACCTTTCATGTAGGCAGTGACTAGGCACTCCCTCCCCACTCAGTTACTAGTAATCATTGATTTACAGAATGACTACCGGTATCTCTTTTAAAGTCAAGAACAAACATACACATTCTTGCAGTACTATCTCATAAATGTGCTTGCACCAAGTTGTACTTGCCATGTCATGGCCTAAGAAAGCCCTAAGTAGTTAAAGTCTATAGCGAAGTTAGTCCCTTTCCTGAAATCAAGTCTACATCTTACTTAGATAACGAGCCGACAGTTGGCCTAACCAAGATGTAAACGCAGCCTGGAATGGAGATTTTACAAGGCCCTTATCGTTAGAGCCCAACTTTTCCATTTCAGTTCAATCTAACATTAGACCAAAGATTGTCTTTGTTTATGTTATCTCCCAAAATGAGCTTCGTGAAAGGGGAAAAAGTAAAAGTAAAATTTACTGCACTGTACTGTAGTCTGTAGGTCTCTAAGTCTTATTTGTTCCAGAATTGTTAGTGGTAGGTTTGAATTTTCTTCTGACCAAAATTTGAAAGTAGTTAATCAACTGTTGATTATTTGTGTTTTATTTTCAGATAGTTCCGCCCAAGAGTCTAGGCCAAGCTGTCACTGTCAGGAATGACTGGTAGCCATGGCAATCGAGCTGAAATATTAGCTTGTGCCCAAGCATGTAAAATGAATAAAAGTTTGAGTGTAGGTTGCACCTACATTTATCAGACAAAACAATTTTAAATCACTTCATAATGTACCTGTGGCTGTAGACACATCTGCAGATTCATCAATTCAGCATATCTTTTTAATACAAATTGTATAAACATGATTTAGTTTACAAAATTTAGGCGTAATTACAGCTTTACTCACCAGCAGACTTTCCAAGAAAAATGGAGTATCTATTTTTTCCTGTTCAGGAAATAACTGGTGTTGGGCCAACTGGCTTGGAGATGCCTATGTGGGTGCAATCAATAGCACCGACCATATTAACGCCAGGGAAATGGCAGTATTTATACAATTCATGTTGGGTCTGCACTCTGCAGGACTGCCTCTCTTGCTGAAGGAATTGTGATGTATTGCTCCCATCTCCTGGCAATGGCTATTGAGATGGACTTCACAAGGCGGGACACCATAGCTTGGGAGAGGCCTTTTTTTCTCCATCCCCATGCATCAATTGAAAAGAACCTGAAAATAAAATAGCAGAAAATCAAGATGAAAAATATGTTGATATTTGATAAGAAATTACAATTTCTCTGTAGACGTCTAGTTTACTAACAAGTATTATAAGCCTAAACTACTGTAACATTATCAGCAAATGTAGACCTATGTCAAAAAAAGGAAGCTTCTGTCCATTTCCTTTCAATTTGTATCAGACCTGTCTAGACTAGACTCTTATTGATGAAATTAAGATCTAGTCTAGAGCCGGCTAGAGGTCTAGGTCTAGTACTTAGTAGGCCTAACATTTTTGTTTTTAATGTTTTCTTGGGGGTGGTTATGAAAATCATCATCATCCTGTAGGAAATGATCGCACCAACAGCCACAACTAGCACTGCAGCTCAGGCAGAGGTGATACCAGACCGAAATTTCTGTCTCTTTCGTTCGTTAGCCTCTGATTTGGGTAGGGTCGGCTCCTGAAAGAGAGGAGCCGACCAAATCAGAGGCTAACGAACGAAAGAGACAGCTAGATCTAGATTTAGGCCTAGTGCTAGTCCACTTTTAGGCAACAGCGTCTCGAAAATCCACTATAAAAGTAGTTTCTACGTCTAGCAATGATATTTTTAAGGTGATGTTAAGATGGTATAAGCGTACGAAAGTAAAATAGTGCCAAGAAAAAAATTACCCGGTATTTGGCGGTAAGAAATTGCTCAATCTCAGGAAATGAAAATGTTAACCGACAATTATTTGCACGTATGGGACTGCTCTGCGAACACTGTGAACATTTACCAAGTTTCCCCCAAATTTATTCAGTTAAAAGCATTTTAGATTATCACCAGTACAGCAACATGAAAGTAACAAAAATATTTTATTAGCTGGTGTAACTTTCATGAGCGCTTATCCATACAAAAGAGTGTAAATTGTTATCAAATATAGAAATTCAAATGCAAAACTTACCGTTCACTCTCCGCGGACAGTCGATTTAACTAAAAAGTGACGTCACGCGAAGTTAGGCCGAACTATGACGTATTTAAACCTGCCCTCTGAGCCGCCTAAAGTTAGGCCGAACTATGACGTATTTAAGCCTGGCTTATCTTTAGGCCACCTTCGAGAATAGCAAAAAAGATAGTCCATGGTTTAAACCAGGTTTAGGCCACTGATTTAACTTAGGCCGCTTTCGAGAATACCACCCATTGATATTCAAATACAAAATACAATCTTCCTTTTTAAACTGAAATTGAGAGGAAAGGTTTGTGTAATATATGTGTCAGAGGTCAGAGGGCACCATAATCGAGCGAAATTGTAACTCATTGCATTAAAAGAAAAGAATAACTGAGATTTTCATGTCTTATTTAAATGTTTTACAACCTACAACTTCTAGTGTTCACAAACATGTATATGTCATTATAATAGTATATTCTTCATTCATGCAAAATATCAGAAACGTTGGAACTGGTTGCTAATGAGATCTACTAAACTTTAAACAATTGTTTGGAATTAATTTGGTTCTATAACTCTGTTCAATTCTTCTGTTATAACAACTTCTTTATATAGGGTTAATATTTCGGCCCCCAAAAATCTGCCTGTACTCTAGTGGGACTTATTAACAGAACGATTAATTAAAGATAGTTATATGAGACCAAGTTAAGTCCAGAAATTGTACACATCTCTGCTTCACTCTTACGAAAGTATTATCTTGCACTCTGGTGGTAACTTCAATTACAGATGAACAGTAGCAACAGTTTTTTTTTTTTAACAGGTACTAAATATGAGACGTATGCCATGAACATGAGTGATAGATTTTATGTAAGTTATTTCAGGAGACAGTGTTATAATTGCTTTAAATGTTAGAAAGAAGTGAAATGTTGAACGTTATATGTGTTCTTAAAAGTTGCGTAACTTTTGCAAGCTCATTGTATGTAAAAGGCACATAAGTCAAAATGATTGTTGCATTGTTATTGTTCGTTTGTTTTTTCATTTGCATTGCTATATACCATATCAGACATGAGTGTGTATTAGCTTGATAATGCTATTATGGGCTGGACCACTTTTTCCATTGCCAAGGCTTGCATTGGTTCCCTATTCTCTGTTATGGACCACATTTTTTTCAAATAGTTGAGTTATAATGCAAACTTAAAGTTTCTTTTATTTATGAGGTGTGTCAGAAAAGTTCCAGAACTGATGTCACAAAATTAATATTTCATAATTTGTGTAATGCAAATTTCATATTATGAGTTATCCCCTCCAAAGCATATAGGTACATTCCTTTATCTTTTTTTTCACAAAATTTGAATCATGTTTCCTGATGAGAGATACAGTTTGTAATTTAGTCACATTCATTTTGGCAAAGAAGCATTTTTTTTAAGAAACAAAAATCACAAATTTATATAGTGAGTTTGATATTGCTATATAATGATCATGCATGAGACAAATGCTAAACAGCATATTTTTATTATGTTGTATTTACTATTTTATGAAAATCATTGTCAAAGTATTCCTTTTCATGAGAAGTGTTGCAAACTATTTGTTTACATACTGAGGTTTAATAAAGACTTCAAAGTATTCCTAAGAAAGACATGTGTGATGTTTTATATTATTCCATGCATTCACTTGCAATGCTGAAGCGTGTTGGGATAATGTTGGGCAAGTTTCCCCATTTGATAGGCAAAGCATAATGCTCAACAATTAATCCATTTTCAACCCACCCAACGAATGAGCAAATAATTATACCCAACAATTGACACATTAACTTGCCCAACTGTTGAGCAAGAAGCAACTTTTGTTGGGCAATAGTGTTGCCCAATTTCAATGAAACCTTTATTACCCAACAGTTGGTTGGGTTGACTATTAGACCAATGCTTGGGCAAATTTTTGCCCGATATTTTTAGCAGTGTATGGTATTTTTTGTTAGTAATCGTCATATGCAATTCCATTGTATCGATAGCTGCTGTGTTACTTGCCTGATCTCCGTTGCCGCCGTTTGTTCGTTGTTTCTTGGCAACATGGTCCATCGTACCGTTGATAGATTCCACGCCCAGAGCTTCGGGGATAGATTTATCGATATGTCAGGCAAGTTCTTCACTCATGCTTTGAGTATCCATTTTGTCCCCGCTACTGTCCATAATTTCTGCTTCTTTATCGGGGTAACGAAATGAAACATTGTCTTAAGCGCAGTAGAGTATATTCATGTAGTAGCTGCGCTATATAATTTGAACTATTATTATTCGTTTTTGAATAAAATAAAAAAAAAGTATAATCCTACCATAATACGTTGGCAAAATAAATTACAACACGGACGTCGTTTCTGACGATATTTTGGGGACGACTAAGCATGTTACCGGGGAAGACGTCAATATTTCAGGAAAGAAGCTAGGATTCAACGCTACAGATATTACTCGCTTCAATGATGTAAAGGCATATCGATGCGCTTTAGAACACATTTGCCCTTTGCAGATGCTTCGGAAATGGTGTCGAGGGTAAGAACAATAGTTGAGGACAATTTGAAAGCTGAACTGGTTAATACTGGCTTTGGTCACTAGGTAGACCTGACCTACCTGACCTAAGCCTTCCGCACCATCTGGGAGATGTGTGATGGCTTCTGCTTCATGACCTCAAGCCAGATCTTCCTATCTTGTGACGTTCTGGTCGCTTCTGTGAGGCATCCCAGACATCTATTAGCACAATCAGCCTTTACACAATCAAGCCATTTCTTGGCTGGTCTGCTCCGGGGTCTATCACCATGAATATTTGAAGTTAGGAGTATCTTTGGGTATCGTGATGGTCTCATCCTGTTGATGTGGCCAAAGAATCGCAGTCGTTTTTTGGCTATCTTGTCCAGGATGGTTTCATCTAGTCCTAGATAGGTAGACATGGTACATAAACACTTGTTTGCTAATTATGTGGGAATGTAACAGTGTTGACGTGTCAATTAATACAAATATATAAAGGCATACAGTTTAATCTTATCTCTTCACCAATGTTAAAGATTGAGAATTAAATCTCAATTTTTCACTGTCATAATTTACCAATAGTCTGATTTTACTTAAGGTCAATTTTCAACTTAACGGATTGACATTTCCAGAGAATTTTGTATTTTAATGAATAATATCATAGTTGTTTTTCATAAAATTTGTCGTATCAATGATGTGAAATATGAACTAATAAGAGATAATTTTAGAATGCAACGTACGTATTCTCACCTTGAAATGCATCCACGGTCTGGCCTACCTATCTGAACTCATAACTATCAGACCGCTATCCCGCTACTCCCTTAGCTCGTCTCAAGGCACTTCTTCCAAGATAATAATCACACTTGGTGACACAACCTTCACAACTGCTCCTCCAAAACAGTTGAATAACCTGCCCACACCTCATCGTAACCAGCAGTCTCGCAATACCTTCAAAAGATAATTAAAACTCATCTCTTTTGTTAAAGACATCGTTTAACAATGTTAAATCTGAGATGCATGGCCTTACGTGTTATTTAATATGGTATTAAAGGCTTAAACGAATTGCGCTTTAAAATGATCGTGAAGTGGCTCAAAAAAGAAACAATCTTTGAGTGACCGGTTTTACCATACGCGTTTCCCCCAACATACATTACATTTTGGAAACAGTATCATTGGAACAATAAAAAGTATATATTTTGTTATGGAATTTGATAGAATGCCAATATTTAGTCTTTCTGTATTAAACAAAGCTGTTGAAAATATAATGTTTTTAAAATTTGTTAATAGGAAACTTCGCTGTTGTGAAAGTATGTCATATAATTTTTGAATATAGTATAATTAATGTTTACATGTTTTTTGTCTACAATATTTTTTTGTATAGATTGAAAACCCTTGGAAAATGCTTGTGATTAGTTTGATATATTGAATGTTCGTTGGTGGCAAAATGCACATTTATTTCGAAGCACTGTTCATTACCGGTTTCATATATCGAATGCTATGCTATGCCAGATAGGCCTTAAACAAAAAAGTTTCCTTTCTAAAAACAAGGACACCATATTCTAAAGCTCAAATTAGCTCAGGTGAGCGTTAGGGCCTAAAGCCTCTTGTGGTGTTTTTACGTTTCACCTTAACGTAATCATATATAATTTCTTTTAGGGCAAACGAAGATTGACGCGGAAGAAGCGATTACGAATGGAACGGCCCCGTGGAACAGATCTCGAATAATGGTAGTTGGTCCGGCGGGTGTTGGGAAGACAAGCCTAATCCGTCGACTAACAGGACAGGAGTAAGTGAAACGTTGCACTTGTAATTTTCCTTTCTCTGCAAGTATAATCCCTTACAAATATTAATCCAGACATACATAATTTCTTCAATCTTGACCATTCTCGGATAAGCGTGGAAGAATCGATACAGAAAAAATCACATATTATTTTTGTTTCCTTTGCTGATTTGATATTCATGTTTTTATTTTTTCTAATATTTGATTTCATGTTTGGTTCTCAGACAGAGCACGTTAACAGAACTGTTAAGCATGTTGCATACCCCAACTGTACACGATTCGTTTATTAATAGCCTAGAACCCGAAATCTACTTCATGATAATATAGTATTAAAGACTGCTTTGAGAGAAATAGTTGTTTTTATACGCTCAAGGGGAAGGTTAGAATTGTGCTATTGCCCGAGGCGTGCCGAGGGCAATAGCCCAATTCTAACCTTCCCGAGAGCGTATAAAAACAACTATTTCTCGAATATTAAAGCAGTCATTAATACTTTTATATGCCGAAAAAAAAGTCAACTTATGACACCACCTTTGCCTTTATCTAGTTTATCTGCACGTTTTTTTTTATGAGTGTATCTTTGAGAGTAGACTAAAAAATAAAAAATAAAAGATAATTTTTGTCTGATGGGATTCGATCTCTTGCGTACCAACGATGATGTGACTAGAATCACAGACTTAGACCGGTCGGCCATCGCACACTGATACCTTACTTAGCAGTTTTCTCTTATGTATACATTAAAATGGATTGAAAACGGCTTCGCGTGCTGGATGCTTCGCGGCAGCTCCATTAAACGAGCCCTTCTTTTACTTTTGCAATGCATTGGCACGAACTTAGATCAAGATCTATCGGCAGATGTTGTTTTTGAAACTTTATTTTCGTCTTCATGTCAACAATGCAAGATAAAATTGTCGGTAAGATCGATCGAGATTAAATTGTATTGAAATTACCGACCAATTCATCGCACACCTACGGTATCCTCGATCGCTCAGACCATTTTTTAACATGTGAACCTAAGGGTATTTCACCGAGACTGAACTATTTTCCCAGTTACCATGGTAACTGGGATTTTAGAAATATTTTTGGAACTATTACATGGGCTTGGAATTTTACCGGGAATTTTACCGGAATAGTTAAAGTTTATGAATGCAATTTCGACCAATCAGATGGCTGGATTTCTTAAATGAGGTATATAATTAGTTATATTTCATTGGTTACTGTACACGTTTCGTATATTAAACGTCTATAACCTATTTAACATTTACTTTTAGAGTATTAGTTCGCATAAATGCCGGCACATAGAAATATGAGAGACTTGATTTTGCGGATAATCCCCGGATAATACTCAATTTACACGATTTTGGTGATTGTCACCATAATGGGTACCTGATAGGAATTATTCCTTGAAACGCAGCGCGCGTAACAGCTGCATTGCTAAAGCTAGGGTAAATATGCTGCATTATTTGTAGAGCGCTTAGAGATTTCTGATAAAGTAAGTGTTAGGCGCTATATAAGCACTATAATTATTATAATTATTGATATGAACCGACGGAGGCCCCTCTCTATTCTCTAAAGCTGAAAATACAATATTATCTTGATCGATCAATTCTCCAAGCACAGATGTAGCATTATTTAGAAATAAGTATTTATTTTCCAACCACGGCCCCGTCTTACAAAGAGTTGATATCAATCGCAACTCTACATGAGAGATAGGAGACTACCAACCTGGTATCACAACTATCAACAAAAATAAGTCAAAAATCAAAACCCCGACAAAATGGTGAGAAAAAATATAAATCGGAGGAGCCAAAAAAAAAAAAAAAAAAAAAAAACGGATCACCAGTATAAGATCATTTATTGGCACCAGATGAGGGTTTATGTACTAAAGCTTTGGGCACAGTGCAAACCACAACGTTGACCTTTTCGGAAAATATTGGGATGATTGACTAATAGGATTTAACGTTTTTGTTTAGAAATGTTTTTTGGAGAATACTTTTTGTTTTCATTACAGGTTTAATCCACATGAAAAAAGTACTAAAGGAGCCGAACAGAACGTTGTTACCAATAACAAAGTTAGCAGCTGGATAGTAGTTAATGACACTAAAACAGGTAATATGACTCCAGCGGATACAATTTGGATGGATCTCTAGCAGGATTTGCACCTTGTATAAGCAAATATTATAACATTGATTGTATTTGAATGGGGGCGCTGGCGGCTCCAGGGTTTAGAGAAACATGTACGCGATGCATTTCTAATCGCTATTTCTTCGGCCGTTAGATTCACATATAATAACGGAAACACCTGTTCCATATCCTGGATGGTTTGTTTACAGTATTATTTAAATCGGGGCAGATTAGTAAAGGCACAGTTGTCTTAAGACCCGGTCACACAGAGGGGACGCATGGGGGACGCACGGCTAGCGCATCGGAAATTTGCAATTTGGGCCAGTGCTTTGTCGTTTGCTAGGCGTGCGTCATCATTCGTTACTCGTTCGTCGAGCGCGCTGGACCCACGCTTTGCATTCGTCGTCATTCGCTGTGTGCGTCGGGATTTTTTGAGCATGCTCAAAAGTGTGCGCGGAGCTTGACGCATGAATGTACAAGCCAATTAAAGGCACGCCAGACATGCGTGGAGCGCGCTAAACCAGCGCCAGACATACGCAGAGCACAAGCACTGTAAACGCACAGCGCGCTAGCTACACGTTGTGCATTTTGCATCCAAAATCATGACAAAAGTTAGGCACACGGCCTTTTACGATTTCCAATGCGCGGGCCGCGCGTCGTCTTTGTGTGACCACCTCTGTTGAGAACGCGGTGCATGCGTGGACCATTCGTCAAGCGCGCTAGCAACACGTTGTGCATTCGTGGAAGTTGTTATCATGTGCGCTCTGTGTACGGTCTGTATGCGCACTGTATGCGCCCTGTATGCGCTCAGCGCGTTAGCAACATGCTATGCATTTGGTGTCAGCTCGCTGTAGCTTCGACAAAAGTTGGGCGCACGACAACGCACTGGCCAAAATTGCAAATTTCCAATGCGCTGGCCGTGCGTTCCCCATGCGTCCCTCTGTGTGACCGGGCCTTTAAGCAATAACGTGTCTTTAATACACAAATGTATTTCTTCTTTTATTTCTAAATTTTTAAAGAGAGCAAGCTGATGTGATCTGACCCTTGATCGCCACGCCGTTGTTATAACCTTGTGACGACGTTTATGTAATCTGCATACAATTCGATGCGATATGGCACTCGACCTATACATGATTATGGTTCCCAATGCCTTAGATATGCGGTAAACATTAATAATTAAGCAAGCCAGCCACGCCTTCGGTGCAATGGAAAAATTAGGGCCTGAGAACTCGCCCATGCTCCCTTTCACCCCTCTGGATCTACTACTTCGGTATACAAAGATTATAATGGGGGAAAACTGCGAGTCTAATATTATAGAGCTGTAGAGATTTATTGATACAAAATAATGATTTTATTTGTATGATTGCAGCGATATGAAAACTGTAAAGATATCAGTTGTAGCTTCACTATGGCTTGTTAAAAAGACGCCATTTTACAATCAGCTATCTACATTAAAGGTGAAATCACAAATATGTCAACTAATGTATCACTAGAAACTGGTAAGCTAACAGATGGCCATCGTACAAGTTTTAGGTCAACTACATATCGGGTGATTTATAAAAAATAAAAAAAATACAAATACAACCACCTCCATAGCTGCTAGGATATACGAGAGATTCGCCGGAAAAATAACGATGTTTTAATGACGTTAATTAACAATCAAAGAAACCAGACTTTCAAATGGAAAACCCCCCGGAATGATATTAAGGACGGCAATTGTTCCCTCTTGAAACGCCGAACATACCGCGGTGGGTGCACCTGAAAATACAATGGCGTCTTATTTTGTTTACAAGCGACAGATTCCTTTATTTTTGTATCGCTGCATTTGTCAGCAAAACAAAACCATGCGCGGGGTTTAGAGTGAGGCAATAGATGATAAATTTAGCCTGACAGTAGTAAAGTAAGAGAAAGAACTCAAGAAAAGATGAAAATACAGGCACTGAAAATGTGTGAGATGTCATGGGGCATCGTCTGCTTGAGTAAATCATGTCCATACTGTGATCTTACACATCTCAGCGGCGTTCGGAGAGCTCTTCAGGTGCTATGCCGGTGCTATGGCTTTATTTAAGCGTTTTGTAATTTATGATAATCATTACTTCGAATGTTTCCAAGCATTGAATTTTGATAACCTTGTCGAATCAAAGTTTCAACTTTGCAATAATAATAATAAAGTTCGTTTTTAAAATCAATGAATATATACTTTAACGCATTTGCAGCGTTTTAATAGGAAACGGACACCATCCATTTTAGCCCGCCGAACATTAAAGTGGGCTGACATTTCAATGTTTTGTTAATCGATCATTTATCCTTGCCCTGAGTGTTTCTAAGCAAATAATTATGATTTTCAGCATCAGCATCACTTCCCTTTTATAATGGTGTAAAGTATGTTGATCTTTGAAATTAATCAGGTTATCTTTATTGAGAAATAATTGCAATGAACATATGTTTATTAGTTGTAGGACGTCGCCTGTTTACTTACGATCGGTCCCTGACGTGACGTCATCAAACCATCGCTAATTTTCTTTTTGATGAATTGCTCATATAACCCCGATCCTGAGAGATGGTTTTATTTGTGTTAGTCTTGTTATCTTCTAGAAAACAGTTGACCTACAAATCATACTTGTAATAAATTATTGGCCAATTTGGCGATTTTAATGAATGTCTACTTTAAGAAATACCTCCTCAATACAAATAACATTGTGTAAAGTAGCAAATTCATTTTATTTTCAACTGCATTTTGAAATTCGCAATTTATATTTGTTAGCAAAATTGTTAGGCTTGGTCATTAATGTAAGGTAAATGTTGATGTTTAATGTTTGTAGCCAAAGATGACCTGGTACAAAGTATTGCATTGGACCGTGACTCTCGGAGCAACAGATCGGTAAGACTAAGAGCACTATGTATTTAATGATATTTCCCGGTTAAAACGAACTAAGAGTAATCTGACTTGATCGCCATTCCTTGAACTGTTTCGCAGCAATATTTCCAGTATGATCAGTATCTGTTTCTGATAGTGACAATATTATCGTGGTAGATTCTGTACTGGAATTTCCACACAATGAATAATTTAAATTTGATAAATTTGTAATTATAGGAGAAACATAATAGTCTTGACTTCTATGACTTCTCCAATTATTTAACGTCCTTGCTATTGACTTACATGAAGACCTCACCTCCCTAAAATGATTTAAGTATATTGAAAAATATGATGTATTCCTGCCTAGTGATGTAAAATATTCGTGACGAAAATATAAATGAGATAAATACAAGATATTCTTGGCACGATTTAACGCCTTTTAGTATGACATAGGGATAGCCATTTCTTGATAACATGACGAATCTCATTATGACGTTCTCAAGAAAAGGACGATGCCCATGTCGTGCCGAAAATATTTACATTGCGCTATAAAGAATATGTTGTATACTTTTTTATATCGATGGGCAATAATACAACAAATCTCTCAGAATAACTAAATTTTATTTCTTGGGGTGAGGCTTCCTTTATTTAAGTTCAGATATGGTACTGGAAATCGCTGCACAAAATAAATGATCTGCAATGTTAATGAGTTCTTTGTTAAAAAATACAAAAATATGAAGCATATTACATGTTACGTCATCATGAATAACGGCGGCAAATTTTGCCGCTTCTTAACTGAGAAAAACCCTTGATCAGTAACAGTATCAACAATAGTTGTATTCAGCATTTCTGAACAATTTCTTGAACAGAAGATAAGACTTCGGTGATATACATTAAAGAAGAAAACAACATAAGGTACATCAACACAGTTTCAGCAATAAAAGTAAATAGGACTCTTGCGTATCTGACGCTAAGACTTTTACCAAATTATTCATAACAGTCTGGTATTGCTCTTCTGAAGAATCTTGTAAACATCGGTGTATTTTATAATCATAGTTGCTTAGACTATTGCTGATATTTTAACATAATTACACACCTATTCCTATTTCATAATACGTGTTTCATATAACAAAAAGATAAAAAAAAAATATATTAAACAATTGTGATTAATGCTTTACGACATGAAAAAGTACATTTTTCATTATCTAATGATCAGTTCTACGTATCTGTACAATGCATCGTTTCAATAACAACACTTACATTGTTCTTGCTACGTTAAATCAGGGAGAAACCAATCAACTTGTGACTGGAGGTGCTGATGGAAGCGTAAAGGTTTTGTCTACAAGTGGAAACGAAAAAATTGCTATTATTTCGAAAGCTATTACTCATGAAGAGATCACAAACGTGAAGTCATCGGAACTTGGTATAACCTACAGCATGTGGGACTTTGGAGGACAGGAAATTTACTACATCACACATCCAGTAAGTCCAGAGGCCTAATATATATATATAGAGAGAGAGAGAGATGGGGGAGGGATGTGGTGTTCTGCGACGGAAGAGATTTCAATAGAGACTTAAAGGTAATGCAAAGTTTTGGGACATTTTGAAAATTTTGATAATTTGGATGCCCCTGTGGATGTTTTATATCCACTAAAAAATGTAGCGCCTAGAATACTTCTGTTTTCGAGAAATTGAATAATCCAAAATTTACCGGTGGTCCCGGTAAATTTCAAATACCACCTAAGGCCATTCCATGGTAGTTGTGACCACGAGAACGGGAATTGGTCGATTGTCTACAAGAAACATTGTTTTAAAGGTGAAGTAATATCAGTCTTGAGAGGGCACTATATACAACATAAAGAGTTTATTATATACAATTTCATCACTTTAGACTCGATTTCGACCGCGGCAACGATCATTCAATATTCTAAACTTGCGTATGCTTCCAAATTCATGACTCCTTAATACCAACAATTTGTATTACCTTTAACACAAAATAAAAAACTCTGTTGACAGAGTAATGATGTAACATATTTTCGTCCATGTGTCTTCTGAAGGTTATGATACTGCAAAATACAAGTGCATTAATGAATACATTTAATTTAAATTTATGTGGTAATAGAGCTGTAAGTTTTCGATTCAGAGGCAGTTTTTCAACTTTAAAGTTTGCGAAAATTTCATAAATGGAAGGAAGCAATGTAAAACTTTGAACGTATGCAACCATTATTCTTTTATTTTGTATAGACATATTATACAAATAATTCAAGTTGTATAATCCTCTATCACGGTAATGTACACATTTTGATACATGTATATATCAATATATCAATGGTCAAGCATTTTGAACTATTCTCTCTATACATTTTCTTTACAGCTTTTTCTGTCGTGGCGGGCTCTTTACATTCTTGTTATCCCGCTAAACCTTGAGCTGAGTGAAAGAGCACCGCGCGAAGAAGATGCTGAAAATGCTCAAAAGCAAGTAAGTAGTTTTTATTCCGTTCTTAAGCCTTGGCAGTTGTTTGCCAACCAGCGAACAATGACAACTATCGCTGACTAAATTTGAAATAAGATTTACTCAGCAACATGGCTCTCAGGGGTTTGGAGAAAAGATGCCCAAATCGCCAGGCAGGTGTAGCTTCAGAGGTGCACCAGTCGGGTAACGTGAGAGGCAGTCCGTTGCACGGTGCCGGACACCTGGGACATGGACCTGTATCGCAGGGTTCCTCAGACGAGGGTTGGGGATGTCTGCTAGGGAGCGGTCAGTGAGGATCTTCAGAAGGGCTTGTGGTCGACAGCAAGGCTGAAGTCCTCACATCCAAGTACGAAGTATCTAGCCTTGTCTAGGGCATCAGCCACGGCGAGGGCCTCACCTTCGATCGGAGCATAGCGTGATTCAGCGGCGTGCGTGAACCTGCTGCCTACAAGCGTGATTTGCCACCCCGTGGGCTTGCTCGGGTCAAAGATTCTCACACCCTCCTCGATTTCATTGGCGATAATGGCTTTGAATTAATCAAAGGCTTCATGATGAAGGCATACGACACTTGATTGGCCAAGTCCAAACCAAGAGCGCACGTCGGCGATGTTCTTTGGTGTAGGGAAGTCCAGGATGGCATGTAAGTATTTCTTGCATGGACGGACACTGTCGGGGGTGATCTCAAATCCAGCAAACTCGACAACATCTGGGCATAACACGAACTTGCCAGGGTTGATGGTAACACCATTTCGACCGCAGACATCCAGCCACTCTACAGCTTGGAAGTAGCTACCCGCCAATGTGTCTGTCCATTGCAGAGCGTCATCCACACATTCGGTTTTGTTGTGAATGTCCGACACGATCTCATCATAACGTCTGGTATATCCATCACCGGAGGCAATGTATCCTTAAGGGGCCGTCTTGTAGCGGTATTTGCCCTAGGGGGTAATGAAGGTGGTCAGGTGACGGTCCTCTCTGCAGAGTGACACGCCATGGTAACCATTCCGTGCATCAAAGACAGTTTTCTGCTTATTGTGTGGGACCGACCGAGCCTGGTGGAATGGTGATGGTGAGTGGTGTGTCCCGTGTGTAGCGTGGGCGTTGAGTGCCTATAAATCGACAGTTCGTCTCGGTTTGCCTTTCTTCTTTACGAAATTTCCATCCAATGACACAAGGTAACATGCTCACAAATAGGGACCGGTTCCAGAACACCCAACTGCACGTCATGATCCAATCCTGCTTTCACAGCATCCCGCCAGTGGAGTGGAACGGGTACTGGTGTGTGATGCGCAACTGGCTCGGCATCGCGGTCGACCATCAGTTTCAAGGGAGGGCTGGCCATGAGGGTCAAGACTTGATGTTCACAAGTGTTGAATTTGCTCGAATGGTAGTACTTGAGGAGGTGCTGTTGCAGCTTCATACGATTGTCATCAGTGTCAGGAATGGCAGCTTTGTCGGAGGTGGGGGAGGCCGTTCACGCCTGGAGCAGATACAAGTTCCTCCCGAGCCGTCTTGGAGGGCTGCTTGCGTCCCTACCTGGTAAGCCGGCTGAGCCGTACCCAACTTAGGGAAGGTATTAGGGATGATCCCTAGGGTTCATGCATGCCTCCTTGCTGAGGAAGAGCTTATCAGAGCTGTCCGTGACGTATGTCATTTGCCAAGTTTCAATAACCTGTCCTCGCTCGCCTCTGGCAGAGAAACGGATGATGGCGGCCTGAAGGATCCGGATGCCGCCTTTTGTAGCGGTGCGTATCTTCATGTCGACTGGTAGGAGATCCGAATGGCAAAACCCAAGCGGTGGATGACATTAATACCAGCTAGGCAGCTCTGGCACCCTGTGTCTGCCATAGTCTGCTCCGTGTCTGCATCAAAGACAGGACCTTTGTTATCACTTGGGGCACCGGGTGACAAACGTTTGTCCTTACTGCGGCATACGCTCTCCATGCGATTCGGCCTATCACAATGTGTGCACCTGTGGCCATATGCTGGACAGCGAGTTTCACGGATGCTGGCCGGGGCAATCTTCCCGTGTCCTCTCCTTAATAGTTGTCTGCTTGGCTTTCCTGTAGGTGCTGCTAGCCGCGTAGTTAAGGTCGGCGTCACAGCCGGGGCTTTGGATGAGGAGCTTGCAGATGTCTACCTGGCCACGTAGGCGGGCCCATAACTGCGGACTGTTTCATCTCGGTCATTGCGCATGTTATGTGCTACACGGGCCATCATAGAGTTCTCTTAACGGATTGCCATCTTTTTGATGGCTGCCAGATCATCGCCCACGGGTTTGCCGGTCAGACTCCCACCAGCTGATCTTGAGAGGTGTTTACGTAGTGGCTCGTCGCAGCTTCGGGCAGCTGGATAACCTTGTCCTTGCCGGTGAACTTTGTGGCCGCGACATAATCAGTCAATTGAGACAAAAAGTATGCCCGTTTGTCACTTGAGCCAGCCGCAGCAACTGTAGGGCGTTTAACCTTCCCCACCTTGGCGGCAGGTCAAGCGCTGTGGAAAGCGCTGTGGGCAGTGATTAAGGCAGCTACGCTGGCGGTATGAAGGTCCGGGGTAGTGTACTCACACCCATGGATGGGGCAAGCGACGACAGGCATGGTTGATAGTCACCGTGATCATAATTAAGATCTGGCTATTTGTGTCAGTCGGTCAGTAGACTTCAACAATGATCTGTGAACAAATAGATAAAAGAAAATACCCTTAATTAAGATCAAAATATAACATAATCCTCTAGGAATAACTGCACGATCACGAACTTGCTCGCGGCATTTTGAAAAATAACAATTTCAAAGTGAGGAGCATGCAGAGGGATTCCCCCAATTATTTATTCTTGAACGATCATGAACTTTGAAAAAAATCAATGGAAGTCAGTAGCAACCATCAAGAGAGGAGTCTAGAAAAAGCTTTCGCAAACGTATAATCATATTATGCCTGGGCAATTCCTCTCTTGCGCTTGCATTTGACGAGCGCGGTACACGTCTTATGCACGCGCAATATACCGCGCGCGCGGGATACTTAAAGATAAACTCCAGTTCTGGTAAAAAAGGGATATTAATTCTCACAGAATCAAACGAAACTTACACTGAATGTTCAAGATTACAAATAAATGACATGTGCCAAACAATTTCGGAAGAACATGTATACTGGCTGAGTAATGAGCATAGAGAGACAAGGAAATCAAGGTAGTACTAGCCCCGACACCATGTGTGTTGTCCTATATATATATATATATACATATATATATATATATATATATATAGCTCTCTGTGTATAGTGCTTGTTACTTTACCAAGACTCGGTCAAATTTATAATGATTTTGGTGACTCCAGAACCTTGCAGTGCACACCAATACTTACATGCTACATGATCAACTGTTTCTGATCCTGTCCACACCTTTTCTTTCACAATGCAAACGCATTACCAGTAATAAAGTTTATCTTTAAGAACATAAACTATATTCAGCGCGCTTAACTATACAGAGGCGGTACGGATTATCTTTTTCTTTTTCTCTACCCCCTATATTCTGAAGGAAAACAAAAATATTTTCATATTCCCATTTTTTAAAATTTCTTTTTTTCAAAATGCTGAAAAGACCGGAGTTATTGATGAAATCCATCAAGCAGATATTCATTCTTTCATTGGTGTTTATTCAAAATCATCATCACAGGAATATCCCAGAATCATGTACCACAACTTCAGTGCTAAAAAATGAAGAAAAAAAATATAGTCAGACAATTCTTCAACATAATGTATATTATATTGATCAGAAGTATACGATTTGCATTACCTAGCTAAATTATGTTAAATTATCCAACTGTTGATTATTTCAGTTGTTAAAATATTGTATTCTGATTTGGGTTTGAGCCCTGTATTCTGTTGTATGTACCACAGCATTTATGAAAAATGTTTGCTTGTACAATACTGATAACATTGACAAGATGATATATTATATATATTAATTTTATTATGATATATACAGTAATCGTTCTTTTAATCATAAGTCACTACTCACTAGCCTTACTTCGGATTTAATGTACATGTTTTGTGTTTGAACGCCCTCTAGAATTTGCTGGGGATGGCATGTGTCATGAATCTGAATATGTCTTCCTTTCAGCCTAAATGTAAAACACTGGCTTAAAATGCTGGATTGAATGAACACAGTAAATATTTTAATTTTATTTTGAGGAGCTGTGTTCATGTTAAATATAATCTAAGCAGATCAAATTGACACAATACCGCAATTGACGATTACAATTTCACTTTTTATCTGATATTTCAGTTGAAAGGGTCGGCTGTAAGAACGCACCGTACCATTCTGGACTTGGTGAATTTCTGGTTGATGTCAGTCTATACCCATGCAGTACCAGATTCTCACCTAGACTCGACATATGAACCTAAGGTCTTGATAATAGGGACGTTTTCGGGTGGTGAGAGCACGCAAATTAGCAAGAAGAAGGTAAGGTAACTTTTAAAAAGGAAGCTATGAATGTGTTATATCATTATTTTACAAGAATAGCATTTGCATTCATAAAATCGCCTTACACAGATTTTAGAGAAAAAGATAAAAGGAGGCTGTTTATTTTATTAGTTGGACTGGGTTAATGGACATTATTTTTGTCCAGGGTAACATACTGGTATTATTGATATGCGAACGTCGTTATTTATATCAAATTATTTGTTTGTCATTATTATTTTCAATTAATTATTATGAGTTAATTTAATTAGTTATTCTTGACGCATGTTATCAATTACCTTTATCTCGAAGAATATAATGCACGAAAGATCCAGAAGTAAAAGGGGGAGGGAGAGAGGGGGGGGGGGGTTCCTAGTAACAATCAAATGTAGGGAAATATTAACCATATATTTGATTTATACGCAGTTGGATTCCAAAGTTCAAGAACTGATGGACCTAATAGGATCCAAACCCTATCGGAAGCAAGTTCTCTTTCCCATATGTGTGATTGACAATCAATTTTCTCAAAGGTCTGAAGTAAGTTATGGGTTAATGATGATATATACATAACGCGATATTACAATGCGCTTTACAATTTTAGCCTTAGTCCATCTCATGAACAATTTAAAGTTAAAAAATTATCTCCAAAAACATTATTATACCCGTGGACACATGGGGTCTCTAATATCAAATGAAAACATACTATCCGATATGATATTTTGCTGTTCCATTCATCGTTATTGTTATGACATAGACTATTTACAATGATATCGTCTTATTTAGGCACATCGGTATTGATATAGCTCTTCATGCAGGCACTGCAATTTGTTATTACTCTACCAATGCCAAGCACACGTTTACACTTGGGTGGAGTCTCAGTCGGACCAAAACAAATTGAATTGTTTCATTTTTGAGGCAAACAGTAGTGGTAATTAAATTAAAAAAATTGCATTTTCAGAATAAGCTTACATTGACTTTCAAATTTAAACTCATGTGTGCTTTTGAGTGATCGATGAATTGATTGATTGGTTTAACTGACGGATCTCTTTTTCATTTTGATTATTTGATCGATTACTTACAATTCAATATGGACCATCCTCAGATCATTGGAGATTTTATTTTTCAAGGTAATGCCATGTTACATCTTTACCAACTCACCAAAAAGTTATACTTCAAAACACACTCAAAAGTAGTTAATTACCCACTCATGCTTGATATGATATGTAAGCACACATATAAATTTAATAGAGATGTTTTTTCATAGATTGTCTTTTATAATGATCAGAACATTAACAATGTCTAAAGCCCCTTTCACACCGGATCTGCGTAGAGTTGCGTAGTGTTTCGTACCGACTACGCCGAAGTTAAGCTGCGTACTCATGAATAAATTGATGCTTCGGCGTAGTCCCTGCGTAGGTTATGCGTAGGCTTGCGTACGATCGGCGTATAGTTACGTACCCTGTGCGTAGGCACCGCGTACCTTCGGCGTAGGCAATTGGCGTAGGGTTACGTACGGTTGCGTAGGCCTGGCGTAGGGTTGCTTACGGTTGCGTAGGCCTGGCGTAGGGTTGCTTACGGTTGCGTACGGTTGCTTACTGTGGGAGAAAATGCCATGTAAAAATGCAATAGACGCTCGTAGGAGCCGCGAGTATAGCCATTGGCGCTTTATAAACATATATAATAAAAAAAATATGTTAAAAAACAGTTCAATTTATTGTATAAATAAACCGGCAGTGTACAAAGAATTGTACATGTTATTACATGTGAACATAACTTGATCTTAGTATGATAATAACATTCTGACAAACTGTGACATCCAAGGGGCAGTGGGTCTCTTTTGCATGCGTGAAATAGGGCTGAAACGCTTGCGTAAAATAGTGAGTGCAGAAAATAACATTTATAAACCTGCAATAAGTTTTACTAGTAAAAAGTGGCATTCGGTACACGTTTTTGACCGTTAAATTTTCAGTTTTTTAGTAGGTATTAGCAACTGCTGAGGTTATTTTGCAGTAATGTTAATTTGTTCAAGATTTCATTTTCCAAAAAATGCAGACATTTTTGTTGATGTACTACATTATTGTACTATGTATCATTCAAAAGGGTAATATATGAACTTTCTTTTGATTAACATTGCAAGGTCACGTGATGTGATTTGATACCTCAAAACGCCAACAAAAGAGAGCACTTATTTTGATTTGTGAATAAATGTGGACAGCAGTCTGATATTTGTTGACCATATCTCTTTTTTCACTCATTTGTAAAATATCATTCCATAACAGTTTCCTGAAAGTTTGAAGACGATATCCGTTGTCCTTGGTCCGTAGCGTATTTGTGTGTGACAATGTAATGATATAAATGTTAGTCATTTATTAAAATTAAAGAAATACTTCTGACATACACACTCACTCAGTCTCACTAACAGAGTGAGAAAAAATTATTTCTTTGCTCATTTCAATTAAACACATTATATTACAAACATACAAACAGGACCACAAACGTACACACAAGCAAACAAACCGACACAAATACATACAGATTTCCACAAAACATAATAAAATTTTCGCATGAGGCATCAGTTTATGAATCTTATCTCTGTTTATTATATCAACAGCCTGAGATGTCAATTATCACAAATTGAATAAATCATAACAAAACAAAAAATGTCAGTCTGAAATACGTTGTAGTAGTACAAACAGAACAACAAGCAAGAATGATCAATGATCAATATCTGCCAAGTTTACATCCAGGTCCTAAAAAAATTCTTTATACCATACGTTTTTAATGCTTCGTCTGACTGGCGTAGGGTAGCGTATTGTTGCGTAGGCTTGGCGTACAGTAGCGTAGGCTTGGCGTACAGTTCCGTAGGCTTGGCGTACAGTTGCGTAGTAAAGTCTACGCCGAAAGGGGCTTTCACACCGGGCCTTGCGTAGAGTTGCGTAGAGTTGCGTAGAGTTGCGTAGCGACTACGCCGATCGTACGCAACCCTACGCCGATCGTACGCAACCCTACGCAACTGTACGCGGAGGGACGCGAATGGGTACGCGAGATGAACGCAAAAAATTAAACATGTTTAATTTTTTTCGCCTACCTTCGGCGTAGACTTTACTACGCAACTGTACGCCAAGCCTACGCAACTGTACGCCAAGCCTACGCAAATGTACGCCAAGCCTACGCAACAATACGCTACCCTACGCCAGTCCGACGAAGCATTAAAAACGTATGGTATAAAGATTTTTTGGGGGACCTTGATGTAAACTTGGCAGATATTGATCATTGATCATTCTTGCTTGTTATTCTGTTTGTACCACTACAAGGTATTTCAGACTGACATGTTTTGTTTTGTTATGGTTTATTAAATTTGTGATAATTGACATCTCAGGCTGTTGATATAATAAACAGAGATAAGATTCATAAGCTGATGCCTCATGCGAAAATTTTATTATGTTTTGTGGAAATCTGTATGTATTTGTGTCGGTTTGTTTGCTTGTGTGCACGTTTGTGGTCCTGTTTGTATGTTTGTAATATAATTTTGTTTAATTGAAATGAGCAAAGAAATATTTTTTTGTCACTCTGTTAATGAGACTGAGTGAGTGTGTATGTCAGAAGTATTTCTTTAAATTTAATAAATGACTAACATTTATATCATTACATTGTCACACACAAATACGCTACGGACCAAGGACAACAGATATCGTCTTCAAACTTTCAGGAAACTGAAAAGAGATATGGTCAACAAATATCAGACTTCTGTCCACATTTATTCACAAATCAAAATAAGCGCTCTCTTTTGGTGGCGTTTTGAGTTATCAAATCACATCACGTGACCTTGCAATGTTTATCAAAAGAAAGTTCATATATTACCCTTTTCAATGATACATAGTACAATAATGTAGTACATCAACAAAAATGTCTGCATTTTTTGGAAAATAAAATCTTGAAAAATTAACATTACTGCAAAATAACCTCAGCAGTTGCTAATACCTACTAAAAAAGCTGAAAATTTAACGGTCAAAAACGTGTACCAAATGCCACTTTTTACTAGTAAAACTTATGGCAGGTTTATAAATGTTATTTTCTGCACTCACTATTTTACGCAAATTGGCGTTTCAGCCCTATTTCACGCATGCAAAAGAGACCCACTGCCCTTTGGATGTCACAGTTTGTCAGAATGTTATGATTATACTAAGATCAAGTTATCTTCACATGTAATAACATGTACAATTCTTTGTACACTGCACAGTTCATTTTTATATATATAACATATTTTTTTATCATATATGTTTATAAAGCGCCAATGGCTATACTCGCGGCTCCTACGAGCGTCTATTGCATTTTTACATGTTATTTTCTCCCACAGTAAGCAACCGTACGCCAGGCCTACGCAACCGTAAGCAACCCTACGCCAGGCCTACGCAACCGTACGTAACCCTACGCCAATTGCCTACGCCGAAGGTACGCGGTGCCTACGCACAGGGTACGTAACTATACGCCGATCGTACGCAAGCCTACGCATAACCTACGCAGGGACTACGCCGAAGCATCAATTTATTCATGAGTACGCAGCTTAACTTCGGCGTAGTCGGTACGCAACACTACGCAACTCTACGCAGATCCGGTGTGAAAGGGGCTGAAGGTACGCGAAAAAAATTAAACATGTTTAATTTTTTGCGTTCATCTCGCGTACCCATTCGCGTCCCTCCGCGTACAGTTGCGTAGGGTTGCGTACGATCGGCGTAGGGTTGCGTACGACCGGCGTAGTCGCTACGCAACTCTACGCAACTCTACGCAACTCTACGCAAGGCCCGGTGTGAAAGCCCCTCACGACTCTCAACTTTGCGGATACCAGCCAGACCAGACATCACTTTACAGTCAAGCCTGGATATTGCATCCTTTTTGAAAAATATGGCTTGTGCTCATTCAAGCGTGAAATATCATCAGTTCTTTTTGGTGTAATGTGATAGAAGAGACCCTAAGTTATCCACACATTGGACAATTTTCTGACGATATTTTGTAAATCGTAAATCGGGGCGAACATTTGTAACTTAAGCTTTTATCCTTTAAAATATTCTCTTTAGAGGTATTCGTGATCATTTTGATCAACTTCAGAAACTTCAGAATCGAGCAGGAAGAATTATTCTTCAGGTTAAACCTGGTGAACACGTATCTATTCAGCAGATTCACGATACCTTGGATTGGGAAACCCTAAAATCGCGACGTCGGAGACATATGTGTTCGTTACTGTTTAAAACATTTCATGAGCTAGCACCTAAATATATGACTGATAAATTTGTATTTAACGAAAAGTGTTACGGGCTAAGATATAATGACAATTTAATGCTTCCGAAACCAAGAACCAATCAATGTAAACGTACATTCTTATATCGTGGATCCGTGTTATACAATGAACTACCTATTAAGCTCCGTCAGTTAGGCACACTTAATTTGTTTAATAAACATGTTCAAAAATGCTTCAATTATTTTGATATTTAAATTTCGCAATCCCATTGGCTTTTGCCATAAACATAATCAATTTAATAACAGACTAAATTAGATAATGTGTAGAATATTTTAAAACTAATTAAGTTAATTGTTAGCAGGGTGGGTGATAAGAGTGGGGTCGTATTTTGTTACATTAGGGATGGTAGGGGATATTATAATAGATTTTAATGCTTTTTGTTAGTGTTTTTTGTGTAATTTAATTTAATTTGATTTAGTTAAGTTAAGTAAAAGTACAATGTTTTTTTTTTTAAATATTTTTAATTACGACTTACTATTTTGTTATATCATTACTTATTATAGTATCATTATGCATATATTGGACTCTATGGAAGAACAGAGCCATTAGGTTAAATGCTCTGAAATGGACTATCCAACCGTTTTATTATTCTATCTTTGTTATATAAGTCTTTGATTTTGTTATATTGTGTTATTGTTTTTTATGATGATTTTCGGAAATAAAACAAACAAGTGAGCGTTCATGATTGGAGGCTTATGGTAACATCCTATGGTAGCCTGACACACGTCAAAACAGCTGTGGGCCTACTCCTTTCCTTTTCACAAAAAAAATAGTTTGAAATCCGCTTTCAGAACCACGCTACAGATGAAAACACACATTTTCCACCTTCAATTTATGTAATCTGCCCAAAACCTTTTCAATCGCTATGGCTCCTGCTTTTCCCGTTTCTTCTTCTCTTTTCATTGCATATCTTTCTCCATGTATAAACACCAACAAGAAAATCTAAATCATAATATTGTGTAAGACGGTGGGGGTTCAGGGGGCGTTTTTTAACATATTTTTAGGTTGCCTGTCCGTCCGTCCCATTTTTTGGTCATCGCAATATTTCAATAACCACTTGAGATATAAACTTCAAAATAAATAATTGTATGTATCACCATAGGAATATGATAATCTGAGTCGATTTTGGTGTAACAAGGTCAAAAGTCACAGGTTACAGAGTATTGGCCCGTTATCGCGATATCTCAAGGACCATCAAACAAATGAGGCTCAAACTTGTTGATATATCTATCTCCAAAGAAAGACAATCTGAATAGATTTAGGGAAAAGTAGATCAACTCTGAAATTACAGATATTACCCTTGTTATCACGATATCTCAAGACCCACTTCAGGTATCAACTTCAAACGTGTTTATGTGGTATATCAACATTGGGAGACAATCTTATAAGATAGGGGAGTTAGTGGATCAAGATTCATAGATGTCAGTGGCTGAACCTACATGTATCAGCTTTGATATTTCAATATATAAAAATCAACTAAAGGTATACACTTTAAATATTGTGATTGTTTGTATCACTATAGAAAGACGACATAAAGGTTATAGAGGTCAATTTTATAAATTAGAGGTATTACCCTCGGTACCAGCATCACCATATGAAGATGAACCAATTATATAAAGGGGCTTGTAGGTCAAGATCAAAGTGAGTTGACATTCGATTATAAGTTTTGTTTGTTTTCAACATCATATGTAATGAATATTTCCACCCATTTCCTTTTCTGACTTTACGGCGGAGGCATACAGGAGACGCAGTCGTGTTTGTTTTGTTCTTATTTATGTACAGTATGTTAAAATAGTGATAGTATAGTGGAACAATAATAACAATTTGAAAGGTTGCATTTCTATTTCATTGATTACAAGAGCAGTTTCCGGCTTGGTTGTTCCAATGGCTACCTTTCAGATGATTTTGATAAGTTTTTCTCACAGAGGCTGACAATCGAACATTGGTGATGGCGATGTTAAACAAAATAATATATAATGTAATGAATGTGTCATATGTAGTAACGCCACTATGTGTAAGGAACGAGAAGAAGCCGCAAAAAGGCATGTAAAGGTTGTGGATGTGTTTACATATTTATTTTGCAGGTGAATGAAATTCAAGATCGCATTGATGGACTGATAAAGGACTCAAAGTATATGAAGGATCCGAAGCCAGTTAGGTGGAGAACCTTTTTAACTGAAATAGAGGGCAGTGATCAAAACACCCTAACAGTGACGGAGGTAAGCAGAGCAGGAATTCATGAAACTGCCACATTGTATATTACATATACATCATATCTAAAGAGTGCTTACAAATTTAGAGAATGCAAAATTTAATCAATAAATTAATGTAGCACAAAAGCGAGGTGCATCAGTGTCGTAAGAAATAAACACTGAGAAACAAAATCAATAGAACCAAGGGAGAGCGGGATGAACAGTGGCTTATTTAACAAATCCGGGAGAGGCAAATAAAGGGAAAAGGGCACAGTCCGAATCTGATCTGCTAAACTTGAAAAGAGAAAAATATTATTAATGACGTGCCTGGATAGGGTTATATTTGCGAATGACTAACAAATAACAAAGATATAAAAAGAGGACATCTCATGAAGTCCACGTACTGGCCTCGTTATCACGATATCCCAAGAACCATGAGAGATATGAGGCTAAAGCTTTTGTATCAGCCTCAAACTTGGTGATTGTGTGTAGCACGAAAGGAAGACAGTCTCATTAGATTTAAGGTTAGTGGGTCAAAGGTCACAGAGGTCAATTTATTAAACTAAAGATTTGTTAGCCTTGCTATTGGAATATCTCAAGGACCACTTGAGGTAAAAGCTTCAAACATCGTAAACGTATAAAACACCATAGGAAAACAAAATATGATGATTTTGGATTGATTTGGTTAAAGTTCAAAAGTCTGAGAGGTCAATTTCTTAAACTAAGCCCAAATAAATAAAACAAAACATGTTTAGCGTCATGCTTTTTTTACAAATAGGAAGGAAGAGCCCTTTTTTCTTCTTCTTCAAAATGGCCGCTCGAAATGGCCGCTCAGTACATTTTCCCCGACAGCCAGGCTTTATTCAGAAATAGATCCATTTTAGCAGTGTTTTTTTTTTTCTAATTCAAATATTCAACAAAAAAAATACGATTTCAAAAAAAAAAAAAAAAAAAAACAGGAGTCGGCCCCCAAAAGAAAGCGGACGGGGACGCTAAACATGTATATTTTTGTTAATTGCCTAAAGGTTTTTATTCTCGTTATCACGATATCTGGGTATCTCAAGAACCACTTGAGGTATCAACTTCAAACTTAGAGGAAGTGTGTATCACCATAAGAAAACCATGTAATTAGAGTTTGTAGTATCAACGTTTACAGATGTCAATGCCTGAAATTAGAGGAATCAGCTTTCATTTTGCAATATTTTAAGAACAATTACAGGTACGAGCTTTGAACGTTGTGATAATGTGTATCACATAAAAAACAATGCCATTATATTTGATTTTTACTCATTTTTTTCAAAACCTTTAACTTCATGGTGATGCATCTCATTACCTTTGCTATCGTACTTTGTTTTTGTATGCAAAACCATGTTTACTTTTAATCAAAATGGTAAGTCAGCCAGCGAAATGATCAACCTCCTCTGCCCATTGTCTCTTTCTCATTTATGAAGGACATTAATTACTATCCTTTGTGGCTATTCGATGTCAAATAACCCTGTTTTAATGAATGATAAAAACTCGATCAACGTTTAGATAATGATATTTACTGCCATTAACTGTCATTACCACCTCTCAAAATGATTTGATAATGATATTTTAGTATCCTACATTGCAATGTCAGGAGCTTATCTACAAATCATGAAATTGTATGCTTACTCCATTCTTATATAAATAGTATTATCTCCGTTATGAACATTAATGAAACTTAGCTTTCTGATCATCATTCACGCTCTAAAATTGACATCCGCTCAGACAGAACAACTGGTCGTAGAGGAGGAGTCGGCTTTTTTGTATCAAACTCATTATCATATTGCTCCGGTTGTCTCATTTTCGCTCGCTGGAACATTGCCAGCACAAACCACTGACCTCTACCTCCTGGACGGATCATCGCCCATTTCCATTCATTATACGTTACGTACTAAAAGGCTGTATTGTCTGACCGTTCATGAATATTCATGTTTTTGCTTACCTCGGCAAAATGTTTGCTTTTACTAAATGGAAAATGACGGTGGGGGGGGGGGGGGGGTTGGATGAAATGGACATAATGAACCAAGCAGAAGTGATTTAGGATAATTCATGCTTCTTATCCTTCGTGTGCTTGACCTATAATCTTAAAATCGCTTGTCAAAATGAGTCCAAAGTTCGACTTGTTTCACAAGTGTATTATAGGCAATGACGAGCTTGCAACCTATTTTGATCAAATTACGGTAGGTGAACTTTCAAAAGTCAATGGGACATGAGGGTTCCAATGAAAGAGCTATTGATAACGTACGTCTGGGTGGATGTGCTTTTCGTTTAAACCAAAAATGATTTTTTAACGATTTAGGGGGTAAAATTCCATAGGCTAACATGTTAGGCTGCTGACTCTGACGATAGGGGGCGTTGTGAAATGAGACTAAACGGAGCTATATGCATATCGTGGCGTATATTTTGTCTAGATTCCTTCTCGAACATATATCCTTATCACTTTTTTCAACCGCACTAACCCTAATAAGCTAATTAAGGTAACACATGACCTTAAGAGTAATAAAGCACGATGTCACCACAGAATAAATGCATTGCTCTTTAAACAAATTATAGGCTTATATGTAATTGATTCTCATCTATCTCACATTTGTAATATTTCCTTAATATCATCCGGTGAGTGTCTTAACTCTCTGAAAATTGCTAAGATAAATCCGGTATATAAAAAAGAATATCCACATGAAATAGGCAATTATAGGCCTATATCTATCCTGTTTAGTATCTATCCAAAATTCTCGAAAAAATAGTTATAATTGGTCATATACATTTTGTTATAACCAAGAAATGTTGAATTAAAATCAATATGGTTTCAGAAAATCATATACCACTGACCTAGCTTTGGTTCAAATGTATGGTAAAATATTAAATGCAAGGGCCAATACAAAACATGTATCGGGGATTTTTATGGATTTGTCAAAACCTTTTAATATATTACAATATTTTGCTAAAAGGGAATATGTCCCATTTGCAGGCAAACAAAAATAAAAAGGTTAAATTTCAACAGCCTTTGATAGACAATACTAATTTAGAACTTCCCTCAAAACGAAAGGGCTTTAAAATGGCTTTTAATACGAAAATAACGACCATTAGGTGTCGAATCGACATATGTGATTGCAATCACCTAAGTAATAGCTTGATTTTAAGACCCTTTTACCGAATGGTCGTACGTTTTTTGCTGCACACAGATTCAATCAGTCTAATTTTGGCCATTTCAAGTAGTGGGTTATTGATGTAGACAAATGTTATTATCAAAGAAAAAAATGTCTGTCAGTCACTCAATAGTGTGTGACATTAAAGTCTAGAAGGTCAAAGGGTTTCCTTGCATCATTTGAATACTAGGACACTGCTAATGTTTACATCTCACAGATAGGACATACATGACATTTTCATTATTCCTGCAAAGTTCTACAGAATTTGATGTGGGCTGCAAAAGGGACATAGTATCTTGAAAGGGATAGTTGAGTTTTATTGCAGAGGGCGCTACACTAACTTTTTGTTGTGGTGGTGGTAGTTATTTTGCCACACTGCTAAGAAAGCATAGATGTTTGTAAGTAAGCAACCAGACGGCCGACGGATTAGGTCCTCTCCGAGGCACCTGGTAATGAGGATTAATGCCTTACCAAAGGACACTAGCGCATCGCCTTGGTTTCGAACCCGGGTCACCGGATAGTGAGACCACTGCTCTACCGACTGAGCTATCGCGCCTCCTCGAACATTCAATTTAAATTACAATATCATCTTTGTTTTCATCTAAGTCGGGTCAGAGACGGCTGAAATATCCATAAATGTAACAATTTATATTATTGTAGTGCCCCACAAATATCCGGTAATTTTGAACCAGTCATTAAAAATATGAGATAGCGCCTTATACGTCTTATTTCAGCCCATGCCAATATGAGCACAACAAAACATAGCCTATTTGAAGCCTATTGGAGCGCCTTGAGCACCTTGCGCTGTAGATATGTGCTCTATAAAAATTGACAATATAATTGTTATTAATATTTTGTATTATTATTGCTTATTGTTGTTTATGTTTATTGTTCATTTTGTATTATTGTTAATTATTCTTGCTATTATTATTATCATAATTATTATTATCGATTCTAAATGTATTTTTAATTGTTGATTACTTGATTTAAAACGTATTATCACCTAGTGGCTTAATTTTGTGAACCCCAAGAAGAAGAAAATAAATTGATCGAAATACATGTACATAATTATAGAAACGAAATACTAGAAAATCGGTACAATTGGTCAACAGACTTGTTTTGATTACATTATTACACAGGCACGCTCAATCATGACAAGTTTGGGAATCAGCGACAACGAAATGGATGATGTTCTACAGTTCTACCATGACATAGGACATCTGATATATCACCAGGGATGTGAGCTAATTGTACTTCAGCCACAATTTCTGAACAGCATCGTCAGTAATATCATAACAGTCATCGATGACAAGAAAATGGTTCGAAATATTGTTTACATTCGTCTCACATTGTGTACTAAATATGAAAATGAAAAAAACATTATTACAAAATATGAAGAATGAGCGGAGTGAAAACTAAAAGAAGGACTACAAAGTTAAAAGTTGTTTAAATAATATTATTAGTAATTTTTCTGGAGGATATGGGAGTATTAACATGTGTGTGTGAGCATATTATAATATATTATATGTATATATGTACAGTTCCTTTAAAAAGTTTGGGCACACCTGTAATCAGAACCAATTTTTCAAAAATCACCCACGTTTTAAATTCAAATTTTGGGCAATGCAACAATGTGGAATCACACTGAATTGTAGAAATCAGCATTCAAGTTGACGCCAGTATACCAATTTGAAAGCGATTTGTGTTACAAAGACAACCTCCCCCTGCCACCCACCCCCCCCCCCCCCATCGAAAAAAAAAACGAAGCAGATATATTAATTATGGCTGCAAAAATGCAGGCACAACTAACCAATGCAGCAACCTTTTGAGTTGGATGTTTATTTTTGTTATCTGTTATTTATTTGTTAATCTTTTTTTCTTCTGTAATATTTGTGTTATTATTATAATAATAATTATTAAGTTAATTACTATGGTAATGATAATTATTATTGTTATTATTATTATTATTATTATTATTATTATTATTATTATTATTTATTTGTATTATTATATTTTTTTTCGGGGGGGGGGGTTATATATATTAGTGCAACAATACCCGAAATGCTTTATTGTTTGACTTGTGTCAACTTCAATGCTGATGTCTACTCGTCAGTTTGATACCAAATTGCTGCAGTGTCATAAATATCAAGTACGAAGAATGAAACGTGGGTGATTGTGAGAATTCAGTTCTGATTACAGCTGAACCAAACATTTTGGAAGGCAGTGCATTTGTACATTTATAAAGGTATATATACAGGCGCGGGGCCAGGTAAAATTAACTTGGCGACAGCTTTCATCCTTGAAGCCTAATTTGCATAAAGTAAACAACTTAGATGATGCTTGTAAGTGTCGGCTTGCATAGATATACAGTAGGTTTGCGGGTGCACCATGTGAGAGAGAAAGAGAGAGAGAGAGAGAGGGTTGAGGAGTCCTGAAAAGGACTCTGACTCGAGGACTACTCACCCCAAGAAAGATTACCGAGTCAGAGTCCTTTTCAGGACTCCTCAACCCTCTCTCTCTCTCTCTCTCTCTCTCTCACACATGGTGCACCCGCAAACCTACTGTATAGTAAACAATTTGTTTACGCTAAACCACTACGGAAGAATCTCAGCTTAACTGTAAAATCTTGCTTTAGAAACCCCTAAACGAAATGATTGAAATGTCAAATAGAAGAAGAAGACAACCCCTGTCAAACCGGCCTGATTTTCATCGGATGCATCCGGACGCATCAAATGAAACGGCCAGTTAGAAAGCAACAGAGGAGAAAAAGGCGATTAAATAGCCGATGAAAAGAAGAGAAATAGGCGATTAAATTATTCTGCTCAAGAGCAGGAGAAATTCTCATTCTATCGGTGTGACACCGATGAAACGGCCAGTTAGAAAGCGTTCGGGAGAAAAAGGCGATTAAAACAGCGATTAAAATGGTCAAAGGTCGCAGTATACGCGCGCTTTATCGTAACCAGCTGTGTTTGTTGACTTATGGTTGAACATACTGCATGCTAGCTAGAATGAGCGCGGGCTTAATAATTACGCAATAATTCTTCACTTCCAGCAAGGGCTCGCCACAGCGAGTGAATTCCACCGGCAGTTAGAAAGCGACAGGGGGAAAACTGCGGTGTCACCTTTGTTTACATAAGGAACATTCAATGGGTAATTTCATCGGTGTGACTCCGATAGGGGCCAGTTAAAAAGTAGTATAACTCATTATTATTGAAACTCATTATTATTGCAGTTAGTTGTTAAACCCTGTTTTAATATGCGAAAGTTGGGCAAAACAAAGCGCCATTTTTAGTTTTCTGAAAATATTGTAGTATTTCTCATATTTTCCGTCATTAGGCCAGATCAGTACTTTCATAAATGATAAACCAAAATATATCAAAGCTCTCCTCTAAAAATCTGTTCATAATTGTGTTTTTCACGGCTATCCCTGGAAAAAAATGAAGGCAATGTCATCAACAAACCCTTGGCAAAACCTTCGCGGAAGCGTAAGTGTAGTCCCTTATATAAGCTTGGGGTAAGTGCATGAGAGTTGTAGTGACACACAGCGTTTAATATACGTGTACGTGCATACTGCAGGACCGTTTGAGCTGGACTCGGGTGTATGAGTAGGCATAAAGAGCATCGAGGGTTTGGTCTTTGTAATGACCTCAGTAAAACATGCTGATGTGTGGTGGAAACTTTGCAGCACACAATGACTTAGGCTTATAAATAAATTAGTATGGATACTGTGAAATACATCTGGTGGAGTTGCCGCAATTGTAACTCAATTCTTAACAGGACTGCAGCAGAACTTGATTACAGCCACAGCGTAAAAACAGCTGATCGATGACGCATTTTGCATATATGGCACAGTTTTAAATGAAAATTAATTTCAAGGATAATAAAATCATTTTGTATGTGCCGTAAAATTTTCATGAGCTTCAAGCGATTATAAATTGTTGACGAATTTTGTCCCTCTTCCCGGACAGGGCCTCGCTAGCTGTTACAAAGTCAAAAGCTTTTACGACTTTTCGGGGTTTTAATTGCGCCCTGGACCTGCGCCTGACATATTTAAAATGCAAAGAATAACAATGTCCGATGAGATTCAGAGTGCAAATAGTTTGTGTTTAAATATGTAAATTTACAACACAGGATGTAATACACAGGAGGCATGAGTCGTTGTTGTTTGTTGTTGTTTTTATTTCCGTATAATAACATCAGATACAAATACATATAAAGTAATCATACAGAGAAAAGGGGCCGTATACGGCTGGTAGCCCATTTTCAGCTGCAACTATATTGTTGCTGCTGGTCTTCCAAAGGGCCATTTTATATAATGTGCAAAACATACATAATATTAAACATTAACAGAATAAATTATTACAAAGTATCAGTCGAAAAAATAATATAAATAATTAAAGAAAAAGAAGAAAAAAACAAACAACAAACAAAACAGTAAAACTTCACAAGCGCTTCCAAAAAGCTCCCCTCAGGTGGAGTGAATATTGAATGGTTTTACAAAGCTATGTATACAGTGAATGTTCTCACAGTTGTATTCAAATTAGGACCAGTATTATTTTACAGAGTTTATTATCCTAGGTTTCTTCTTTTCTTCTTAGGATTAGGTGTTCATGTGTAAGGGTTGTTCTAAGACAATTATCCCCTGGGCGATCACCCCTCGGAAAATCACCCCCGGTAAACTTCGCCCCGAGGACGATTCCCTCCAGGATAACTACCCCCTCCCCCCGTGGATAATCAGGATTCAACAGCAAAAGACGATTTTACTCTAGATGGTTACGATCCCATACAATCTCATGCATGAACCCACATTCGTTGAATCACTAGCACGTTATCTACCTCATTACTACACAATTCGTTTTAATTATAATTTATGCAACACCAATGCAGTTCCTGTTTTCCATGATGGATGTTAGTTTTTAGGTAATTGTCCAACGCGTCTCAAAATGCTTGGAAATGCATTTCTCTGGAGCAGCGTTTTTTAATTTTTTTTTGTTAGTCACGGTACCCTCTTAAGGAATAAAAAAAAGCAGTGCTATGTAATAATAATAATAATAGTGGGTTCTTGTCTGTCAGACTTGACACTCCTGTCGCTTCCGATTATTAGCCTGGCTTTTAAACACGGCTGCCATTAAGGCGCTCTAGCATTACAATGAATTAATTTCTGCCAGGTACCAATTTACATCACCTTAGTTAAGTTTGAAAAATGTAGATCAATGTCTTGCCAAAGGACAGTAGTGCTGCGGCGTGACTCGAACCGCGGACCTTGTGATCGGCAGTCCGGTGACATATCCACTCGACCACGACACGTATGGGCACATTTGTTTCTTAATTTAGCGAACGAGCAATAATAAAAAAAAAAGGAGAAGACATTTTCAAAACGGTGAAAGAATAGTTTGTAATCGACACACTAGAAACGATTTAAGGTACATTATGCGGGCACGTCGCCGCCGAATGTACGTGAATGAAATATAGGTATCCAGATTTCAGTCCATTTTGTGTCCCTTCTCCCTCCCCTACCCGATACAGTAAATACAGCTTCATGTTTATGGAACATTCTTTTATTGGTATATTCTACTCTTCAAAGTGTAATAGTTTTGTAAGAACTTATACACAATTACTAAGAATCTGTAAAGTTTATTTTAAAGTGTTTCCGTTTGGCTTTTGAATGAGTCAACTTTCCGATGCAGTAAATCTCATTATTTCTTGTATAAGGATACTTTTCACAGCATGTGTATTTGACAATGGGCAAAGACTTCCATATTTGTATTCTCTATTTCATGATTCAACAACTAGAAATCTGTATAATGGGAACGAATAAACATATCGAATTCAAATTTGGTAAAGTTAATACAGTGCTTTAATATTTCTTTGTGCATTATTAATATTAATATATACATTCTGATTTTTTTTTTGAAACGTTATACTCTTAATATTTCTGTACCTTTCATTATAACCTAGAAAGGGGACCTAGCCAAATATTGGACAGATCTCTTGGAAAAGGGTATTCTTAGTATAGAATTGATCCAAGATGTTTGGGAGGAACACAAAGGAGTCCATGATCAGCTCAATGACATTATTGACATGATGATCATATTTGATCTGATCTGTGAAATACCAGATATGCATGATGGGGTAAGATGTATTCACGATTTGCATTTAATTGTTTCAGTTGAGGTTCTCCTCCGATCGTTATTTTTACACAAATATATTTTGCCATTGGAAACTATTCACTGATTAGGGGAAGGTAAGAGATGTGAAGATAAACTTTATTCATCTTAACACAACCGTCTCTAGTCAAAACTACACATCGCAATATCTGAGACTTAATATATTAAGCCTTAAGGTTTCCCCTTCTCTTGAGGACTCCCAAGGTTCACTCCCTTAGCCATATAATCCACAAAAAAGTACTCAACACCTTTCACAATTACAGTTTTCATATATTGGTATGCGTTGACATCTAGTTCTATATGATAACATTAAAATAATCATCTTGTTTCAGAGGAGACGGTTCTTCGTTCCCTGTCGTTCCTCTCCCATGCTTCATGATAAGGAATGCTACGACAAAGACCATACAGTCGAATTTACCATTGACTTCCATCACTTCTTACCAGGTTGGTTATTTCATTGTTGTTCTTTTTACCTATTAAAAAGAGACTTTTGTTTCATTTGGAAACCTAACAATTTCAACGGCTGGTTCAAAATTATCAAATATTTATTTGTCCCCCAAATATTCGAAATAGTTATATTTATGGATATTTCAGCCGTCTCTGAACCGATTTAGATCAAATAAAGATATTTCGTTATAAATTTTAACTGTATGCTCTTCAAATTTTGACACTCAATTTCATTATCTCAAAAAAAATAATTGTGTAGTGCCCTCTATGTACCAAAACCCCAACCATCCATTCAGCAACATTATGTTTTTATACCCTTTTTTGTGTTTTCAATCATGGTCGACATTGTTTTTATCATTATAATTATTATGTTTATCTTTATAATTATTCTTTAGTTAATATTACATTTATTTCTTGTAATTATGTATTTTCTTGAATATTATTTTAACGCCAGTGGAAACCAAATTTCTTTGTTACTTGTTTGCAAAGACCAAATAAAATATCTTGTATCTTTTATTAGTATTACGATTATAATTAGTATTACGGTTATGATTAGTATTACGATTATAATAAGTCTTATCATGACCAATATCGTAATCATCTGTCATCATCATTATTGTTTTTGCCGTTCTTATTACTATCTTATCTTTGTATATATTCTTCAGTAACAAGCCAATTCTGATTTGTAAACTGTCCAAATATTTACAATGTTGGGGAATCCGTTGTTATTTAATAGATGGTTTCTTACACCGGTTCTATGTTCGAATGGCAAAATGGTCTATGAAGAAAAAGAAGTCTATCAAACCAACCTTCCACTGCAGGGAAATGGTGTTCTATGTTGATAGTCGTCATAGACTGGTAATGACGAATGAGATCAACAGTACAGAGTGTCATCAAATAAAGGTACTTACATGTACCACTTTACCATACTTGTTGACGTTTCCTTATGGTTTGAGAGTTATCCATATACCTGACAGAGGTATACCTGTATTGATCCTGCTGCATAGTATATTTTAAACATTGATTGTGGAATACCTCATGATCTGACGGAAGAAGTGGACTGGTGTAAATTACATCTTTACGCCGATGACACAGTGATCTTTTTTGCTGATGAATAATATAGTGTAAAGAAAGTCAATCTTGATCTACGTATAGTACTCAGTTTTTTCGTAAGAAGGCCAAGCTGCAAGGATTAAATGGTTTTAGAAGAAGCTGGTAAATCACACGAACAGATCAAAAAAGGTTTGAGGGGAATCAGACAAATAATAAGCTATGATGTTTTTATTATGGATTTCCATAGTTTTCCATGATTTTCCACGTCAGAAAAAACCGGGCATGGTGGCTCAGTGGTTAGAGCGCCCGCCTCATGAACGGGAGGTCTTGGGTTCGAACCCCGGTCGAGTCATACCAAAGACTTATAGCAATGGGAACTTCTGCCTTCTAGCTAGGCGCTCAGCATATTAGATTGGAGAAAGATAGTAATAACATATTATGTTACGCAGGGCCCGCTGGAAGAGCAGTTTGATAACTGAAGTGGCTACCCTGGGTAAATAAAACGTTATTATTATTAACGTTATTATGATAACGTTTAATATGTGTTGTCTGATTTTCCTTTCAATTTGTGTTGTTCTGTTTGTCAAATATTTCTGCTTCTATTGAAAGCAATATCTGTCTGGGATCGGACTTTGTCTTTAATAGTGTCAATGTAAACATATCTGGCAAACGAATAACCCAAAGTGAAATTTTTTAAATATCTTAGCATGCATCTCACTTCTGGAATAAAGTGGGGTATTTTAATTGACAAAATGTGCCAGAAAATTATTGAAGTAGTAAAAATCGTAGCTCGCAATGAAGTAAAAATGTTAAGAAACGAACATACCCAGTACAAAATAAGGCTTTTTTTTTTCTTCCAGAGTTGATCCTTTCAATCGTATTTTTAATAAAGAAATTCATACTAGATTAAGATGAAAATCCCCACATATCAATGTTATAGAAGTTTTAAGTGATGGTCTATTAGTCATTGCAAGGTTTTGCTCATCTTTTTTTGAGGAATTTCTAAAGTTGTGTCACTACCCATACTGTCTAACATGTCAAGGAAAAAAAAAGACAGAGTGTGTGCCGTATTGTTGTTATATGTATCAATGATCACGTCTATACAATTACTTATCTTTAGATGTTAAACTTGTTCGCGTATATCATTATAATACAATAGGTGGATATCGAGCAGTGCTCTTTTCATGGAAAAATATCAACATTACCTCAGCATAGGTCTTCGAAACGCTGCGATAATATTATTAACACCTGCAATTGCACATCTATGTTTCATACGATAAAACATCATGAACATGATCAATGCAATGCTATGGGCAACGTTTTCCTGATAACGTTTGAAGAGAATTTACATATCATACCTCTTAGAAAAGCAGAAAAGTGGAGTACAGGTCCGATCTCCTCTGATTTTATGAAAATGGATATTCGATCGATGATATTGACACAACCTTTTCTAGGGTGAACTAAAACTCTGTTACCCTTATATAACCATTTAATTATTTAGTGATGTAATCTATTATTCCTCTAAAATCCAGGTAAAATAATAAAAGTACTTTGGGGATATACCTGTATATTTCTCATAATTTTTTGTTTACATCTTTATCACAATTAATTGTTTTCATCTTCTCTTGTTGTCTCAATAGGTAAATGTAAATGCAGTGGTCCCATTCAGTGCGCAATCGGAACGAAAACCAACCACAGTCAACTTGAATGAGAACGTAAGTATCAACCCTATCAAGCCAGGGAGGAATAGGGGAGGGGTTCTGAGTCCATTCCACCCTTGAAGTGTGCCTCGCGACATTGCATGATATATATGTATTTTTTGTTTATAATGCAAGCTTTCAAGATGTTATTGCCGAGAATCTTTCGCTTTTTGCTATGCCAAATTTATACAATTTCGACCACTAGGTACCGCGCAACATCAACAATTGCGGACAAAATTACAATTGGTCTTAGGCAACTAGATTCGTCACTGAGTACATGTTTTATCATGCTGCTAGTAAATGCATTTTCTTCCATTTATTAAGATTTTTGATGATCTGCATGACACACTGGATGATCTCAAAAAGCGCTGGGCAGGACGGATAAACTATTCTGTTGGAATACTGTGTCCAAACTGTTCTACGAACGGCAAAAAGGAATTGATCCCCATAAAAGATATCCTGACAGACCAGGATGAGTTTGCATCTTGTGATAACGGTTGCCCAATAGATGTTAGTGATTTCCTAAGAGCATTTAACAAAGGTTAGTATAAAGCTGTCTTTGATATCACACATATTTAATTCCCCATTTACAATTTTGAGGTTTTTGAGACATAGTATGTCAAAAAGGTTGTTTGGTATCAACGTGTTCAGGAAACCTCCCTGTATAACTTTTGGATGGACTACTTTGAAAATGAGTTTTTCCAAAAAAAAACACCCACATCGCACTTCCAAGATGGATAAATCATAACCAATGGCTATTTTAAGGTATTGGCTGTTATCTTGGACGACATTTTGAAAATAAAACCTTTCGGGGGTCCTATTTCTAAGCTTAGATTTTTAGTATGCTGTTTCTAATGTCAAACACTTTTTCAAAGGATACCATAAAGGACCTATTAGGTGTGTGGGCTATGTGACTGATATGCTAAATTTTACCATTCATGTGCTAATTCGCTTTACATTATGTATCTTGGTAAACGGGTGATGATGGTCAGTGGGATTTTCACATAATCCTGCTACTATTTTTGGCTGCATATGAGATAGTAATACATTTGTTATACCATATAACTACTTGATTAATAAAAATGATTATCAATTATATAACATCCCGAGCAAAAATTACGGTTTTAAAACGGCTCATATTTTAAAATAAATGTGTTTTAAGAAGCGACTGTGATTTAATGCACATAGCTGTTTAACATTGTTTAAACACACACACACACACTCAGATATGTAAATAGTTTGAAGAAGGAATCGAAGTGGTAAACATAAAATGATCTTATTCTTAAATTGGTAAGTACGCAATTTTAGTACTACGTTTTAATATTCCGCACATGCACAACTGAGAGAATAGCAACACATTTTGATAAATCAATTCAAGGGCATATCCTATACTCTGTTCTTTCTCCAATATAGCTATATGACTCATTTTAAAATGTGACTTTAAGCTTGCCATTGCAATTGCCTTAGGTTGATTTGCCAAGAGTAGGTGACATCCTGTTATTTTTGTCAACATTATAACGATCGGCACACAGGTAAAACATACCAACAAAAAGAGTACATAAAATAAGTGGCATCATCGAAAAGGGATTCTCCCCCACCCAAACCTTTCCAAATAATAATAATAATAATAATGGAAAACAATATTGAACTTAGATTAATTAATACAGATTTTGTTTTTATTCGACTCATTTCGCTAGCGAATAACTGAAATACAAGTAATAAATTGAGATTTTTTAGGTTTTAAAGGTGAATATGTGTGTAACTAATCAAGTTGAAAAACAGAATCATACAAGCAATTACTGTACATGAACATAATAAATATATATATTTACAAAGTTAACACTATTTCCTATTCCTACAATTAGGAACCGGGACATCACTGGGAAAAACTACACCTCGTCAAGGCGCATCAGCAGCAGCCGGTGAAGTCCTTACTTCTAAAGCCAGGTTAATATTCTTTAGTCTTATCGCTATAGACCAAAAGGGTATAAACGAGAATTGTTAACGTCCTGATTCGACGGTTTTGCAATGTCTTTATCAACTCCCACTGTGACTAGAATTATGATTTGAACTGAATGGTGTATTGGTACCCCCCACCCCTTACGAAAAGGAATGGGAAAATATAACAGAATTAGATGTGTAAGAATTTGACGACATAATACCATTTCCAGAGGAATAGTCAATGTAGTTTATCTGTGATGACCAAATGACAACTATTTGAGCGTGTCAGAATACTCAGATCAACCATGCAGAAACACACCAAGGTTGGACCTAATTTGATTATGTTCCCGTAATATGAAAAATTGATATTTTCAAGGCATCTAATATTCGAAAAAAGGATCAAAGTTGCCGGTTGAAAGCAATTGAAATGTTCATTGACTAGAGAATGAATACTCCAAACGCGAAGGAAGGAGGATTCTAACACAATCATACAGAATAAGCCTTTCAAGACCAATAATATCATTCTATGCCTCAAATGTTATTCAAAGGTAATAAACTACTAACCTATCCGCGAATTTACATTTGTGGATTGTGATTGTGTACCATGTATATGGTAAATCTTTTTTTTTGCTCTGCGCAGCGCGGCTAATTTTGGCTCTCCGTGGTGGCTAAATTTTAATGGAATTTGGTATCGAAACATATGCAAGACTCTAAGGGGAGTCTGCCCTCTGGCCTATTAGATTAAGATGTAAAGACATATAATTCACTCTTATCCTATTATTATTATTATTATTCCATGAGAGAAATAAATAGCTACAATATTGAATTTAAATAGTATCAATTCAATTTGACTGTTATTCATTCAGTACAATTTCAAGTTAGGGAAGTCATTTCATTTATAGTTTCCATATACAGATAAATTGTACTCAATTGTAGGAATGTGAATTAGAAATTAAATTAAACCTGTTGCAATAATACTGGTATGAGATATTACTCGTAGTTTGGATTACCTAACATATTATAGGAACTTATTACACTACTTAGGAATTTTAAAAAAAGTGTTCTAATAGTAACAGGGAGGAGATAATAGTTATCAATTATGATTTCATACAATGAATCACAGCTAGCAAATATGTACAATTGCATCTATTAAGAAAGTGAGAGAAAAACAAAAATAGAAGATCCAATGGAACGACGCAGGCTCAACGTTTAACGTTTTAACGTTTAGTTATATTTTGATGTCTTATGTCTTAGTAGCCAGTGAAGTGATGATAATACCGACCAAACAATCTTCAGGTGTATGCTTTTTGCCATGTTTTCTTTCAACTCAGGCTAATAATTAATTCAGCCACCTTAATTATCGAACTTTTACTTATTAAAGAAAGATGAATAAAATAATGATGTAATCAGAAGTAAATAAGATAAAGTTCTTGCTTTTAAAAAGAAATGAAGGTAAATTCAGTGATTATGAATAATGTATCTGATTTCGTGATTGACAACAAAAGTAAACAGTTGGTGATTAATCAAAGTACAGACTGTATATCAGATTAGAAATATGCCCAACCAAAAAAAAACATAATTATAGAACAATAGGCCTTTATTCATTCAAGTTTTTAAATTCAAGCATTTTAATATAAATTGTAGGTCACACAAGAGAGAAGTAACGGATGCGGAGATCGGCAAGTTATCCAAACTTTTGCCTGATGGAAAATGCAACGAGCTGTGCGGAATCTTAGGATTCGACTTCCACTACATACAGAAAATAAAGAAGAAAAATCCCATGGACTCCACGGCTGCTTTCGAAGAACTATTACAAGAATGGAAAGTCAAGGGTGAATCCGTGGGATATCTCGATGCAGCTTTAGTAAAAGCAGACCTTAAAGGACTTGTACCTAAATACAAGAACTAGTCATGACAAGGAGCGTGTACGACACTTGCTTCTGCAACGTCCCCCCCCCCCCCCCCACTCCGGGAACGGATGGATACCATGCGTGTTCCCAAAATCTCCGGCTCGTAACAAAAGAAAAAGGTCTACCCGTATTGACTTTACACACCGGACTTTTGCTGGAAAGGGGGGGGGGGGTGCTGGGAACACACATATGCGTACCCTAAATAACACTGAGTGGGGGGGGGGGGGACCGGGTCACCTATGTACACTAACCAATCTCATAGGCCCGAATTCACAAAGGAGGTTTGTCGACAAACCTCGGTTTATGTACGCCATATGACGCGTTTTGACGCGTTTTTTTTACAAACCTGGTTTTTAAAAACGCGTCGAAACGCGTCATATGACGTACAAAAACCTTGGTTTGTCGACATACCTCCTTTGTGAATTCGGGCCATAACGTTCTGGAATGAGCATACGGTTGAACGTCAATTGCTTGTGGACAAATGTTCCGCGTCGATCATCTACACTTACCACATTTTGAACTCCAAATAACCCCAAATAACCCAAATATTTACCTTTGATGAAATAGAGCCCGTAGAAGTAGACAATTTTAGTAATGTATTCAAATGTAATGCATACATGTTTTTTAAAGGCATTGTTAAACAATGTTAAATCTGAGATGCACGGTCCTACATGTTGTCAGTGTCTGCAATATGGTGTAATATTGAAGGCCTAAAAAAATTGCGCTTCAAATTGATCAAGAAGTGCCTCAAAAAAGTAAAAATCTTTGAGTAACCGGTTTTACCATACTCGTTTTCACTAATAGACTAGTGTTATAAAAACCGTATAGCAAAAGGTTTTCACAATTTGTAATTCCAATCGTAAATATCTTGATAATCAGACAGGCGATCGGCTTCTAAAAGTCATGGGGTTCCTGACTGACCTAAAGGTTTATAATTATGATCGCAGCATGAGCTAATTCCAGGATTTTGTTTCAAAATCTGAGACACAGTTACCGGATCCCTTTAAGTGCCACATTACAAATTATGTAATTCACCTGTTACAGATAATAGTACTTCAATAGCTAATGCTAATTGACTACATCAATTATGACTTACGAAGTGAACGAATGAGTGAATGAATGAATGGAGGTGGTTATTTTACCTAATCAATTATTACTAGGTAGGACAAACATTATGGTTAGTCTTACCTTACAACACGGAATGAATGGAATTCGCATATTGTCGCAGGAGAATGTATTGAGTCCCCAACCGGCTAGGATTCAAGCAGAAGTCACTACTATTTAATTTGCCTGATGCAATCACAAGAGCAATTAATTTTTTTCAGTTAAGTTTGTTTTTTTGTAAATACTGTTCCAGTTGAGTTAACCAAAATACACAATTGCAAACCGTTTATGCTTTCAATTGACAGGCTTTGTTGGTTTTTAGGAATGAAAATGTTTGTATGTAATCCATGATTTCTACTTTTATATTTTCCTTATACAGTTATATGTCATAGTAGTCTATCTTTATTTTTCATTGATGAGATGGAAATAGATTCAAATTTAAACAAATCTGTTAATGGTGAGAGTTTTTAAAGAACTGTCTGAAGAAATATGTAAAATGTATATATATGAAATATAATGATTAATGTGGATAAATGTAAAAATAACCAAATAATGATAATCAATATGTATGTAAAATGTATGTACTCATATTCAAGACCTCAGCCCGGTATTAACGTCTTATGGCATGAACTCAAGTCACATTTGCCACCCTCTATCCAGGTGTAAATGTGTACATTGGAATTGATGGGGGTTTCAATGACTACAGGGCCAGCAGGAAAAGCAGTAGGCATGTCAATTAGTAATGTGGTTACTAAATTAAACCCTATTAAGGACCATTTGTAAGGAGTTCACCTTTTCTATTCTGAACTCATTTGTTCATTAAGAGTGTTTGATTAAATTAATTGTAATAGAGAGGAATATTGGCTCGTACAAGAATGCTATTAGTCCGTTCATTATTTTTTCAGTCAACAACTAAACTTTTCATATCCTTTTCATATCAGGTTTGCAATTTCTGAAGTATGTGAGAAATTTATTTGTCCCGATTAAAATTTTCGGAGAATATGATATGTTTACATTTACCTCTAAACGTATTCGACCATGGCCCAAGTTAAACAAGTCAACCTTTTATTCTTGAGTTACAGAAAAAAAAAGGTTATGAATAATTCAGTTGTCAACTATATATATAAATATATACACTGTATACATTTATATGACGCATTATCATTTGTACATGAATTTGCCCGATGCAATGCTTTAAAGTTCAATATTTTTCCCACTTTTGCCCGTCTTTGGGAACACATCCCCCAGTCTGACCTTTGCTTAGAAACAAATGTAAATATAATTCCTCAGGCTATTCGTGAGTTATTTGGTGCTATGTCACCAATTGATAACGCCTTTTAACAAGATTGACACCTAGAGTGCTTTTTGTATTACTACCTGAACAACACAAGGTCATTTTATATTCATGATCTCATGATTTGTCGTTTGCATCTTTTTCGTATTTAATCATATATATCTTATGTCATTGATGTATATTGTGTATAGTTAAGTATTATACCATCAACTGATAAGGAGAGCTTCCTACAGAAACTCAGTTTCTGTTGGTAATCTTCAGGCATTAGTTGATGGCCTTTTCCCTGTTATTGTATTTATATTGTAATCATTTTTGTGTGTTCTTTGTTATTGTTATACTCCTGGATATGAAATAATAATTACAAAACAAAAACTTTTCCTACGCTGTTTTTATTACTTTCTGCCTTCTAATTTTTTTGCGACGTAATTATTTTTGTATTTTCTCTCTCTATGCGCCTTGGCGCAATTTATGTGGATAGGACCCGCATATTTTGATGTATAATTTGTTTGTCAAATTCAAATAAAATCATTACCTGACAAACCCCTAGAGGCAAAAACTTGTAAAATAAATTAATCTTTTATGGAGGATCCCTATTTATTGTGTTGTTGCGTATGTTCTCGAACTCTGAACAGAACTTAATACTTGATTACACATACATGGATATATCCACAAACATTAATTCATGTATATATCCCTTACAGCGTCATTAGAAGGACATTTGTAGTTACAAATTGAGTCATTAAGTAGACATGGTCATTAGGAGGACATTTTCAAGTCATGTTAGCGTACGTTTGCAGACAGAGGAAACTTCTTGGCCTCCCGAGACACGATAGGTTTATTCATAAGTCAATATAGTTTAATTATATATTTATATTGTTTTGAATTGCGGGTTAGGGTTAGGGCTAGGGTAATATACCACTTTTTATGATGTACTATTAATGTACTTTCTCTTTTCTTTTTTTTGGGGCCGGCTTTTTTTTTTTGGGGGGGGGGGGCGACCCCCCCCCCCCCCCCCCCCCCTCCTTGGCTACGTAATGATATAATTATGTTATGTTTTTATTTTGTCAGGAAATGGAAAAAATGGAAAATCTGTAAAGGGTGAACACAATTAATAATTGGCATTCGTTATTGTCCAAATCAACATTATTAGTGATAAAGAAAAATATGCTGGAAGGATGAAATAAAAAAAAGGTAATAGTGGTCCAATAGGTGGCTTCTTCGAAATTAGTAGGGAATTCACCAACATTAACAATAATTGCACCATGATTAATATATTTGCCTGAGGAATCCATTCGAGTAAAAACACGGAATGTCAAAGCTTTGACGTGAAAATGAATTTCATACTTTCTACTATCGTGGTATTGATTTTTGAGAGGTGTAACACTCGATCGTCATAGCGGAACCATGTTTTCTCTATCCCAGAATCCCGACTTTATATGTTTAACTACGTCCGCACCTGCACATATACGCACATACACACACAACGCAAAAATAGATAAACCCACACATGCTACCAAATCATGTGTATTACCCTAATCCTAACCCTACGTGTATCAGTAGACAAGTTTCGGTTTCATACTTATATACAAAACAACGTTGGATCCACAGCAAGGACTAGAATACACTTTTATAGTGTTTGGTACAGCATGTTCAAAATGTTAACCTACCCTTTTGAAAAAGCCCACTCCTCGACCATTGTAAATTGTGATTTTAACATTCTAAATTTTAGAGTGAGCATATGTTTTAATCTATAACTCATCGTTTAGTGAATACACGTATACAATTTTGCTGTAATGGAAAAAGAAAATACGCCGCGGTTTACCAGTCATATCCTAACAAGTCTAAATAAAAATATGTTCATCATGGTAAACCTGGATGAAATTTTCACTAAATCATTGTTACATAGTTTGTAGATAATGACATTGATATCTCGAGGCCCCAGTATTCCCTTGTTTTTCAAGGATTGGATTAACCTGTCATGCAAGATTTCAGAATTCTAAACCTGAAATTGTCCGCCCAATACAGCGCCATATTTTGGTGTATTATGACAGTGATTATATTATTTGTCCAAACTTCAAACATTGTGCATGTATTGTGACGAAATTGCCAGAAAATCGAATGAGAGGAATGTCACTATGAGAATATTTTTATATTTTACTTCATACCCACAATTGTCATTCTTATCACATTCTGAAAATTGGAAATGTAAACAAAAAGGGATAGTGTGGGATGGCCATAAAGTTTAAAGTAGAAAGTATGACATATGTTCTAGGAAATCCCACTGGAACGCCCCCCCCCCGCCAAAGACAACAACCCCATCACCCCGGAAAAGCCTGATGGTCAGTCATTCGTGGCAGCACAATTATGAATATGGTTTGATTCTATTAGTTACCTTTGGTATGACATATGAATCAAGGTCACATAGGATAACATATTTAATTAGAAGCTACTAAAAGTCGGGTATCTTTTTTAAAACGCAATGTATATCTCCTGAATCATTCACAGATAAATAATCCGTTTATCCCCCCCCCCCCAATATCTCAAAAGGTTGCTCTTACGACATTCATAACATTTATATTGTTAAACACCTATTCTAAAAAATAGTATGGGATGGCCATGAAGTTTAAAGTGGAAAGTCTTGGTATTGGTTGTAGAACGATTGCCCATGGACATTCCCCGGCTATTAACCAGCGGGACAATTACCTCCCAGAGATGACTCCTACCACTGAGGACCCCCCCCCCCCCCGGAAAATTCCAGTCGGACAGTTAAAGTACCCATGTGGACAATTATCCCCCGAAGATAATCCTTGGACTACCCCCTACCCCCAGGACATTTACCCCCCGAAAAAATCATGCTTTTAATAAAAACCATCTTATCATCAGGGTGAAGTTCCCGTTTAGTGAGCAGGGGGGTGTGGGGTAAGTGTCAACAGGGGTAATTTCCCTGGGGTTAATTTTTCGGGGAGGTTATTGTGCTTGGGGGGCTGTTTTCCGAGCGGGACATTTTTTCATGGTGAATATCCATAAGTGCAGCGGCACCACATGGTATTAAGAAGATGTTCACTGGAAGATAAAACTAATCTCAAAATGCTGAGTGCCAGCAGCGCAAGAGAAACAAGAATATAACAGCTCCAAAGTGTTAACAAAACCACTGTTTCGAAGAGTAGTTTTTTTGAGAGTCATAGTAAGAACTACAGCATGGTGTCCGAAGTGGTGGCATCGTTTGAAGCAGCTATTTGTTTGATAATGTAGGCCTACTGACCAGGCGCTGATCCAGGATTTCTTAGGAGGGGGGGGGGGGGTAGACAAAAAAAAAAAAACATCACCCAACTCTTACATGCAGGCCCCGCTGAACATTTCCAAGGGGGGATAGGCATTTAATTACTGTCAGATGAACATATTTTGATACCTTATTTGTGACACTCGCGACAACACAAATTGGTGTGGGTCCAGGGGGCGGAGCCCCAAGAAGCTCAGGGGTTTAGGGCAATAAATTATGGTCAGAGGAGCATATTTTGATACCTTATTTGTGACACTCGCGAAACACAAATTGGTTTTGGGTCCAGGGGGCAGAGCTCCCATAAGCTCAGGGTTTTCATACGTTAAATTTTCGCCACATGAGCATATTTGAAACCTTATTTGTTACACTGGCAGGTCACGAATTGGCGTGGGGTCCAGGGGCGGAGCCCAGAGAAGCTCAGAGGTTTTATACATTAAATTACCGTCAGATGAGCATATTTTGAAACCTTATTTGTGACACTGACAGGACACAAATCGGTGTTGGGTCAAAGGGGCGGAGCCCTCAGAAGCTCAGGGGTTTTATGCATCACATTATCGTCAGATGAGAATAATTTTATACCTTATTTGTAACACTGGTAGGTCATGAATTGGCATGGGGTCCAGGGGGCGGAGCCCTCAGAAACTTAGGGGTTTAGGGCAATAAATAACGGTCAGATGGGCATATTTTGAAACCTTATTTGTGACACTGGCAGGACACAAATCGGTGTTGGGTCCAAAGGGCGGAGCCCTCAGAAGCTCAGGGGTTTTATACATCAAATTGTCGTCAGATGAGCATAATTTTATACCTTATTTGTGACACTGGTAGGTCACAAATTGGCGTAGGGTCCAAGGGGGGAGCCCCCGGAAACTCAGGGGTTTTGGGCAATAAATTACGTTCAGATGAGCATGTTTTGATACCTAATTTGTGGCACTGGTAGGTCACTAATTGGTGTGGGGTCCAGGGGAGCACTTAGGAGCTCGGGGGTTTTAGGCATTAAATTACCGTCAGATGAGCAGCCAGGTGCCTGACCTTTGGCCCTAGGTGAAATCCAGGGGGCAGAGCCCCAAGGAAGCTCAGGTGTTTAAAGGCATTTAATCACGGTCGAATAAGCTATTTAGGGGAGGGGGGAACCTTTTTTTGTTTTTGTTGTTCAATTTTGATTTCTTATCTATTTTTAATGATAATTGATCGTATTTAGTCAACACGCCAAGCCGTACTTTTGGGTTACCGAAGATAAGCTATCATTTATAACATGTACTTTATTAGTGAGGCAATTGTAATACCAAGTGCACAGTATCATAACAGGAGAAATATATTTATATTTGCACACCCATAACCAGTGGCATAGCGTGATCCACCCAATCAAGCCCCCCCCCCCTCCCACCCCCACCCCCCCTTCCGCTTATTCAGCGAGTCGCTGCGATTTTTTTTTTAGACCAAACAAAATATATATATATGTCCTCTTACCCGCCGTGTGCCCCCCATCCCCCCCCCCCTCCCAACCGGCGAAGAAATTCCTGGACCCGCCCCTGTACACTGTATTTGAATACATTTATTAAAGCGCCAAATTTTATAGGGCTAAATGTAAGCCAGTGAATGAAAACAGATTTTTAGGTTAGCTTGTATAAATCTTGCTTTTCAATTCATTTACATTGCAATAGAAAGAAACGTAAACAATTCACATCAGTGGAGGAAGCTAACTACGAAACTAGTATTTAAAACAGAAACTTTTAACACAAAAAACAGAGAATAATGTTTCAGGTATCAAGTTGATGTTTCAACATAGGATTTCAGTATTCACGACTGCTAATTGACATAAAATAAGAGAAAGTTATAGAAACATCGAAATATAAATCACACTGACACTACATAATGAAGGACGTAAATAATGTTTAAAGTCTGGCAAATTTCGGCTTATAACAAAGGCGTTTGATTAGCTTGATTTCAGTAGAACGCATTTGAAGTATGTTAATAAATAAAATCTGTCAATCATTAAATGAAAATCAAATTGCAAACGGGTGCAATTTTGATTTAATATCTATTTTTTGATGATAATTGATCGTATTCAGTCAACACGGCCAAGCCGTACTTTTGGGTTACCGAAGATAAGCTATCATTTATAATATGTATTTTATTAGTGAGGCAATTCTAATACCAAGTGCAAAGTATCATAACAGGAGAAATATATTTATATTTGCACAACCATAATCATTGGCATAGCGTGATCCACCCAATCAAGGACCCTTCGACGATACGATTGGGTGGGGGAGGAGGGGGCACAGCTTTTACTCGAAAAATGAAAAGCCTTTGTACTACTTTAACGTTACTGATTTTGGGGGCGGTGCCAAAATTGGTCCATGCGTCTCCTTTTCTCCTCATAGTCCTCTTTTTCCTTTCCCTCAATCACTTTTTGTTTTTGTTGTTGCTTTCTTTAGCACAACAAAAATAAAAAAATCTTTCCCCTTTTTCCCCTTCTTTTTTTCAGGGGGGGGGGGGGGGGGGGGGGGGGGGGGGGGGGGGGGGGGGTGGGGGGGGGGGGGGGGGGGGGGGGGGCGGGCCCCAAGCCCCCTGTATCCGCCACTACTATTGACTTTGAGGAGCCCTACGCGCAACTGTAACTGTGGGACTCGGCTCAGTGACACTAATAAAAAAATTAAAAATATTGAAATCAGCACCAAATTCCCCCCAAATACTGGAAACAGGGACGTGCCCCCCCCCCCCCCCCCCAAAAAAAAAATGTGCTCTTACCCCCCCCCCCCCCCCCCCCCCCCCTCCGCTTATTCAGCGGCTGGCTGAGTCGCTGCGATTTTTTTTTAGACCAACAAAATTATATATATATGTCCCTTACCCGCCGTGTGCCCCCCCCCCCCCGGCGAAAACATTCCTGGACCCGCCCCTGTACACTGTATTTCAATACATTTATTAAAGCGCCAAATTTTATAGGGCTTAAAGTTAGCCAGTGAATGAAAACAGATTTTTAGGTTAGCATGTATAAATGTTGCTTTTCAATTCATTTACATTGCAATAGAAAGAAACTTAAATAATTCACATCAGTGGAAGAAGCTAACTACAAAAGTAGTATCTAAAACAGAAACTACTAAAAACTGAGAATAATGTTTCAGATATCAAGTGGATGTTTCAACATAGGATTTCAGTATTCACGACTGCTAGTTGACATAAAATAAGAGAAATTTATAGAAACATCGAAATATAAATCACACTGACACTACATGATGAAGGACGTAAATAATGTTTAAAGTCTGGCGAATTTCGGCTTATAACAAAGGCGTTTGTTTAGCTTGATTTAAGTAGAATGCATTTGAAGTATGTTAATAAATAAAATCTGTCAATCATCAAATGAAAAACAAATTGCAAACAGGTGCAATTTTGATTTATTATCTAATTTTTAATGATAATTGGTCGTATTCAGTCAACACGGCCAAGCCGTACTTTTGGGTTACCGAAGATAAGCTATCATTTATAATATGTATTTTATTAGTGAGGCAATTATAATACCAAGTGCAAAGTATCATAACAGGAGAAATATATTTATATTTGCACAACCATAACCAGTGGCATAGCGTGATTCACCCAATCAGGGGCCCTGTGACGATACGATTGGGTGTGGGAGGAGGGGACACAGGTTTTCTCGAAACGTAACGTAACTGATTTTGGGGCGTTGTCAAAAATTGGTCCATGCGTCTCCTTTTCTCGTCATAGTCCTCTTCTTCCTTTCCCTCAATCACTTTTGTTTTTTATTTTTTGTAACGCCCTGTTCACCACTCGATGTGAGTGTTTGGGGCGGGGAAGATTGATGCACGGCAGACGTGGTTTCGGAGGAACGGAGATGGAGGCCATAAACACACGTGTTCATGGCCTCCATCTCCGTTCCTCCGAAATATTAATTGTTGACGATTCCTTTTGATAATTTGTTTATGTATATATGTTTTGTCAGAACTGTTCAGAAAAAAGTACAAAAATTCCTCCGAGCATTTATTAATGTATAGTAAACGTATTTAAGGTGCCTACTTAGCTAATTGCTAATTGCTAATTGGTTTTGCTTAATACAAGATCATTCTCCGCTCAAGATGTAATTTGATATATTATATTGTTCCTTCTCATGCTTATTTCCTTTCTAACGCGCATTTCTCTTTCCTTATCTTCTTCTCAACCCCACATGCAGCTCATCATTTAGTATTATTTTCTGTACCTCGATCTCTCACTTCTTTTTGTCATTGTCTACTCTTTGTAATATGACCGTGTTCTTCTATCTTTGTCGTGTTAAGTATTGTATTGTCCCTTTCTCGTCTCTGTTGGCATCCCCCTTTTTCTTTCCCCTATTTTGTAGTTCCTTTTGTAGTTACAGATTAGTTAATTTAATTACTCATTATTCCTAAGTTTCATTTGAGGTGTTCACACTTGTACAAGCATTGCTTTTTAATGGACCCCTCTGTTTTCAACATGTATTTCTTAAATTTGTTTTAAATGCTCATAATTGATTTGTAATGTTTGGTTGGAAACATGAAATAAATTTGAAATCTTGAAATCTTGAAAATCTAATTATCTATCTCTAGAAAACATGTTTACCGCCTCGACATGGGACATTGTGATAAACTCATTATATGGGTTTTGGGAATAATGAATTTATCATCATCACGATCTCAATGTTTGCATTCAAAACCATTGCCACTTAGTATTCCATCATCTGATGGATATCACTCGGTTCCTTCCGGAGCACCATGACACAGATGACTGCACGTCGCTCAACGGTATCCATTGAAATAAGTCTTTGTTTTAAGTCGCATGTACTCCGATTTGACGCCGCTTCTACTTCGATGGAAAAGTGGCCGAGAGCTTGTCCAATTCGGGCCAATCGTAGGGCAAGCACGTGAGTGTCTCCATGGGCGTGGTTTGGTCGGGGTTTGGTCGGGGTGGGATCTCCTCAGTCGGAAAGCTGCATGCTCTCCCCACGGTTTTTTGGAACTTGCATAAACAAGCGTAGCCGGTGCGTGGCCCACAAAAGCGGGGCAAAATCTTATCAAGAACGTACAAGCAGCGTGGTAGCATCGTAGTGAAATGTCTGTGTAAAATTCTCGTAATAAAAGCGCAACACCGACGGCAACTATTTCGCGCCGCTTTAGGCCGTTCATCTTCAAAGTTGGAAATAAACTGAAAAAATGCTTGAACAACCCCGATTTATATAGACATCGTCCCAAATCGTATTAGAAGCATACTAGAAGCGTAATATTGTCAGCACCAGTGTAGCGACATCGTCCAAAATTCTTCTAGGTCTTTATAACAACGAAGTATGGTCAGGTACGTCGAAGCGACAACTTTGTAAAGACAACCCCTTGGTCGGCATTGGTCTAGGTGTAATCGTAGTGGCAGCGAGTCAGCAGCGCTTTTGACGTAGAAGCATCGCAGTACAGTCGTGATGTAGTCCCCTTTTTGCTGAATTGCTGGATTTAGACGACGATAATGCCCCGATTTGATAACTTGTTCAGGTCGGGGTGATCGGCATGGTCTTCGTAAGGTCGCATAGATGTGTGACCGTGGTGTTAGTGAGGTGCTGCTGAACTTAAATCTTCTCACCTGTAATGGAAAAGATGACATATTCATAAGACATAATTGCGTCACGGTATCACTGCTCCTTCATAGTCGGGCATTGAATTATTAAACACACCACTCATAGCTGTTGACTGATCGAAAGAATTAAATATGTGATTTCTTCAACTAATTTTCTTGTATCCACCTTTACTAAAGAGTGAAACACAGCCCAAATATATATCTGGAGAGTGTTTTACAATGACTTAAATGGACCTTTACGTTGGACTAAAACATACATATATTTATATTCAATTTGTTAACAAGCACATACTAGGAGGTGTCATCTCTTTGGATGTTGAGGTGTTCCAACAATCTATAAGTTAACATCCAGTATATCAAAAGAACTTCGCACCATATATGGAAGACGATAGAAATGAAGATTGTAAATAAATGTAGTAACTCGTGATTTGGTTCATACCACATCGAAATAAGCTATCGTTTGAACAAATAGACATTGGATTTTATTGGTGTTTTTCATCTTACTCAAACAAAAGGAAAAAAGACTATGGTTAAATTGTTTGCCTAAGATAAAAAGAATAGAAACAAAGGTCACATCTTTAAACAAAACTTGTAATTGACCTATATAACAGTTTTCCCATATAACTTTAACGAATAAAGGTAACTCAATAGACATCATTTAGTAGATTGCATACACTTTTTGTTGCTAGGTAAGATAAAAAACATTATAGCCTGCAGTTTTTGAATACACGTAATGACGCAATTTACAATATGACTATAAAATACAATTTTTAGTAACAGGTGAATTAAATAATTCGAAACAAGGCAATTAGGTTTCAAGTTGGGTAATTAAATGGAAATCGTCTATTGCCATATTTAAAATGCCCTGGCCTTTGTTGCATGGGTTTAAACGTAAACATGTTATTTGTTTGTCTTTTAAGTCAGATACAACGTAATTTGTAAAATTTAGCCATATAATTCTTATAAACAGAAATTAAATTAGTAGTTATAGAATAAGCAGTATAAGTAGTTGCAAGTTATAATACGACCACTTACACTACTACTACTACTACTACTACTACTACTAATACTACAAATACTACAACTTTTAACCAACTACTTCTACTACTTTTACTACCCACACTACTACTGCTTGCACGATTACTTCTACAAGTACCTCTGCTACAAGTACCTGTCCCGCTATTACACGTACTCCTGCCTCTAATACTACTACTACTACTACTAGTAGTAGTAGTCGTAATTGTACCACTACTGTTACTATTACCAACACTAGCATTATCATTCCTACTAATAGTACTAATTATGCTATTCATACTACCACTACTAGTTTAAATCTACTACTACTACTAGTTTTAATCTACTACTACTACTACTACTACTACTACTACTACTACTATTTCAACTATTGTTTCTACTACTAGTTTTAATCTACTACTACTACTACTACTACTACTACTACTACTACTACTATTTCAACTATTGTTTCTACTACTATCACTACCACCACTAATACTGATATTACTACTGCCACTTTCAATACTACTGCTACTTATACTACTAAGACTACTTCTACTACTGCTGTTTGTACGATTACTACTGCTACTTCCTCTGATCATAGTACTACTACCACTACTACTACCACTACTACTTCGACTACTACTTCGACTACTTCTTCTACTGCTACCAGATATGCAATTTACCACAATGTAAATCGATGCGACAATGGTATGTTAATATCGAGGGGGATGTGTAAAATTGTGGACATGTAAACTACCCCGAAAGATCCTTCTTTTTTCTTTCATCACAATACTTTCGTAATGTTAATGATAAACTTGAGTTTTGGGTATTCGATTGCATTGTGAAAGAAAAGGGGTTGATTGGATCAGAAAAAGTGGATTATGTAGCATGTAAGTATTGGTGTGTACTGCAAGGTTTTGGAGTCATCAAAATCGTACAAAATTTGGCCCAATCTTGGTAAAATTACAAGCACTGTACGCAGTAATATGTATATGGGACTACACAAATGGTGTCAGGGTTACTTACCTTGATGTCCTTATCTTTCTATTTCTTATAACTCAGCCAGTATACATTTTCTACCAAAATTGTTAGGCAAATGACATTTATTTGTAATTTTGAACATTCAGTGTACGTTTCGTTTGATTATGTGACTGTTTGATTCTTTTCAGTCTAGTCAGCTGTATATATCATGGGCTCCGCCACACTATCAGGTTATTGGATACATAGCAATGCGAGAATCTACCTATTCAACCGACCATATTTGTGTTTAAAACCATGTCCTCAGGGGACGTGAACAAACATTACAGGGAGTATAAAGTACATATATTTATATTCAATTTGTTAACAAGCAGATACTAGGAGGTGTCATCTCTTTGGACGTTGAGGTGTTCCAACAATCTATAAGTTAACATCCAGTATATCAAAAGAACTTCGCACCATATATGGAAGACGATAGAAATGAAGATTGTAAATAAATGTAGTAACTCGTGATTTGGTTCATACCACATCGAAATAAGCTATCGTTTGAACAAATAGACATTGGATTTTATTGGTGTTTTTCATCTTACTCAAACAAAAGGAAAAAAGACTATGATTAAATTGTTTGCCAAAGATAAAAAGAATAGAAACAAAGGTCACATCCTTAACAAAACTGGTAATTGACCTAGAGAACAGTTTTCCCATATAACTTTTACGAATAAAGGTAACTCAATAGACATCATTTAGTAGATTGCATACACTTTTAGTTGCTAGGTAAGATAAAAAACATTATAGCCTGCAGTTTTTGAATACACGTAATGACGCAATTTACATTATGACTTTAACATACAATTTTTAGTAACAGGTGAATTAAATAATTCGAAACAAGGAAATTAGGTTTCTAGTTGGGTAATTAAATGGAAATCGTCTATTGCCATATTTAAAATGCCCTGGCCTTTGTTGCATGGGTTCAAACGTAAACATGTTATTTGTTTGTCTTTTAAGTCAGATACAACGTAATTTGTAAAATTTAGCCATATAATTCTTATCAAAAGAAATTAAATTAGTAATTATAGAATAAGCAGTATAAGTAGTTGCAAGTTATAATACGACCACTTACACTACTACTACTACTACTACTACTACTAATACTACAAATACTACAACTTTTAACCAACTACTTCTACTACTTTTACTACTCAAACTACTCCTGCTTGCACGATTACTACTACAAGTACCTCTGCTTCAAGTACCTGTCCCGCTATCACACGTACTCCTGCCTCTAATACCACTACTACTACTACTACTACTACTACTACTACTACTAGTAGTAATTGTACCATTACTGTTACTATTACCAACACTAGCATTATCATTCCTACTAATAGTACTAATTATGCTATTCATACTACCACTACTAGTTTAAATCTACTACTACTACTAGTTTTAATCTACTACTACTACTACTACTACTACTACTACTACTACTACTATTTCAACTATTGTTTATACTACTAGTTTTAATCTACTACTACTACTACTACTACTACTACTACTATTTCAACTATTGTTTCTACTACTATCACTACCACCACTAATACTGATATTACTACTGCCATTTTCAATACTACTGCTACTTATACTACTAAGACTACTTCTACTACTGCTGTTTGTACGATTACTACTGCTACTTCCTCTGATCATAGTACTACTACCACTACTACTACCACTCCTACTTCGACTACTACTTCGACTACTTCTTCTACTGCTACCAGATATGCAATTTACCACAATGTAAATCGATGCGACAATGGTATGTTAATATCGAGGGGGATGTGTAAAATTGTGGACATGTAAACTACCCCGAAAGATCCTTCTTTTTTCTTTCATCACAATACTTTCGTAATGTTAATGATAAACTTGAGTTTTGGGTATTCGATTGCATTGTGAAAGAAAAGGGGTTGATTGGATCAGAAAAAGTGGATTATGTAGCATGTAAGTATTGGTGTGTACTGCAAGGTTTTGGAGTCATTAAAATCGTACAAAATTTGGCCCAATCTTGGTAAAATTACAAGCACTGTACGCAGTAATATGTATATGGGACTACACAAATGGTGTCAGGGTTACTTACCTTGATGTCCTTATCTTTCTATTTCTCATAACTCAGCCAGTATACATTTTCTACCAAAATTGTTAGGCAAATGACATTTATTTGTAATTTTGAACATTCAGTGTACGTTTCGTTTGATTATGTGACTGTTTGATTCTTTTCAGTCTAGTCAGCTGTATATATCATGGGCTCCGCCACACTATCAGGCTATTGGATACATAGCAATGCGAGAATCTACCTATTCAACCAACCATATTTGTGTTTAAAACCATGTCCTCAGGGGACGTGAACAAACATTACAGGGAGTATAAAGTACATATATTTATATTCAATTTGTTAACAAGCAGATACTAGGAGGTGTCATCTCTTTGGACGTTGAGGTGTTCCAACAATCTATAAGTTAACATCCAGTATATCAAAAGAACTTCGCACCATATATGGAAGACGATAGAAATGAAGATTGTAAATAAATGTAGTAACTCGTGATTTGGTTCATACCACATCGAAATAAGCTATCGTTTGAACAAATAGACATTGGATTTTATTGGTGTTTTTCATCTTACTCAAACAAAAGGAAAAAAGACTATGATTAAATTGTTTGCCAAAGATAAAAAGAATAGAAACAAAGGTCACATCCTTAACAAAACTGGTAATTGACCTAGAGAACAGTTTTCCCATATAACTTTTACGAATAAAGGTAACTCAATAGACATCATTTAGTAGATTGCATACACTTTTTGTTGCTAGGTAAGATAAAAAACATTATAGCCTGCAGTTTTTGAATACACGTAATGACGCAATTTACATTATGACTATAACATACAATTTTTAGTAACAGGTGAATTAAATAATTCGAAACAAGGAAATTAGGTTTCTAGTTGGGTAATTAAATGGAAATCGTCTATTGCCATATTTAAAATGCCCTGGCCTTTGTTGCATGGGTTCAAACGTAAACATGTTATTTGTTTGTCTTTTAAGTCAGATACAACGTAATTTGTAAAATTTAGCCATATAATTCTTATAAACAGAAATTAAATTAGTAGTTATAGAATAAGCAGTATAAGTAGTTGCAAGTTATAATACGACCACTTACACTACTACTACTACTACTACTACTACTACTACTAATACTACAAATACTACAACTTTTAACCAACTACTTCTACTACTTTTACTACTCAAACTACTCCTGCTTGCACGATTACTACTACAAGTACCTCTGCTACAAGTACCTGTCCCGCTATCACACGTACTCCTGCCTCTAATACCACTACTACTACTACTACTACTACTACTACTACTAGTAGTAGTAATTGTACCATTACTGTTACTATTACCAACACTAGCATTATCATTCCTACTAATAGTACTAATTATGCTATTCATACTACCACTACTAGTTTAAATCTACTACTACTACTAGTTTTAATCTACTACTACTACTACTACTACTACTACTACTACTACTACTATTTCAACTATTGTTTATACTACTAGTTTTAATCTACTACTACTACTACTACTACTACTACTACTACTACTATTTCAACTATTGTTTCTACTACTATCACTACCACCACTAATACTGATATTACTACTGCCATTTTCAATACTACTGCTACTTATACTACTAAGACTACTTCTACTACTGCTGTTTGTACGATTACTACTGCTACTTCCTCTGATCATAGTACTACTACCACTACTACTACCACTCCTACTTCGACTACTACTTCGACTACTTCTTCTACTGCTACCAGATATGCAATTTACCACAATGTAAATCGATGCGACAATGGTATGTTAATATCGAGGGGGATGTGTAAAATTGTGGACATGTAAACTACCCCGAAAGATCCTTCTTTTTTCTTTCATCACAATACTTTCGTAATGTTAATGATAAACTTGAGTTTTGGGTATTCGATTGCATTGTGAAAGAAAAGGGGTTGATTGGATCAGAAAAAGTGGATTATGTAGCATGTAAGTATTGGTGTGTACTGCAAGGTTTTGGAGTCATCAAAATCGTACAAAATTTGGCCCAATCTTGGTAAAATTACAAGCACTGTACGCAGTAATATGTATATGGGACTACACAAATGGTGTCAGGGTTACTTACCTTGATGTCCTTATCTTTCTATTTCTCATAACTCAGCCAGTATACATTTTCTACCAAAATTGTTAGGCAAATGACATTTATTTGTAATTTTGAACATTCAGTGTACGTTTCGTTTGATTATGTGACTGTTTGATTCTTTTCAGTCTAGTCAGCTGTATATATCATGGGCTCCGCCACACTATCAGGCTATTGGATACATAGCAATGCGAGAATCTACCTATTCAACCAACCATATTTGTGTTTAAAACCATGTCCTCAGGGGACGTGAACAAACATTACAGGGAGTATAAAGTACATATATTTATATTCAATTTGTTAACAAGCAGATACTAGGAGGTGTCATCTCTTTGGACGTTGAGGTGTTCCAACAATCTATAAGTTAACATCCAGTATATCAAAAGAACTTCGCACCATATATGGAAGACGATAGAAATGAAGATTGTAAATAAATGTAGTAACTCGTGATTTGGTTCATACCACATCGAAATAAGCTATCGTTTGAACAAATAGACATTGGATTTTATTGGTGTTTTTCATCTTACTCAAACAAAAGGAAAAAAGACTATGGTTAAATTGTTTGCCAAAGATAAAAAGAATAGAAACAAAGGTCACATCCTTAACAAAACTGGTAATTGACCTAGAGAACAGTTTTCCCATATAACTTTTACGAATAAAGGTAACTCAATAGACATCATTTAGTAGATTGCATACACTTTTTGTTGCTAGGTAAGATAAAAAACATTATAGCCTGCAGTTTTTGAATACACGTAATGACGCAATTTACATTATGACTATAACATACAATTTTTAGTAACAGGTGAATTAAATAATTCGAAACAAGGAAATTAGGTTTCTAGTTGGGTAATTAAATGGAAATCGTCTATTGCCATATTTAAAATGCCCTGGCCTTTGTTGCATGGGTTCAAACGTAAACATGTTATTTGTTTGTCTTTTAAGTCAGATACAACGTAATTTGTAAAATTTAGCCATATAATTCTTATAAACAGAAATTAAATTAGTAGTTATAGAATAAGCAGTATAAGTAGTTGCAAGTTATAATACGACCACTTACACTACTACTACTACTACTACTACTACTAATACTACAAATACTACAACTTTTAACCAACTACTTCTACTACTTTTACTACTCAAACTACTCCTGCTTGCACGATTACTACTACAAGTACCTCTGCTACAAGTACCTGTCCCGCTATCACACGTACTCCTGCCTCTAATACCACTACTACTACTACTACTACTACTACTACTACTACTACTACTAGTAATTGTACCATTACTGTTACTATTACCAACACTAGCATTATCATTCCTACTAATAGTACTAATTATGCTATTCATACTACCACTACTAGTTTAAATCTACTACTACTACTAGTTTTAATCTACTACTACTACTACTACTACTACTACTACTACTACTACTATTTCAACTATTGTTTATACTACTAGTTTTAATCTACTACTACTACTACTACTACTACTACTACTACTACTACTACTACTATTTCAACTATTGTTTATACTACTATCACTACCACCACTAATACTGATATTACTACTGCCATTTTCAATACTACTGCTACTTATACTACTAAGACTACTTCTACTACTGCTGTTTGTACGATTACTACTGCTACTTCCTCTGATCATAGTACTACTACCACTACTACTACCACTCCTACTTCGACTACTACTTCGACTACTTCTTCTACTGCTACCAGATATGCAATTTACCACAATGTAAATCGATGCGACAATGGTATGTTAATATCGAGGGGGATGTGTAAAATTGTGGACATGTAAACTACCCCGAAAGATCCTTCTTTTTTCTTTCATCACAATACTTTCGTAATGTTAATGATAAACTTGAGTTTTGGGTATTCGATTGCATTGTGAAAGAAAAGGGGTTGATTGGATCAGAAAAAGTGGATTATGTAGCATGTAAGTATTGGTGTGTACTGCAAGGTTTTGGAGTCATCAAAATCGTACAAAATTTGGCCCAATCTTGGTAAAATTACAAGCACTGTACGCAGTAATATGTATATGGGACTACACAAATGGTGTCAGGGTTACTTACCTTGATGTCCTTATCTTTCTATTTCTCATAACTCAGCCAGTATACATTTTCTACCAAAATTGTTAGGCAAATGACATTTATTTGTAATTTTGAACATTCAGTGTACGTTTCGTTTGATTATGTGACTGTTTGATTCTTTTCAGTCTAGTCAGCTGTATATATCATGGGCTCCGCCACACTATCAGGCTATTGGATACATAGCAATGCGAGAATCTACCTATTCAACCAACCATATTTGTGTTTAAAACCATGTCCTCAGGGGACGTGAACAAACATTACAGGGAGTATAAAGTACATATATTTATATTCAATTTGTTAACAAGCAGATACTAGGAGGTGTCATCTCTTTGGACGTTGAGGTGTTCCAACAATCTATAAGTTAACATCCAGTATATCAAAAGAACTTCGCACCATATATGGAAGACGATAGAAATGAAGATTGTAAATAAATGTAGTAACTCGTGATTTGGTTCATACCACATCGAAATAAGCTATCGTTTGAACAAATAGACATTGGATTTTATTGGTGTTTTTCATCTTACTCAAACAAAAGGAAAAAAGACTATGGTTAAATTGTTTGCCAAAGATAAAAAGAATAGAAACAAAGGTCACATCCTTAACAAAACTGGTAATTGACCTAGAGAACAGTTTTCCCATATAACTTTTACGAATAAAGGTAACTCAATAGACATCATTTAGTAGATTGCATACACTTTTTGTTGCTAGGTAAGATAAAAAACATTATAGCCTGCAGTTTTTGAATACACGTAATGACGCAATTTACATTATGACTATAACATACAATTTTTAGTAACAGGTGAATTAAATAATTCGAAACAAGGAAATTAGGTTTCTAGTTGGGTAATTAAATGGAAATCGTCTATTGCCATATTTAAAATGCCCTGGCCTTTGTTGCATGGGTTCAAACGTAAACATGTTATTTGTTTGTCTTTTAAGTCAGATACAACGTAATTTGTAAAATTTAGCCATATAATTCTTATAAACAGAAATTAAATTAGTAGTTATAGAATAAGCAGTATAAGTAGTTGCAAGTTATAATACGACCACTTACACTACTACTACTACTACTACTACTACTACTAATACTACAAATACTACAACTTTTAACCAACTACTTCTACTACTTTTACTACTCAAACTACTCCTGCTTGCACGATTACTACTACAAGTACCTCTGCTACAAGTACCTGTCCCGCTATCACACGTACTCCTGCCTCTAATACCACTACTACTACTACTACTACTACTACTACTACTACTACTAGTAATTGTACCATTACTGTTACTATTACCAACACTAGCATTATCATTCCTACTAATAGTACTAATTATGCTATTCATACTACCACTACTAGTTTAAATCTACTACTACTACTAGTTTTAATCTACTACTACTACTACTACTACTACTACTATTTCAACTATTGTTTATACTACTAGTTTTAATCTACTACTACTACTACTACTACTACTACTACTACTACTACTATTTCAACTATTGTTTCTACTACTATCACTACCACCACTAATACTGATATTACTACTGCCATTTTCAATACTACTGCTACTTATACTACTAAGACTACTTCTACTACTGCTGTTTGTACGATTACTACTGCTACTTCCTCTGATCATAGTACTACTACCACTACTACTACCACTCCTACTTCGACTACTACTTCGACTACTTCTTCTACTGCTACCAGATATGCAATTTACCACAATGTAAATCGATGCGACAATGGTATGTTAATATCGAGGGGTATGTGTAAAATTGTGGACATGTAAACTACCCCGAAAGATCCTTCTTTTTTCTTTCATCACAATACTTTCGTAATGTTAATGATAAACTTGAGTTTTGGGTATTCGATTGCATTGTGAAAGAAAAGGGGTTGATTGGATCAGAAAAAGTGGATTATGTAGCATGTAAGTATTGGTGTGTACTGCAAGGTTTTGGAGTCATCAAAATCGTACAAAATTTGGCCCAATCTTGGTAAAATTACAAGCACTGTACGCAGTAATATGTATATGGGACTACACAAATGGTGTCAGGGTTACTTACCTTGATGTCCTTATCTTTCTATTTCTCATAACTCAGCCAGTATACATTTTCTACCAAAATTGTTAGGCAAATGACATTTATTTGTAATTTTGAACATTCAGTGTACGTTTCGTTTGATTATGTGACTGTTTGATTCTTTTCAGTCTAGTCAGCTGTATATATCATGGGCTCCGCCACACTATCAGGCTATTGGATACATAGCAATGCGAGAATCTACCTATTCAACCAACCATATTTGTGTTTAAAACCATGTCCTCAGGGGACGTGAACAAACATTACAGGGAGTATAAAGTACATATATTTATATTCAATTTGTTAACAAGCAGATACTAGGAGGTGTCATCTCTTTGGACGTTGAGGTGTTCCAACAATCTATAAGTTAACATCCAGTATATCAAAAGAACTTCGCACCATATATGGAAGACGATAGAAATGAAGATTGTAAATAAATGTAGTAACTCGTGATTTGGTTCATACCACATCGAAATAAGCTATCGTTTGAACAAATAGACATTGGATTTTATTGGTGTTTTTCATCTTACTCAAACAAAAGGAAAAAAGACTATGGTTAAATTGTTTGCCAAAGATAAAAAGAATAGAAACAAAGGTCACATCCTTAACAAAACTGGTAATTGACCTAGAGAACAGTTTTCCCATATAACTTTTACGAATAAAGGTAACTCAATAGACATCATTTAGTAGATTGCATACACTTTTTGTTGCTAGGTAAGATAAAAAACATTATAGCCTGCAGTTTTTGAATACACGTAATGACGCAATTTACATTATGACTATAACATACAATTTTTAGTAACAGGTGAATTAAATAATTCGAAACAAGGAAATTAGGTTTCTAGTTGGGTAATTAAATGGAAATCGTCTATTGCCATATTTAAAATGCCCTGGCCTTTGTTGCATGGGTTCAAACGTAAACATGTTATTTGTTTGTCTTTTAAGTCAGATACAACGTAATTTGTAAAATTTAGCCATATAATTCTTATAAACAGAAATTAAATTAGTAGTTATAGAATAAGCAGTATAAGTAGTTGCAAGTTATAATACGACCACTTACACTACTACTACTACTACTACTACTACTACTAATACTACAAATACTACAACTTTTAACCAACTACTTCTACTACTTTTACTACTCAAACTACTCCTGCTTGCACGATTACTACTACAAGTACCTCTGCTACAAGTACCTGTCCCGCTATCACACGTACTCCTGCCTCTAATACCACTACTACTACTACTACTACTACTACTACTACTACTACTAGTAATTGTACCATTACTGTTACTATTACCAACACTAGCATTATCATTCCTACTAATAGTACTAATTATGCTATTCATACTACCACTACTAGTTTAAATCTACTACTACTACTAGTTTTAATCTACTACTACTACTACTACTACTACTACTATTTCAACTATTGTTTATACTACTAGTTTTAATCTACTACTACTACTACTACTACTACTACTACTACTACTACTATTTCAACTATTGTTTCTACTACTATCACTACCACCACTAATACTGATATTACTACTGCCATTTTCAATACTACTGCTACTTATACTACTAAGACTACTTCTACTACTGCTGTTTGTACGATTACTACTGCTACTTCCTCTGATCATAGTACTACTACCACTACTACTACCACTCCTACTTCGACTACTACTTCGACTACTTCTTCTACTGCTACCAGATATGCAATTTACCACAATGTAAATCGATGCGACAATGGTATGTTAATATCGAGGGGTATGTGTAAAATTGTGGACATGTAAACTACCCCGAAAGATCCTTCTTTTTTCTTTCATCACAATACTTTCGTAATGTTAATGATAAACTTGAGTTTTGGGTATTCGATTGCATTGTGAAAGAAAAGGGGTTGATTGGATCAGAAAAAGTGGATTATGTAGCATGTAAGTATTGGTGTGTACTGCAAGGTTTTGGAGTCATCAAAATCGTACAAAATTTGGCCCAATCTTGGTAAAATTACAAGCACTGTACGCAGTAATATGTATATGGGACTACACAAATGGTGTCAGTGTTACTTACCTTGATGTCCTTATCTTTCTATTTCTCATTACTCAGCCAGTATACATTTTCTACCAAAATTGTTAGGCAAATGACATTTATTTGTAATTTTGAACATTCAGCGTACGTTTCGTTTGATTATGTGATTGTTTGATTCTTTTCAGTCTAGTCAGCTGTATATATCATGGGCTCCGCCACACTATCAGGTTCTTGGATACATAGCAATGCGAGAATCTACCTATTCAACCAACCATATTTGTGTTTAAAACCATGTCCTCAGGGGACGTGAACAAACATTACAGGGAGTATAAAATACATATATTTATATTCAATTTGTTAACAAGCAGATACTAGGAGGTGTCATCTCTTTGGACGTTGAGGTGTTCCAACAATCTATAAGTTAACATCCAGTATATCAAAAGAACTTCGCACCATATATGGAAGACGATAGAAATGAAGATTGTAAATAAATGTAGTAACTCGTGATTTGGTTCATACCACATCGAAATAAGCTATCGTTTGAACAAATAGACATTGGATTTTATTGGTGTTTTTCATCTTACTCAAACAAAAGGAAAAAAGACTATGGTTAAATTGTTTGCCATATTTGTGTTTAAAACCATGTCCTCAGGGGACGTTAACACAAATTACAAGGAGCATATTGGCATGTCGTCCATGCCACTAGATCTTGTAGAAATTCTTAGCATTGGTTTCTCAAGGGATGTACACATCATGGTCACAAATCTACAGAGTTTATATTTGTTGATAGTGTATTATTGAAGGAATTTTCTTTTATCCAAAGATCATAATTAAGAGACCAATGGTGAGAGCAACTGTTGGCAGGAATGACCTGCAAAAGTTAAATCCAACTTAAAGTCGATCTTAGTCTTTGTGAAACACCCCCTCGTCTGCAAAGACGGCATTTTCGAAAAACACACACATTGACAACTGCTTTTCAAAAGTTTTCTTTTGTTGCGGCAAATTCGTCGATTCAAGATCGTATCCTTGATCGCCCACCTGATATTCTGTCTGAACCTTGAATTTACTGATAACATTGTTTTTCATTTCATTTTCTTCATTAGCTGGAAATTGAAAATCACATATAAAAGATTCAAGGTTGCAAAATTGATACAAACAAAACATCAAAACGCTCATACAAACAAACATAAATCAGTTATAATATAAAAAATGCTTCAACTTCAGGGAGAGGATCAAAAATTACCAATGATAGTTTTGCAAATAAATATATCAAAGAAAAAATAATCTTGTTTAAACATTCACCCCACCCCCTTCCCCCATGTCCCTAACAGGAGGCAAGCGCCACCATCCGCGCCACTGCGCATAACCAAGAAAAGGCACGCACACATATATAAGCACTCACTAACACACACACATTCACTCCTACACATACATGCTCCCATGCGTACCCGTGCAAGAAGAACATAATTCACCGAGGGGAAGCAGGCAGTAAACGTAGGTAAGTGTCTATTTAGATAACTATCTATATATATATATATATATATATATATATATATATATATATTTTATAAAGAAAACATGTTTAAAGTCTATACAGGGGACGTTGTGAAAACACACGATATAAGTTCGAAGAATGTTCAATTTATAATCATTACGATCTCAATATTTCTTTCATGGGTCGTAAACACTTAAAGATACTAGGTCCCTTTTGCAGCAAACATCAAATTCGATAGAACTTCACAGGAATTATGAATATGTCATGTATGGCCCATCTGATAAATTTAAACGTTCGCAGTGTCCTACAATTCAAATTATGCAAGGAAACCCGTTTACATGCTAGACTTCACTGTCTACATTATTAACCCACTTCTTGTAATGGCCAAAATTAACTGATTGAATCTTTGCGCAGCATAAAACGTACAACCATTCGGTACAATGGTCTCAAAATCAGACTATTACTTACTGGCTCTATAGCTCTTAAGTCGATTCAACAATAAATAGTCATTATTTTCCCACTTAAAGACATTTTCAAGCCCCCTTTTTGGGGAAGTTCTTAATTGGTATAATTATCTTTCTAATGCCGTTGGAATTTAACCTTTTCATTTTTGGCCTTAGAATGGGACATAGTACCTTTAAAGCTTTCACTCCTACACATACAGCTTCCTTGCTCACAAAAAATACCCAGGTGAAGACATTGCATTATTCTCGTGAATGGCTTTGCAAAGTGGCAGCGATATCTGACACCTAAAGACGAATTCGAAATCGCCCAAAGCTCCATCACAAACGCTAGAAGCGCTACGTCCGTCCGCCATTACTGGCGGGCTTCCCTGTACACAAAAGCCATGCATCGCCTACAACAGCCTACGTTCCCATCAGTATCCAGTCAATTCTCTCGTTATTAGCTTCAATGTGTACATCTTGTAGATAAAATAAAGCGCTTGGGCACTAAGGGATGTCGTCATTTGAGAGGATTTCTTGATGATGGGGGTCACCTTCTTCTCCTCCCCTATATATATATCTCTGTCTCCCTCTCTCTCTCTCTCCCTCCTTCCCTCCCTATCCTCCCATATTCCCTTTCTCTCTTAGACACCCCATACGTATCTCAGCTATGTAAGAATTCATGTAATCCATTTCCTTTGTATGTATTTTGATATTTGATGACATACTAGTGTGCCATATTGATCCCTTTTGAATAAGACTAAAACGTAATGGCCAATGTCTAATTCAATTGGAGTGAAAGAGGGAATTTCCTGAGTCAAAATAATTATTTAAAAATAATGAATGCATAAATTCAGAGTATAAATGCATGTACTCCTAAATTTAAGGGACCTAACGAAATTACACAATATTTGGGTTGAATTCGACCGATATTGAGGTCACTATTTTCATCTAATGAAAATCGACCGATTAATGTTAAAAACTAAGATACAATTTCTTTGTCCCCCTTTTTAAAAGTTATCCCACTCGTCATGAATCAATCCCAACTGTTAAATGAAGAGGTTTATATAGGTATATAGGCATAAACATGCTTATAGTTTATATATTTAAAAAAAGGATATACAGTGCGTCCCAGAAAAAACGAAACCGAGAATTATCGATGTTTTATCATAACTTAGTCACATTTATAATCAATAAATGACATATATTTGGAAAGCTTAGATCCTCCTCTTTCATTTGATGCAACTCATATGATGCATATTTCACACATGAGTGAGTAAAATGAATTTGAAGAGAGGAAACCAAAAAGTAATTTGGCGGACGGTATCTGAATTTCAAAGAGAAAATCACATTTCTAGAAAGCTGAGTTTCTGCCCTTTCATATAACACCTCAGTCAGGAAAAATGAGTTAGGAATAACAGAGTTCTGTTTGTTTTAAGTATTCCTTGCATTTCCATAATTGTATTAAACGAATGCGTTTTTACTGGCTGCCTGGTGTAGAAACAAGCATAATCGACAAAATACTTAACTCCGTTTCGTTGATAATCAGCCATGCATGAATTCTTTCATCTACGGCTGAATATGAACGAAATGGAGTTAAGTCTTTTGTTAATTACGTTTGTTGCTACGGCAGGTAGCCAGTGAAAACGAATTCGTTTCATAAAATTATGGAAATGCAAGCACTACTCTAAGCAAACAGAACTTTGTCATTCCTTGCTCATTTTTCCTGATTGAGGTGTCCTATGAAAGGGCAGGAACTCAACTTTTTAGAAATGTGATTTTCTCCTTGAAATTCAGATACCGTCCGCCAAATTACTTTTTGGTTTCCCCTTTTCAAATTCATTTTAATCACTCATGCGTGAAATATGTATCATATGATTTGCACCAAATGAAAGAAGAGGATATAAGCTTTCCAAATGTGTGCCATTTATCGATTATAAATGTGACTAAGTTATGATAAAACATCGACAATTCTCGGTTTCGTTTTTCTGGAACGCACTGTATAGTTTTTTACTTTCTTTCCTTTTCGCCATTCACCACCACCCCTCCCTCTTCCAACCATTAACGTACCTGCCCCAATTCTTGTTCTCACAAACACCCTTTTCAACTAAACAGAAAATACACTCGCTCGCTAGTCGGACGATGGATAGCTTGATTAATTTGATTCATAAACATCAGAACATATTTCCAATAGAATATATTCACATTAGTCTCATGCTCCTTCTTTTTTGTGAATTTTTATTATCCTATTTTGGGGATTTATGGTACAGTTTTCTTTATTAATTTTTCCTAGTTTGTTATTCTTCTTTCCTTATTTCAATTGACAAATTATCTTTTCTAGGGCGAGGGGGGGGGGGCATATGGCACGTTGATAGAGGTGATTTTGAGGGGGCAAAGTCCAAACAAACAACAATTCAAAGGAAAATAACATCCTTCGATGAATTACTCATTAAATAATTGGAATACGATTTTCTTTCGATCTCTGTATAAATGAAATGAAATGAAAAACTCCCTATTCAACAGTTTACACAATCCAATGTCTTTTCAAAATTATGTCGGGTGTAATTAATCACCCATTTTAATGTCGAGACTGGCATTTACCAGGGTATATATTTTCGGGAATCCCGCCGACCATCACAGACTCACTTAGTTAGGAGGAAAATAGGAGCATTTTCACCGTAAATATGATTGTCGGAATCCCATCGCTGTCCCTGTGTTGCTCAGCTCAGCGGAGGATACATATTGTTAAGGCCCGGTCACACAGAGGGGACGCATGGGGGGCGCACGGCCGGCGCATTGAAAATCGGAAAAAAGACGTGATTCCGACTTTTGTCAGGATTTGGGAAAAGCTAGCGAGCTGACACCGAATGCATAGCGTGTTGCTAACACGCTGGGCGTATACATTCATGCGTCGAGCTCCGCGCACACTTTTGAGCATGCTAAAAAGATCCCGACGCACACAGCGAATGACGACGAATGCATAGCGTTGGTCCAGCGTTGGTCCAGCGCGCTCGACGAACGAGTAACGAATGATGACGCACACCTAGCGAACGACAACGCACTGGCCAAAATTGTAAATTTCCAATGAGCTGGCAGTGCGTCCCCCATGCGTCCCCTCTGTGTGACCGGGCCTTTAGTCCTAGTATTTAAAAAGAAATACATTACTTCCCCATTTAACAAAAATCTCATGAAACAATGACTAGCCATTTATGACCCATGTCGATGCCCAAACTACCTGGCAAATGCTATCCTACTTCCAGCATTTATAAACCACTAAAGCAAAGGGCAACCATCACGGGCCCCCAATGTACAGTGTGCTTCACAGTGGTCTGCCATTCGCTATTCCAATAAACGATATTTGTAATGAATGGCTTTACAAAAGTGGCATTTGACAGTTTTTCTTTCGTTTTCCTTCTTGTTTGTTATTGTTACAGTTCAAGCTGTTATGCGTTTCTTTTTTAAACGTTAGGTGTGCATTGTTTATTTTGCAGTCAGTCGCATTGCACTTTAATAGGCGCACCAGTCGCTGACGCAGTACTACGTCACATAAATATAATATATCGACTATTGTCCACCCAGGTCAATGTTATTAGTACACAACTTATACAAAATGTATGATATAAATACATTCATTTAAAAATATCAAATGTATACAAAGTATGACGCCTCGTATGCAACGGATATAGCTTTAAAAAGCGCTAACGCCCTTCTTACTCTCGGCAGACGTCAAACAAACTATTGCAATAGCGTGACTTGTATATTCTCAACTTTGATTTTCCGTTTATATATTTGTAAAAATTTGGTTCGTATCAATAAGAGTAAATCGAATTCCTAAGAGTAAGTCAATATACACGGGCCTATCACGATAAGACCGTGATAGTATTTTGGTAAAAGAACAAATGTATGATGGGAAAAATGAATATGGATGGATTGGCCATAACCTTATCTTAAAGTGGGTGAACCAAAATCGGAAAATGTCACCACAATCTTTATCGTTTACATGTTACATTCGAGAGTATCATCACTTTTATGTGTTTACTAGCACGCCTTTTTTGGGAAAGCGCAATATATAAGCTAAGAGTGTCTTATTTTGAAGCAGAAACCTGAAAAGGGTCACATATTGTTTTGAATAGATAGATAGATAAAAAGATAAATGGTATTTTAATGCATCTTTCATGAATACCAGTTTCACAACTGAATTGCACATGAATTACACGAATTTGATATATACATTGTAAACAACTTACAGAACATTTAGTTATTAATTTGTAAACGTGTCATGTTACTACTGCCTAAATACCATAAACATTTACAAAACAGTTAATGAACATAATTTATCACTCAAAAAACGATTCCTCCGATGTCACTATTGCAATTCACACTAGATCATGAACAGATATGACAGCAATCAGATAACTTGTTGGTAAAAATCACGAAATTTGCAGAGAGACCAAAAGACGATTCGGCTGCCGGTTAAGCGCTCAAATAATCAAAATTTAACCCTACAATATTGACCAATATACAGGAATGTCAAGTCTGAGAGACATGAGCGCTATATAAGAACCCACTATTATTATTATCGTTATTATAAGAAAGGCATAACAAAATAATAATTTTACGTTTTGCTGTGTATATACATTGTAGAGTTGTGATTGAAAAAAGCATTTAAAGTGAAACATTTCTTTCATTTTGTGTAATTTGGGATAAACATGGCCGGTAAATTTCAGAGGCGTACTATGGAAATGTAATAATTTGATTGATAAAATTAAAAGTACAACATAAAGATATTCTGTGCAATGTTCTTTTATTATATGTTAAGCAATTCATTGGAAATTTTAATCTCATTACTTTTCACTCTGGAATGTCAATTAAGATAATAGTATTATCTTAATTGAAATGTATTACATGGTATCCCAAGACCCTGAATTCTCTCAATTTTTTCCCTTTCCTAAAAAAAAAAATAGTCGTTAATATTTATATTACTATTTTCATATTTTTGAGAAAAAATGGTGGTGTGCGTCTTTAAACAAAATCATGTTCATCCGAAACAACATATTACTTGTAAAATGACCATTAACCCAATAGTTCTTTCATACGTCATTCCACTATTTTAAACCTATTCAATGAATTTCAAGTCAGCCAGCCGAATTTAAATACGCATGAAAGGCTTTGTATAGGACTAGTAGCCTGCATAGTGAAAACAAATAAATAATAGCTACACAAATATTTGCCAAGCAGTTGAAAAAAACCGTAGACAAGTAACAAACATGCTTGTGTTTAACCAATGTAGTTAAACATTGCTCATTTGTTGGCGTTTCATTGTGGAAACGGTGAAAAATGTACCTGCTCCTACATTATGTTTTGCCAGATACTCTACAGCATGGGTACACAAAATAAGCTCCGCTTTGATGTAGATATGTCAGAGGTTTATAGTTGAATGTATTTCAATACATTTAGGTATACTCCAATTCATAAAGGGTCTATACAATGCCAGTTGAAAGTTTTCGTTAACGCCTGTCTTTTGTCTTATTTTCAAGAAAAAAACAGTTGGGGAATTTCAAAAATGGTTAGAAGAATTTACTGTTAATCACTATTAGAGGCTGTTGCACGGTGAAGCCTTCAAAGAAAACTATAAATATCTTTGTGGTTTGAGAATTATTCAGGATTTTTTGCATGTTAGAGAGTTAGTACAATAGAAGGAATATAATAGGTAAAATTCCATACAGAATTTACGCAATTTTTTCATCAACTATACAACAATGTTACTGAGTCACTTTGAAGTTATTAAATTATTTTCAGTCAGCACAGCCTAACCGTACATTTTGGTTACAAAAGATAAGCTATCATTTATGACTTTATTAATGTGGCAAATATAATTACCAAGTGCAAAGTTTCGTAAAAACTTGTTGTGTTATTGTGGGGGGGGGGGGGGCAACAGTTTTACTAGGAAAATGATAAGCGATTATACACGTTTAAGGTTACTGATTTGGGGGCGTTACGAGATTTGGTCTGTGCCTTTTTTTCTTTTTTTTCACATTCCCCTTCTCCCTTCCCATTGTCACTTCTTGTATTTCATTTTTGTAATGCCCTTTTCACCACTCGATGTGTGTGTTAGTGTGGGGGGGGGGGGGTCACTATAGATGGGGTTCCGGGGAAATAGGTGTGGGGGCGATGATACATAACTATTGAGGGAGTTGAAACATCCCTGGTTAAAGATTCCATTTAATATTTTGTTTCTGTATGTCTTGTCAAACCTGTCTCGAAGAATGTGCGCAAATTCCTCAGAGCATTGATTAAATAGATCATTAATTGGGGAAATAATGTGTGTACATGAGTTTAAAACTATTCCTTACCACTTTTCCCAGTCTATTTGACACTGAATATCAATTCGAAAACTATGAAAACAGTTTCCGAAGGTGTTTTGCCCTATAATGCCTAACCTTAGGCCTTATATAAGTCAAAACTTAATAACAAAGCTGGCTTCCTCTTTATGGCCCTATTTATTGTACATTGGACTCCAATTTTAAACAAGTACATACCAGCGGGACGCGTCTTATTTTTTCGTACCACGGCGAGGCCAGATTCCAGTATGAACTCATTTTCATACATAACAAGCTATGAGAACTTGCAAAGAGGTCACAAACAATTCGAATTTGATTATTTATTGCTTTGCCTCACTATTTATAAAGGCAAAAAAACTAAATAAACTGAGATTTGAACCCTCACGTCAATTCCAAAGTTCTATTAGTAACACGCTGTCCTTACCGATTGAGCTGACGATGAGTTGATGACAGGTTGATTTGTATAATTACTATCACCCTATTAACCGCCCTACCGGATTCCACGTGCGCGTGCGCTGGTTTCCTTTGCGAGTGCGCATGCGCAGGTTTACCTCGCGAGCTCAATCTGGCCTCGCCGTGGTACGAAATAATAAGACGCCAGCGGGACGCCACAACCGACACCACGCCAACGTCACACCGGCTGAGTCCTGACTATTTGGGATAAACTAATGTGTCTTGGTGGGTGGGTACACAAAAAAGATGATAAAAGCCGTAGTTAAAGGTCATTGCTTTTTCTTTTGTTTAAACAAAAGTATATATACCTTGTAAATTATTTTTTATTTTTCTAAATTTAATTTGTTAGGGGCCTCGTGGATCAGCACAAGTTGCTTCTTAGCGGCCATGGCCTACTATGTATTCTGGATTTATGATTTGTACTTTGATGCCCAATAATTGAATTGATTGTATTTGTTATGGTCAGGTTTTACAAAGAGTCAGGGGTGGTGATCCGTGGGGGGGGGGGGAGGGACGGGGGGGACACGTCCCTCCTCAATATTTGTAGGGGGGGGGGGTCCCTCCTGAAAATTTGAAAAAGTGCTCAAAAATAAGTGTATATCAAATAATGACTAAAGACTGCAACACACTTTTATGCCTTGGAGGGCCCAAGAGTGAAGCGTTTAGACAAATTAAAATGCAAAAATCTTCTTGCTCGGGAGCTACGCTCACTCGCATAATATTTTTCATAATGTAGGCCTACAAATAAATATTGTAGCAAAATGATGTGTGAAAAAGTTATATTACTTGTTTTATACTATTGTTTTGCTAAGAAATGTAATTTGTTAATACAACAAAATTTCAAAACCTGTCACTTCCGTCACCTTATCCCTTCTCGTTCACTATGCTTTCCCGCACTGGCGTAATGATGGGGGGGGGGGGGGGGCTTCAGTTGCCCTCTAATACAATTCAAGCGTGGTTTATTTCTAATTCGATACAAGTGATTTACAAATGTTGCTGAATTGGCATGGTTTTTCCCTGTGCATCCGGGGGCTCTGCCCCCTGGACCCCATCAAGGGCCCTAAGGCGGCCCCTGGTTGCTCATCTGACACTTCTTAAATGCCTAAAACACCAAGCTTCATGGGGATACGCTCTTGGACCCCACCCCAATTTACACTCCACTTGCTTCGCTCTACCTGATCGAAAGTATTTCAGCCCCTGGATCATGTTCCATGTACGAGTGGGGGTGATGCGGATTTTTAGGTCAGTCCCCCCCCCCCCTATCAAAATTTTGTTTTGCTTACTACGCCACAGTTCCCCTGCCCCTCGCATTTCGTCACCCCGGTCATGAAAAGAATCGCCGCCCCTGCAAAGAGTTGATAGTAATCGCAATTATATACATAATAAATAGGAGAGTGCAATTACCTTACAATTTATCAGAGGAAATGCGATTACTCTTGATAATACGGGGCCCTGTTATCAGTCCGTTAGCGGTCTCGTCAGATAGATTGTGGTATAAGTGAGACTTTGATCGACTGGGAATCTGATAAAAGCTCCTCTCTGCTTTTGTCATATACACAATATTTTTCCACTCACCTAATGAAAATATGAGTGAGTGAAAATCCCCAGTTCTTGAACCTGCAATACTGTTGGGATAACAATACAAAGCGTGCAAGAGGAAGATATTGTATCTAATTTTACCCAGAGGCAACATGCAGTGAACGTAGGTAAGTTGCCTAGTTAGCTAATTATCTATTTTATCTATTTTTTAAAATCTAGAAACATGTTTATAGTCTCCACAGGGGGCATTGTGATAAACTCATGAAATAGGTTTTAAAATGATGATCATCACGATCTCATATTTTTCATGCGTAGGTCGTAAACGCTTTTACAAACAGCTTTGAAAAGAGTAACCCATGTTTTTACTGTGGAGCAGGCAAGACCATTGCCTCTTAGATAGATAGATAGTTTATTGGTTTCCACAATATCTCATTTTACAAAGAGTGTAACAACATATTGGAAATGATTATAATATACATGTACATACAATACCGGTACACACTATTCAGACAGGCGATATGATCCGCGTTCTCAATGACATATTGAGCTATTGTGGAATAATTGCACAATGCATATCGTACTGCTTTTACAAAATATCCAGCTTGTGATAGGTATTGTATCAATAGCATTGAGTCGTAATTATATGTGTACAGAAGGGTATTAAATGTGGCCAATTTGATGTAAATCTTATATTTTTGTTTAGATATTGGTACACGTTTTAAATGTCGTACCCTTCAAAATACTGACATAAATACTGTTTGATAATAAACATATAAATAACAATCTTTTGTTATTTATTGTTATTGATTCTTTGCTTATTCACAATCATCAAAGTACAATTATAAGTATGTTTTTAGAAAAGGCCAAGCTTTATGATGACGTTTAGCCACATACGTATCTATTCTTTCTGCAGCAACCAGGCAAGTAGCCAATTTGAAGTTCATGTACAGGAATAAGGATATTTTTATTGGAAAAAACAAATTCCTTGGTTTGCTAATGTAATAATATATATTTTGTTAGTCTTAAATTATGATAATGCTTATTGTTGCTATTCAAGTGGAAAGTTTATAATTGTGAAATGGCCTACACATGTATTGATAAATGGTACTAGTCTTGAAAACAGAAATAATTAAATATTATATTAAGTCTCAATAATCTCTGATTGACTTAGCCCTCGGCAGGGCCTAGGGAGCATGAGGAATATTTGCGTGTGTCTAAAGATGTGGCAGTATATTTTGTCAGAGAGAGAAATTGACCATATACAACATCTCGTTTCAACATTCAACCATGTAACGTCGTAACCTATTCATTATTAAAGACTACCTACTATAGTATACGCAGTAATGATTTTTTTCCCCCATGTTGCCGGAAGTTAGTCTAATTTTCTCAGACATCAAATTGGATCGTGGGGTGAACAGAATAAAATAATGTGAAATTGTAGGCGCATCTCACTATTATCACCCGTTTTATTTCGTATATTTTTTATTTGATTTTATTTCTGCATATTTTCCAAATAAAATATAACTGAATAACAAAGAACATAATATACATGTAAGGTATAATACAACATAAACAAACAATAATTTCTTAATGTCAAAATGTTTTTTGTACATAATATATGTACATATAATAACGAAACTTATTACTTCCATAACATATTATCATAAATTTAAAGTATTATCTGAACTATTCTGTTGGAAAAGTGCAGGAGACCGCAATCATAAGCAAAGCTTAACATTTCATTTCTTTGGTCGCTTTATTTGTTCAGCATAAATTTTAGTTTCGACCATTCATCTAAAACACAGCCACATGTACATGGGTATCGACGGTTCCAACACTGCTAAAATAGACTAAGGAACAGTTCCAAAGTCTTAACATTACCATAAACTTTTTTTTTTAATAGGATAATTTGGGCCTATTATTATACCGGTCAATTTTTATGTTTTTCTAAGACTGTTGTTCTAAATTGCTTTACTCTTAATCAGAATAGACGTTGGATTGGAATATAACATTATTAAAGTTTATGATGGAGAGAAATGACGATGAAATTATAGGAAATAATGTTTGCGTCAAGCTTGTGAAAAGACTATTGCAGTCTAAATATACACGCCAATAAAAACTATAAAACAACAACATTATGTGATCTTTCTGATGGACACCACGGAAGTTCCGTGATTGACACACGAGCAACGAGGGGGGGGGGGGGGCGGGGGGTATTGAGCACTGCTTTTTTTTTTTTTAAATCAACACCCCCACCCCCTTTTTTTTGTGCCCACCCCAGGGGAGGACGCCCGTCTTCATTTTGATTTGAAAACAGTTTTTTGGCCAGGGGGGAGGGAACCCCTCTCCCCCCCCCCCCCCCACCCTTAGATATGCCACTGGGGATAGCCGTAGGGTCGACGGTCAGTTGGAGTCGAGATGAGAGTCATGAGACACACTTGATCAGCTTAATGTCACAAATAGCGGTCTGCGTGTGCTTAGAACTAGACTAGTCTATTACTATTAGTTCATCGTCGATCCGTCGTCCCATGCCCTCCTCAGAGACAGACCACGCCACAGAAGCCGCTAAAATGGTGTTTTCGAGATGTTTTAAGGTAAGGTTTGTTTTGGTTTTTCCTTAATTGTCAATAAGAGTAGTAGATTAAATATATATATATCTTATCATAGCTTCATTAGTTGAAACTGTGTGCTTCTAACGCAGTATCCAGACTAGAGCTAGGGAAAGCCCCAAATCACCACCATTGGTTGAATGAATTGAGCCCGGCTGCGCCCGCCAGGCCGCCTGCCGGCGGTGGCCTAAGTCTAAGAAGATGAGACTATAACTTCGTTAGTCAGTTAATTAATGCATTTTAGTACAAGTACTCGTCAATCGATGAGCGCGAACCTAGCCTGCATGTTCCTGATGTTGGACCGATGAAAGCCTTGCCTTTGCTTTGCCTTTGGTCTCTGAAAAGTCTGATATCAATCAATGGTTATGGTTGTTCTGCTATAGCCTAGACCTAGACCTACTAATTACTACAGTGTAGGCCTAGGCCTAGGCTTAGACTCGGCTTAGCTACATGTAGCCTATACTATAGATCTAGATCTAAACATGATAAATAACTACGTCAGGCTCCTCCATATTCACTGACTGCCTCTATACAGAGCTGACTGAGTGGCTGTGGGGAGCTCAACAGGGAAAGGTAAGAAGTGCCCACTACCCCCCCCCCCCCCATGAGCAAACAAAATCCATATGATACAAGTACGCTGGTTTATTTTACACGTCTGGCGTGAGGTTTTTTCATAAACCAGGAGCTTGCGGGAGAGCAGGAGGAAGGGCGTGTTGGCGAGAGTCTCCTGCTACGAGCTGGTGGGACGGCGGGAAAAGGAGTGTGGTGGCATATGACTCCCTCCAAATGCGGGAGGGTTGGCGGCCCTGGGTTATGTAATGCAGTTTGTGTGTGCATGAGCGCCGTACCCATCCTGCACAGTTCAGTAGCTTCACAAACTGGAGCTGGACAGATACAGTAAGCTGAAAATAAGTCCATAGAACTACACCTCTACAAATGAAAAAAATACAAATGGAAAGAATGCAAACTGCCATTGAAGAACGTGATACTACAAATACACGCAAAATCTTGTCACTCCAAGCAAACGAGCAGGAGAATTACTCACGACGGAACTGAATTCAGTGTACATGTAATTGTAAGTGCTAACAATATGGCACAGATGCAATCATCCTCAAAGCAGTCATTGAGACCTTTGGCCTTGGCATCTCTCTCGCCAATAGACAGAAATAACTGTCTGGTATGGGGAATTTTGAAATAAAACTGACATTTGTCAAACTTCCCCATACACCGACACATTTATGGTTATCCTTGGCATATGCACAATGGAGGGGGTTGGGGGGGGGGGTCAATTAGAGATTTACTCCAGAATCTAGACAAAATGATATAGAAAAAAAAATCATTGAAAACAAAATGAATCTAATTTTCTTATACCGGTACTATGAAAATAACATTAATTGTAGAACATCGAAATAGAAGGACTTACATGTACTTTCAGCTTATCTGATGCTTTTCTTGAAGCTTCTGTGCGAGTTAATGTAAGATGGGTGATCACACACAAACTGCATTGCATAGCCTCCCCTCACTAACCCGTACGTATAGAGACAAAATCTTGCCCAATTACAGCTAAATTCAACTTGTATACAAAGTGCATTGGTCTTTGAGTGGAAGAAAACTTACTGGAAAAAATCAATCCAAGAAGACCCTATCAAAAGAAAAATGCTGGTCTGCTATCCGCAACAAGATCCCATCCTAAACCACTGGGAGGACAAGTCAGGATGAGTTATTGAACTCATCCCCTTAATAAATTATAACAAAAATGTAAAAAAGCTAATCTCATGCAAAGAAGATCTTGATCATTTGCCTGCAATGGATAATTTAGATACATACCCCCAACTACATATTTGGCTGGTACATATCTTGTACAATGAACCATAGTGAACATTTCCCTTGCAGTTTAAAGCCCCTCTAAAGTGTTGGGAGCCCCAAATTTGCCAAAAATTTGATGACAAAATTTCACTTAAATTGTATCATAATGTGAAAGACAAGGATGTCATTTAAAACACATTTCTGCAAGGATTTTCAAAAAAGTTGTGTTTGAGGATAAATATTGATAAAAAAAAGAATACTTAATTTTGTTTTTCTGTTGCATGCAGAAAACGTACATTTTGTATTACTAATTTAGATGTTTTTTTTCCTAATTAGGACAAATTAACATACATGTATAACCTTATTTCACTCAAGGAACCTCCATAGAAATTAATGAGATTGGTGAATATATTGGTAGTATTTGAGGTTTCATTCTCTAGCTTTTCTGAAACATGGATTCATGAAAGTACTTCATTATTGTTCAATAAACAAGGTTACACTATGCCATGTTTACGGTATTTCAGATTCTCTTGACATTACTGTTAGAGATGACATCATGACTCGGTCAATGTGATGGTTATTTTATCTGACTGCTAAGAATGCATAAATGTTTGTAAGTAAGCAACCAGACGGCCGACGGATTTAGGTCCTCTCCGAGGAACCTGGTAGTGAGGATTAATGCCTTACCAAACTAGCACATCGCCTTGGTTTCAAACCCGGGTCACCGGATTACGAGACCACTGCTCTACCGACTGAGCTATTGCGCCTCCTCAAGTCAGATGATATTGAATCTCTTTTTACTGAAATAATCAAATTGGCAAGCTGATAGTAGTTAAATATTCAGAAACCCAAATCAAACATGCAAACATTTACTTACACTAGATGATTACCGGTATATAAGGATTAATGTTAACATTGACCATATTTATATTTGTACATGTACATGTACATGTATGCCAAATAGTGGTAATGATTTTGTTGGTATGAGTTACTCACATTTTCTATACCAGGGTAACTATTAAACAAGACTGCATCTCTGATTGAACAAATCTTTACTAATATGTAATGATGTACATGTAAATGTATGTGCCAGTATAACTCCTGGTATTCTTTATTGTGATGCAACTGATCACTTCCAATTTTCCAATTAAGTAACCACATAATAACTCCTCCATCTGAGTCCTTCAATACCGTCAAATCAATGATGACACTTAATTGGCCTTAAGGGTTGATGTACTGTACAATGTACAAAAATCTCCTAAAAGAAAAAGGAATGAACTGAAAATAGCTGTAAAATACAACAACACCACCATTCTTGGATGACATTTGAGTTACTGTACATGTAGTTTGGTTGATAGTTGATACGCAATGAATTCTATGAATGCTTCTGAAGATAATTTTAAAAAAGTAAGAATGTGTAGAAGATATTTGATAAATTATTATGCAGAACCAGACTAAATTATTATCCAGAATAGTGCTGCGACCGTGTATAGGCACGAACCACCACTACACAACAGATAAACGAAGAACAAATAATCACCTGTTTTTCAGCATTATAAGAGTCTGAAGTCAATATTTCACAAAAATGTCATCAGTCTAAAAATAAAGTTTAAGTTCCACTGCTACTTCCTTGAATAATCATTTCCATACACTGTACGATTTTGATTCAATGCCGTTGAGTCTCTTCTCTTGTCATCATGCAAACAATGCCAATCATTGTGATCTAACTTTCCAGCGAGCGCAATGGTTTTGTGTGCAGTATGGTTACTACACCTGTACAGTTACAACTTTTCCAATGCCATTGAGTCTTTTCTCTTGCCGTCATGGTAATAATAATAGGCAATTTTTTTCAAACTCATTGCGGAATTAGAATCTGCGGTTCGTGTGCAAAATCGAGAAGATACTATAGTAACAGTTGGATGACCACTGAGGCCCTGAAATCTAGAACGGGTTTTGGCCAAATCTACGGGCGTTCTCAATGACGCCCCAAGTGAATCAAGTGCCTCGATACAAACCATTTCATTCACCTGATAATAATAATAGTATTTAAATAGACAGAATCCAATCTGCATACATTAGTTGTTGCCACACTTAATACATGCAGTTTGCATTCTGACTATTGCGAATCCTAGACAGGTGAATGAAATAATTTGTATTGAGGAACTTCACAAAGACGTACAGTATGTATTAAATTTGATTACATTACGAAAATGGCCTGTTCCCTTCAACGCAATACAGTACAGACGGGACTACACGACTAGCACAACTTGTCTCAACCAAGCCACAAAACGGCTTTTTATCAAATTTCAACAATAATTTATCATCAAGTTTTAAAACAATTCATATCCATATTCATGTTGTTACTGTTCAGAAACAATAATCGGAAGAAACAAAATTCACCGAAGAGTCCTTTGTGCCAGGGGCGGATCTAGGGGGGTTAGGAGGTTTAAATCCCCCCTTTGGCTGGCCAAGGTGCTTTCTACCTCCCCCCCCCCCCCCGAAATATTGGTTGGCACTTTTTTCAAATTGAAAACAAATTTTAGTGCTCCCTACCCCCCACTAAGCAAAATATTGGTTGGTGCGATTTTTCAAATGTCAACCCCGCCCGCCCACGCCATAGAAAAGAAGCTAGATCCGCCCGTTAAAATTCGTCATCCTTCGTTATTAGACGACAAAATTCTCATAACCATCTTTGGTACAAGCTCGCTGATTGGCTGTTTATTCACTTGGGGCGTCATTGAGAACGCCCATAGATTTGGCCAAAACCCGTTCTTGATTTCAGTACCTCAGCGATCACCCTGCTGTTACTATAGTAGCTTCTTGATTTTGCACACGAACCGCAGATTCTCTGTCCGCAATTAGCTTGCGAAATACCCCTAATGTTTGTCGAACTGGCAACAACTAATGTATGCAGTTTGGATTCTGTCTATTGAAATACTATTATCCTTATCAGGTGAAAGAAATATTTTGTATCGAGGCACTTCACAAAGACGTTTGCATTAAATTTGGTTACATTACGAAAATTGCCTAATGGCATTGCAAATGCAATACCTCCGTAGAAATACGTACGCATTCACCGAAAAGCAAAACCACATATTGTATTGAGGGCAGTCTGTATGCGACGGCCGTAAACCTGAGTGCTCTGCGTCCGCGAAGGTCTGTATGTTGCTGAGCGAAAACTCGCTAATATGTCAATCATTGCGGTCTGACTATTCCATGAGCATGATGATTTTGTGTGCAGTACTGTTACTACTGTAACAACTTTACAGAGAAAATGGTTGTTGTGAATGCGCGCTGGATTGCTGGTCTTAAATGTACTGTACAACATACTATACATGTACAAATGTACCTAGCTGAAATACTGCTTTTGTTTTTGGTAAATGTCATAACTGTGTACACGCAAAGATAAACTGGCTGTGTGCACTGAATGGAAATTACACACTAAACTCACAGCACTAATTCCAGAAACAATTTAATGACAATAAAAGATATTGTATAAATACCGGTAATTGGAATATTATTGAAGACTTGCCTGGTAAAAAGGTTAAAGCCTTTAAACCATCACATGACACTTGGTGTTCAAGTTATTCAACACCAAAAGAGTACCGTATTTGAAGTTACAATTTTAATGCTTATTTTGTGACCCTTTTTTATCTAATTAGTAAAGATATTAAAGGTAATGAGAGCCATTAGCAAGTATTGATAGTAATAGTTTTTTTTATGGGAAATGTAACCCTAAAAGTAAGATGCTCTGAAGGAAACAGAAAAAATTTAGAAGCAGGCTGGTGAAAGTTTGAACAAACTCAGACAAGTAATAAGTAAGGTTTTAATGTTTGAAATTTGTAGTCTGTATATGAATTTCAAATTTTTGAATTGATGATTGGGCATGTATAGTGATGTAATGTTGGACCAATATCATTCAACACTTGCACATGTAATATGACTATGATAAAACCTCTTCATTTTTGGGGACCTATTGAGCTCTCTGAATATATTTTTAGTACAGCTCTGAGAGAAAAGGGACTGGTATACTGTAAACTTTGTTTTAAAAGTGTGAAACGAATGGAGATTTACAATTATGTCCCAGTAGAATGACTTACAGGGTATTGTACATTGCTGGTTGTGAATGTTAAGTGATTACAACTTTCTAAAAATTTTGTTCTTCTTGTTTTAAATCAATTTCTTTGAACTTTCCTTTTTTTTTTTTTTTTTTTTAAACTCTCACCAATTTTTTCTCTGATCTTTCTTTATTTACGGATTCAACTTGTTATAAAGGTTGGTATATTATATGATCCAACAACATTATTGATACTTTGCAGCAGAAGCATGCAGTTGTACACTGAATATAACAACTCTATATTTTGATGTTGTTGCTGATGTGTTGTTCATCAAACAGCCATGAAATTCATCATTATAAACTTCATTCATCATCCAAAAGTCAATATTTAAAAATTGTAATGATGTTTTTAAATATGGAGTGAGTCAAAGTCATTGGCTAGGTCAATTGGTTAACAACAATATGGAATGAATAGTGATTACCTGTATTATTTTCATAACTTCAATTACTGAACAACTCTTAGTAGAAATTTTTTAACACAGTGAGCAAATATTTCACCCAACAGCTAAAAATGTTTTTGTGGTTAATGTTGAATAGAAGTGTAACATTTTATCAACCCTAGAGATATTATTGTATTAAAGAACTTTTCAAATGTTGAATAATGAATATCCATTTTACATGTAGAGTGTATAAAAATACCAACATTTAGCAATCATACAACAAACATTCTGTGATATGAGTTCAGGCTCAAAACATAACACAATTTGTTAATGCATGGCAACAAAAATGAAGACACCTTATTGTTTATGTCTTGCAGTGTAGGAAATGATGTTATCTCTTATTGTGAAAGCTTTGTCAAAAAGCTGTATTACAGAATTTAAATACCTGTAGCTTTATTTTCAGTAGACAAGAATATCAAAAGACATCCAACTTCAGGACCTTGCCTATTCTGCAATTTTAATTTTAATTTTCTGTCAACATGATTGTATGAGTACTTTTAAAAGTTTGTTGTTTGTTAATTCATCATTTGCATAGCATTGCATAACATTCTTTAACCAATGAATTTCTGTTTACATTGGTGCCTAAATAATATGGATTTTGTAACTTTGATATGTGCAGTATACTGCTGAATGGGAAACATGATACATGTAAGTGACAATGTTGCAAAACAAATAGTGACTCTTAATATTAATGTTGATTCTAAAATACATACATGTACATTAATGAAATTCACAATGAACATGACGGACAAAGAAAGCGGACAAAATATACATTTCCTCATTCTACCCTCAACAATTGCTATGGTAGACAAAGGAACATCCTTTCACTGCTATTATGTAAAAATCTGTAGAACGGGTGTCACATGCATTTTTTCTACACATTTTTACATAATAGCAGTGAAGGGATGTTCCTTTGTCTACCATATAGCAATTGTTGAGGGTAGAATGAGGAACTGTATATTTTGTCCGCTTTCTTTGTCCTTAATTTCCATAGTGATTGTAGATTTCTGCACCTAAACAGATGTCTTGTTATCCAAAAGAACTGGTGAAACTCTCAAAATGATAACTCTCAATAATAGCACCACAATCAATTGGGTATCATTGCATAGAGAAATAGGTCTACACGTATTACAGAATAAAAAAGGATAGTATTATATTCTCATAAGTGATATTAACAAAAACCAACTTTCTAAACAGGGTGGATTGTTTCAGAAATGCATATTTCCTTCAAATATTTAATATCTGTGACATTTACATGCAATCTAAATTTGAAGCTCCATTTACTACCGGGTAGTTTGGTTGAAATTGGTTGCGAGTGTCTTTCTTCAAATCACTTTTTAAAGCAAAACAGGTTTTGATCTGAGGTATAATTAGAAAATTAAAACATTTGTATACTAATAAAAAGAAATAGATTAAATTCCTCTCCTGGCAGCTTCAACTCTGAAGTATGGATGAACTATGGCCTGTACCTGCAATAGAAGTGGTCAAAAGCCTACTATTTTAGTATAAAATTCTAATCTTTGGAAAATCCTGTTTCAATTTATTATACAATGTTCAGTGAGCTGTGAGGCTGCATTATAGATTTAAGTGGTATCAGTTACGATTTATGGGCCATTCCCTTTCTCCATCTCACTGAACATGTAAATAGTACCAGTATTCTTTTGGGCTATATTTAAAGAAATGTAAATCAAATCAGACTACCGGTAGTCATTCTCTTTCCATACAGTGATGAAGTGAGCAATGTGGTTCAAAATTCTGAATACTTTGTTTTGGTAATGTGATCTTCCAATGTCTTCCAATAATGGTTGTCTTGCTGACCCTGACTTCTAAGCAAATAGCCTACCTTTTTTTTAAATGGTACATTGTAGCTGCAATAGTTTTGAGAAAAAAATCTTGATATACACCCTGTACATGTAGGTGTCACATTAATTCATTTTCTATTTATGTAAATAATAGTAAGCATATCAACACCACCCTTATAAAAATGTTAACAAAAATTCAGGGCAAAAACTTTTCCTCACAACAACACAGCCTCTCTAAATCAAATATGTTGGTATGTATTACATTTGATGTGATACATGTAGTTTGAATATCATGATGATACTGTACATGGTTATGAATAGCTATTATGGATCACATTCTTTGCCCCCAAGATATGTGAAATTCACCTATGTAGAAGATTTGGGATGAAGGGTTCTCAAATGGTATAGTTTGGCATAACCTGTCATTAATTGGAGCTTAACATGATTGTCATTTACATAATATTACTGGCCTTGAGGGAGAAACAAGGTAATACACCCTGTATTGCCTTCACTGATTCAGTAAGGGCAATACATGTACATATAAATGCATATCACTGTATCTCCCAAAAGATTATAATTATTACCTATTCATTTGTGAATCACGTACGGTCACTATACCCTACTACCGCGCCGCATGATAGTCTGCTCAAACTTTGCGGCGATTTTAGCTGTTTGAAAGGTCCAATATGGAACACAATCTTTGTACTCAAAGTGAATGGTGAAACCCGAAAGAGAGAAACTATCAGGAAATATTGCCCGCTCAAAACTGTTAGTTTGCGGACCGGGCAAATATGCATTTTAATGCATGGTACATGTACATGTAAAATTACCTGCTACTGTATACATGAAGGTAATAAAGCAAACAAAGATCAAATTCACTACTGGTTCCTGTAAAATTTCACCTAGAGAGTACATGTTGTGGATAGACAAACTACCAGCCATACAAGAATGTAGGAAAACCAAATCGAGTAGGAAATTGTTAGTTAAAAATTCAAAAATATTGCTTTGTATAATGTCTTATAATGTGACACTGAGAAAATCCTTTAGAATAGTGCTAGTACTCCAGTACACTGCTGAATCATTTTACATAGCAGCTCATGAAACTTAAATCACATTTTAGTCTTTTCAAATCCTCTGTGAAGTCCTTTTGACATTAGCTTTAATGTGGCAATTTTTTGTAGTACTCTGTACATGTACATGTACATTCAATCCTATGGTCATACAGAGATTGAATCACATTGTTATGAAATTTGAATTGCCTCCTATACAGGGTGTACATGTACATGTACTGTACATCTTCAACAATATTCACATACACAAGATTTGTGTAATTATCACTGTTTTGTATACTTGAGATGCTTTTCGCAAATATTTATTGGAAGATTTGTATATCCTTTGCTTACATAACATGGATTTCTTTGGCTTTGTCAAATAAATTTCTAATTGGTTTAGCATGTACACATGTAGACATATTGATCTATCACCTACACATACAGTACTGTACATGTATGTAGTGTACTGAAATATTATAAGAATACTTTCTTTTGATCCTGTAATGTAATCTGTATGATATGTTAGATATTTGATATAATTTTATAATTCTTAAAATGCTTATTCATTTTTCAGAGGGGCAGGTAGACACTTGATGACAATCAACGCAAAGGCACAAGGTCACTGTCAAGATAAAGGAGAAATGGCATGTGTACTCCACCGATTGTGAGAAGGGGCTCTTGATTATCCTTTGAAAAAAGTGGTAGATCAAGTTGATCCAGTGTAACAGTAGCAGCAAATCTATGAGGTATGTACAATGTAGATGGATTGTAACAAAAACTTAGGGGTGTTCAATGATCAAGGTACATGTATTTAAGACTCCTACCCCATTTTTTCACAATTTTTTTTATTGATGGCTATTAAGTGCTGCATGCATGTACAATGTAGTTTTTCAATGAATGGATGTAAAAATTGATGCTTTTGGATCATAATTGACTAATATGCCCATGTAGTAGACAATTTTCAAAATGTATTCAAATGTAAACATACATGTACGTGTACCTTGCGATGAGCTATTACATGTACATGTACATTCACCTGTTTTCTATTATTGTACCTCAATACCGGTAGTCAGAATGCAAATTGTGAGGATTAGTTGTTGCTACATGTAGGTTGGGTAAACATTATGGCCTGCCTGACCTAACAACACGTAATGTGTGGTATTGGTATTCTGAAAGTGTTTATTATTGAAATACAATTTTTCAAAGCAGGAGAATGAAATGATTTATTAAGAGGCAGGTAAAGAAGATGTTTTTGCATGAAATGTATTTACGGTATGAAAATGACCGATCAAACCAAACTCTTGAGTATATTTGTCTTTACTTAGAATATATACTAGTATATGATAATAACTCAACTTTGTTATTGTTTTGTTCCTGAAAGTCATTTCATTTGATATATGCTGTACTGTGACTTATCCACATAGAAATTGTAGAGCATTGCATATAATACAATTTATAGATTGTTATGTTATAGATAATTATTGGGGAAAAACAATGTGAACCTTTCCATTTGTTAGTATTGGCAATACAGTGTACAGGTACAAGATTACAATTGTAGAATACTTAATACTAGACAATATTTGTATATTATATTATATGATATGATAGTATGGTATGGTATGATAGGGAAAAAATTCATCTCGGAAGAAATTGTAGACATTTGAATGAATTGTACTCCAAGATATATTATTGTTAGCACTGTTCACACTGTTCTTGAGACCAAAAAATAAATGGAAGCTCTGTTCTTTATTTTTCAAACCAACAGATTTCATATGGGATCCCTTTAAGTACAAGGTCTACGCAGCTTCACACACGCACTGAGAGGGACCTGGCAGAGGCTAATAGCATGGCCCTTGGTATGATCAGCCTAAGGTTAAGGTTGATTCAACGAGACATTAAATGGAGATTTTTCAGTGAATATTTTTTTAATGTTTAATTCCAGATATTTAATTGTCTCAAGTAAAAAAATATGTGTTCACTAGTGTTGATTTGAAAAAAAAGCTCCTGCTGTGGCAATCGAAAAGAGCGCTATATTTTGATTTCTTACAAAGAAGTTTCAGAACCTATGACTATAAAATTTCACACTTTATATCTAAAGGGTTTAATTATTTAAAATAATTTGCAAGTTTCTTGGAGGTTACACAAATTTGAAAAAGTGTAATTTGTAAGAGTTTACAGAACTCAATATCACTGTATTTTGATGATATTTAATTTGGGTTTGAATTAGAGCAAACAATTTAAGATTATACAAGTTAAACAAATAGGGTGTGTAGTTTGATAAATGTGGGATATCCATTTGTTTCATTATACTACAAATTTTTGTGAAAGGTCGATCATCCACTATTGTTAGAGGAAACCTCACAAAACCTCACCCTAAAGAATAAGCGTAGGTATTCTGAAAAGTGAGATGTATTTCTGCCGGCCCTATGATGTACAAAATTCCTACCGGTATGTAGGATGCGAAAGTTAATGTGGTTAGATGAGCAAGTGTGCACTTGTAAAAATGACACCTGGCTGGAATGATCCCCAGGAAGTAGAGAATGTGCATACATAGTGTGCGGGTAAGCCTGAATCTGATGACCGGGGTAATAATATATCTGTAAAGCACTTAGAGACATCATACGCTATATAAAAGCGGAATCATTATTATTATTATTTTATTTTAGGCCTCAGATGAAGGAAATGGGTGCCGAAAGATATCCTTTGAGCACCTTATCTCTGCCAAAACTGCATTAATAATTTAGCACTTTATGTAAAGTCCATTAGATAATATTTATTTGATGGTATTATCGTAATGGCATTCAGGAAAAGTCAACTTCAGGTGTACAATCATCTTGCAACTAATAAACCTTATATGTGATTTAAATAGTTTGTAAAATGATTAGAATAATGATAAAAGGATATGAGAATGGTTATGGTATACCACTTATAAGCTTGTATTACAAGATGATTTCAACATAAAAAATAAACCCAAACAAGCAAAAATATTGAGCATTCAACCATACTATTTTTTAAAGATGTGTATGTACACAAGAACCAAATGAGATCACTTTAAGGCGCCACGGAGGCATATATTACATGTAGTGTCTTATAGCTCATGCAAAAGTTGGTAACCCCCTGCCTAACTATTTGTTCAGGTTTTTCTGATATGTGTTGCTAGATAGCAAGATGATTACCATTCTACAAGCTCCTTGAAATTATTTCTTGCAAAAGTTGAATACTGTACTAAAACATAAGAGGTGACAATTATTAGTCCCCTGTCATCATCTAAATTCCTATATGGCTTCTTTTCTTTTCTGTAACCATGTTAAATATCACAAACTAGTTATTAAAAGCTCCATAAGTTTTCTGAATTCAAAGGTGACCAAGTGCCTACCGGTACTTCATTCTTATTATTTACTTTGACTGGCCTTATTATCTCTTGTGCTATGTTTCAGGTGTGGGCAACACATCCATATTTGTGTGGGCGTATTAAACCTGACTGCAGCTATTGCTCTTTGTACATTAAATATGTAACAAATGAAAGCATTGTAAAGTTGTAAACATGTTTACGGCATAGCTTCTGTATGAGGCTATTGATATATCACCTGTGTAAATATATACATTATTTCAATAACATTTGCTATTTTTTGTGGGGATAATAGTGCTATACATTCCATTCAAAATATACAAACAGACCGGTTTTATTGTACATAGGTCATGCTGAAATATAATAGTGTAAATGAAGAAAAATTACCATGTAGTAAATATGATTTCAGGAACACGATGTTGGTTTGCTGCAATTCGAGAATTGCTGTGTTGACAATTGTTCCGGGCTTTAGTTTAACAAAATTGTAGGGTTAGGGTTAAGGTTAGATTAATATTTAAGCAAGATTTAGGGTTAGGTATAGTATTGGTCCAGGATTAAAGTTAGTAATTCATTTAATGTTGGGAACTATTGTGAAGCAATTTTAGTAGGAGCATGTGTCACAAAACTCAATTTTTCCTCACATTTTGTAGGAGGTATTATACTTAAGTATTCATCATGGAATACCCAAACAAAGTCTGTTTTGTATGTGCTTTATTTTTTGTTTGGTGTGCATGTTGATATTTCTGACTGTAGTAGTAGTAGTAGTAATAGTAGTAGTAGTAGTAGTAGTAGTAGTAGTAGTAGTAGTAGTAGTAGTGGTAGTAGTAGAATTAGTTTTACAAGCTCAGTTTTAAAAAGCCTCTCAACAAAACTTAATATAGACAAGTACAAATAATACACAGTACAATAGGTGACAACTTATTACTTATTCCATACTTGCAAACAAATTGATGATAAAAATAGAATAGATTCGTCATTAGTATTATTTTTTATAATTATTGTTAAGTGAGGAATATTCATATTTTAAATAGAAATCGAGACTGATTAATTGAGTGTGTGACAAGTAAATACTGAAGATTTGTTTGATTTTGAACCATATTAAAATGCAAATTTATTGCCTATTCATATTCTATAATGTAATTCATGACAGTCACACACAATATATGAGGATCTATCATAGAAACATAATTGAACAATACTGAAAGAGAGAGAAAGTGTCAGGGAGAGAACAATTTAAAGAGAGAGGGTTAAGTTAGAAAAAAAAGAAGAAGGAAGAAATGCATGAGAGAGAGAGAGAGAGAGAGAGAGAGAGGGAGGGAGGGGGTGGAGAAGAATGGAACAGATGAACTGTGAAGACATGGAGAAGAAGAATAATGATGGAAGTAAGACGACAGAGGGAAAGCGATTGTGTGTATAAGTCAGTTTGTGGCTCTGTATGTTGTAATGAGGGCATGCGATGATGTAGCATAGCAAAAGTGAGAGTTTGGGGTGTAGGAGTGAGTTGCAGGGCGTCGGACGGGGCCCGTAGGGTGTCGTATCATCTCCTTTTTACTTTCTCTTCCACTTCTTATCTTCCTTGATTTTCTGATTTTTCCCTTTCCCCCGTCTTTTCCCCTTTCAATATTTGGTTAGGCCTCCAATCTTCAACACCAGAGGGTGTGGGGGTAATCTCGCTATTCATAACGTCGAACTGCATATATAAAACACGAAGGCGGTAACTATTGATAAAAGCATGAGGACCGTTATTCATAATGTGAGATGAGGGTCGCTTTTCATAATTTATATTGGGGGTCACTAGGACCGCTATTCATAAGATAAATTTAGGGGCACTATTTATAATTAATGCAGAATGAGGGTCGCTATTCATAATATGAGAAGAGGGTCGATATTCATAATCCGAAAAAAGCGTTGCTTTCCATAATAAATACGCCACAGCCATAGGGGTGCTCCTAGCCAACAATTAACTCTCTTGTCATTTTGTTGCTTATTCATTTTTTTTTATGAATAGCGACCCCCATTCCGCATTATAAAGAGCGACCTTCATTCTGTTTTATGAATAGCTACTCTCTTCTCAAATGATAAATATCGACACTCTTCGATTAAGATTAGCTATCCTTATGAATAATTACCCTTTTCTCAAATTATAAATAGCGGTTCTTATAATAATGGTCCTAATAAATAGCGGTCTTTATGAATAATGGTCATTATAGCTAGTTGGCCTCGGGGGGGGGGGGGGGATTGGTGTCCGTTTATGTGTCTTGGATGAGCTTGGATGGGCTTGGATGTGTATTAACGGGGGGCACGGTGGGTATGCTTTTTTTTATTAAAAGTTGCAATTAGATTTAAGTAAAGATGATAGATTTAATTAAAGATGGTTAATTTTGATAATCGGGGAAACAAGATCGGTCAATCTTCATTGATTACTATTTGCAAATTAATTCATCCTTGCTGAACCTATTTAAAAACTGAATTTATAAATCATCCGAAACGAGCTGAACGGGTTGAACGTAAACCAATTTGTAACACTAATTGTAACATTAACCCTAGTCCTAAACCTAGATATAATCCTTAACCCTAGATCTAACCCGTAACCTTACCCTAGTCCTAACCCTTGTCCTAACCCTAACTCTAAACCCTGAACCTCACCCCAGTAACAACCCTCTCCCTGACCATAACCTCAACCCTAAAATCATTATTATTGATGGTGGATTATTCTGCAGTTTGCCTGATGTTTTAAATAAAATGCTACCCGCCACTTCCTTATTTGTGTCGATCGATCGACTTTACGGCGATCAAATTCAGAAGGGGGGATAATTTGTGTTGGATGCGTGTTACGGGGGGGGGGGGGCAGTATGGATATTTTTTTGAATTTTTCATCAACAATTGCATTTTGATTGAAAAATAGTTAATTTTGATAATCAGGGAAACAAAATTGGATAAAGACGGCAATCCTCAATGTATTAATATTTTCAAATTATTTAATCTTAAATTTAACCTGCTTAAAAAAAGGATTTCTAGGTAATCCAAAATGAGCTGCATGGGTTGAACAGAGCAACACTAATTGTAACCTCAACCGTAGTCCTAAAATTGCCCTAACCCTAGTCATACCCCTAACCCTTGTCATAACACTTAACCTTACCCCAATCCTAGCTTAACCCTACTTCTAACCCAGCCCCTGTCACTGACCCTAATCCTAACCCTAATTCATTATCATGGATGGTGGATAATTCTGCAGTTAAGCCCTATAGGCCGTTTTAGCTGATGTTATTAATAAAAATTAATGAACCCCCGCTCCTTTTGTATATGTCCGATTAGACGACCATCGATCAAATGTCAAAACAAGAAGAACAAATATTTTCTTTAAATGGAAGATTATCCTGATGAATAATTTGCAGATTAGGCATCATGCAACAAACAAAACTGTTAAAAAATTCTTTTAAATGAAGCCAATTGATAAGTTTATGACACTAACAAGAAAAAGCGGAAAAGTACCCTTTTTTTAAACCATTGGTATTAAAAACGTAAATACACATGCACTTTGAAATATCATGATAGAGAGTGTTGTTATTATTCAACAATCATGATATGCGACCCATCCCGAAATTTTTCATCTGCAAAACAAAATTAAAGATAAATTTGAAGAAAAAAAATAGGGGTTTGTCTCAGTTACTTCGGATATTTTACTTCCAATTTTACAGCGACAGAATTATGAGACTACGTACCGTTGTTTAAAGTGGAAAAAGCCCTCTATTGACTCTTTTGCAATCGACGCAAATAAAGAAATTGAACTACGCAAGTGGCTCATAGTCTCTTTCTTCAGGCTCATTTACTATATGAAGCGTTATTTGACATATTCATTGGAGTGTCGAAAATTTAAAAATTTTCACCTCAAGGGGGAGGGGGGGGGGGGTTCGGGCTCCCCGGGCCCCACTCCCTGGATCCACCACTGATTCAGCAGGTCCTAATGAAGCCCTGTTCCAAAAGGATGACTGTACTACAAATCTCAATGTTATAATACCTTATGAATTTTATGTGGTCTACGAGGCGACGCCCCGCCCACACCCTTAAATGATATTTTTGCCGAGGCTCCTACCCTACTATCGTTCAGTAGGTCCTAAGGAAGCACTATACCAAAAATGGTGCTTTTGATCTGGCAAGTAACGGTAATTTCACTAAGCCACCTGAATATTAAGCTATTTTTTCACAAAATTTCTCGTACATTGATTGCTTGAACAACTATGGTGATTATTATTTGGTCATCAATGCCGATCAACTTATTGTTAAAATGTGACAAACATTTATCTTCATGTGATTTATACCGCCTTGGAGAGAGAGAGAGAGAGAGAGAGAGAGGGGGGGGGGGGGGGAGAGAGAGAGAGAGAGAGAAGAGGGGGAGGGGTGATGATGACATTGGTGATGACAATGATGACTCTCCCTGTTGAATTGCACGACAAGGTTTATTTTTTTCTGTAGTTACATGTACTTATTTCGATTTAGTCATACAAAACATTTGAATTTAAAATGCACAATTAAAAGGTATAAGTTTACTTGTTTTTGATAAAGGAAATTGCTTTAAGGAGTGGGATATTATTAGTACATGCTTTAATATTATTGTATAAATATCATTATTATACATGTATCATCACCATCACCCTTGGTGCCATCATCATCACTACTACCATCATTTTCACCACCACCATCATCACTACTACCATCATCATCACCACTACTACGATCACTATCATCATTATCACCACCATCATTACTACCATCATTATCATCACTACTACCACCATCATCACTACTATACTATCATCACTACCATCATCATCGTCGTCACTACTACCATCATCATCACCACTACTACCATCATCATCACCACTACTACCATCATCATCACCATCATCATCACTACTACAATCATCACCACCAGCATTACAACTTTCATTATCACCATCATCACCACCATCATTACTACCATCATTATCATCATCATCACTACTACCACCATTACCACCACCATCATCACCACCATCATCATCGTCGTCGTCACTACTACCATCATTATCCCCACTACTACCATCATTATCCCCACTACTACCATCATTATCCCCATCATCATCATCACCACCAACATCGTCACTATTATCATCATCATCTTCATCTATTCACAGTAAAGTTTTCAATGAATTCGGTGTTGTCTGCCAAAGTTAGCTTACAGTTTAAATTTTGATATTAAATATGCAAATCATGTAAGTTCCACTGCAAACCACCCTTAATGCTGTGGTTCATAATTTGAAGCAGTTGATAATTGTCATAGATATTACAAATTCAAAATTATTCAGTCTAGTCCATTTTCAAGGTGGCATATTTTTACAAGTTTTAACTTTCTTATTGTAATTTTAACACAACTATTGTGAGAACATGAAAACAGAATTTAAAATTCTTGATTTCAACAATTACACCGTAAAACTTTCATCCATTTGAAAACGTTACAACTACATGTACATTTATTTCTAAAAGGGCCCTAATTCACCCAGTCAACCTTTCATTCTTAAGTTACAAAAAAATGCATCCCCAAAAATCACATTTACAAGGAGTATGAATAATTCACTTGTTAACTCTATATTTTATATCTCAAACAATATTGTTGACATTTTCGTAGCACATGTACATTGCAAAAAGGACATGTACACGCATACAGTGTAAGCCCATTGACATAACATGATGGAACTGACAAGGAATATCCATTAGTTCACAGCATATGCTCTGAGGAAAAGTAGAAATATTGAAGAAATACATTGGTAAAAATGTAATGAACTGGATAATAATAACAAATTATGAAATATTCTAAGTTATTCCATAATACACATATATACATGTAATATGTATGTTAATTTCAATTAAACTGTTCTGTAGTTGTGATGTTATGTGGACAACCCTCACATTTGCTTTTATTGACGCAAAAAATACATTACAGGATAAGAGAAATGTAATTGCTTTGGAAATACTTTCTTGGCATCTACTAAATGTCCCTTTACTTGCTGGTTATAGTGAACAATACAAACAATGGTAATTAATCAATCAGCAGTTTTTCTATCTTTAAGTCCTCCAAACTATATTAGCTATAGAAACTACATGTACAAGATTTGATATACCCGAACACATGTTCATTTAGATCATTTGCTGACATTTAACAAAAAAGATCCATTACTTATTTCATCTGGGGACAAAATAGTATCTCATTTGAAAACTTACATTATTCTTTACACTACCGTTTTGGAAAATTATGACATATTTTTTTTTGTAATGAACAAAGTATTATGCTGAATCATAAATATGCAATTATTACAGCTTTGATACCAAGGAAGAATCATATGCAACAAACAAACATGTACATATTCACATCATTATGGATACTCATGATTTTTTTTTTTTTTAAAGCTATCCTCACACTTTTTCCTTCTGAATATACAATGAGGTATAACATACCTTTTAGATTCAATGGCGATTTAATCAATTCATAGTGAGCATGCTGTAAATATATTCTTACTTGACCAACTATACCTGCATGTATCATAATGCAAATGCATTTTTCTGAAATATTGAAAATAAAAGAGCACTGTTTATGTACTGTTAAGCCAGGATGTGAAAATAATTGCACAGGAAATGACAAGAATGGTTGATGATACTTTTTTTTGTTTGGTAACATGCATTACAAAGACATTAATGTATGGAAATTCATAAGTATAACATCCGTGCATGTCAGTTGAAGGAGTGTTCTAAAATTCCCTTTTTAGGAAACTTCCAACTTTAATTTTAAGACTACAACAAATTTAAAGCGTTTTGCTGCTTTTTCTCATCAATTGATGTACCTAGTAACATGCTATTAAAGTAAATCAATGCGGTTGTAGTGAAGAGAAAAGAATTGCACTAACTCGTACATGGATCCTGACAAGATTCAGATAGTTAGACAGTGAAATTTTTATGACTTACATTTTGATTTTCAAATGACAGTGTTTCTCCCTTTTACATTTTAATGTTTGATGAAATTAATAACAAGCGTACTGAACTGAAATATTGCCAATTAAAAAGCATTGTTTATGTGCTACAGTATAAAGCAACATTCCTTTTGAAGGAAAGGATAAATGATCCAATATAATGTCTAACTATCTGATTCTTAGCTTCCTTCACCTTCACCTTCACCTATCCCACAGTCTGGCTGACCCTTGGGGCACCACTGAAGATTTATACTACCAGCTTCCTCCACTCCTCGTGGTTCTTGGCTTTACGAAGTATGATGTTTCAGTCAAGGTCACTCGTTAATGTTGTCTTCCCATCGTTTCCTCTGCCTGCCTTTTCGTCTCCCTCCTTGTACTGTTCCATGTAGAATAGTCTTGGCCAGTCCAAATGATCATGTGACATACCCATACCACTTTACTTTGCATCTTTTCACTGAAGTCAGGAGGTCTTCATACGGCCCTATGGTGTTTCCAATTCTGATTTTCACTACCTCGTTGGTTATGTGATCTCTATACCAGATACTGAGGAGTTTGCGGAAACATTTCATCTCCAGTGCCTGTATCCTTCTTTTAATGTCTGCTGTCATGGTCCATGTTTCACATGCATACAAAAATATGGACATATGGACAAGATCCTATAACCGATTTTGAATGGGTGGTATTCGTTTTCGACTGAAACACTGCACATGTGTGTTACTTCCAGCCTGCATAGAAAAAGAAGAAAATGATAGCGTGAATGGTAAAAATACAACAATCGCGTAAACAAATCAAAATTGATTCTATCAGGGTTTTACAAAAGGTCTCTAATAAAAAATTTAAAATCATATCAATTCTTTAACCTCCATGTAACAAATAAAGTGGGATAGACTTCTTTTTTAAATTCATGTATGCTCCAAAGCCTTTCTTTTAGGAATGAATGAATGCATCTAATTAAGAACACAAACTGATTATTATCGAACATGTCATTATCAAGTCCCTAGATATCATTCTTTATATACTGTACATTTATCTATAGAGAGAATGATTGGAAATTCAATTTTAAATATATATCTAAAGGCTATCCTCCTACATACGTGGAAAAGGTTCTCTCATACTGTAACCACTTTGACATATAATCTATTAAGAGGTAATGACCACATCATCTTGAAAAGCCTTGTGAGGCATTTTTTCTATCTACACATATAAGTTATAAAAAAAAACATGAATGGTGCCACTTGTTGATTTCCCCTTTCTGTAAAGGAGGTTTAATTGAAAATTGTATAGTTTAATAGAACCATGATCATAGATTTGCAGGATATCCTCCTGAATATGATAAAGTTTATGGGTGAGTGTATATTACATGTAGGTACATAATAATTACAGTACTGTTTCATCAGGGTTAGCATTAAAACAGTTATAAATCAAATCATGAAAACATGAAAATATGAACTTGCAAAGATGCATTACAATTAATCTATAACTATTTAATTATATTGCGAAAGTGTATTGGAAAAAGAGGGAATGTTCACTACACACACTGATGAAACTTGGTTATCAAAGGGGAAGTCTACCTTGATATAATGATGGTTTTGAGAAAAGCAGAAAAACTACAGACAAAAAACTCAATGACCAAAACAACATGTCTGCAACTACCTAAAGAGAAAGGAAAAAAATCAACTACAGGCAATTTCGGAAAGAGTTCCATATATATAACCCCACTAAAATCGATGCACAGCTGTATAGCCTACCCTCACTCTCATCCTAATCCTAACCCAGCATACCCATATTTTTTCCTTCAATTTTAGTGGTGGTTACGTGTACATATGGAACTCTTGTCGTAATTTTGATGGCCTTGCAGGGTTCATCTTCTGAAACTTGCAAACATTACAAAGATGTATTTACAAAGATGTATTATAGAATCAGAACATAATTGCCGGAGTTGATTTGAAAGTTGTTGGAATGGTGTTAAATGCAAATTAGCATCTTGTGAATGGTGTAGACTTTATTTATTGACATTCCTCTTGCAATTTCTTTTTAAGGCTACAAACATTACTGTTATGATAATTGTAGATCTATCACATAAAAGATGACAAGTGACGTTTGAAATTAGATTTGGCTTCCTACATAATTAATCATAAAATGTCTCAAATTTATTTGCTTTGTGTTTCTGCTACGTGTATACATGGTGATGGTCTTTCTCTTGCTCCCTTATTACTCTGCAAGGAAAGACCCAGTATTTAACAGCTCATTGCAAAAACTATATTGTGTCTTGAGTGAAGCCCAAACTGGTTCCTGCTGCTTAGCCTTGGCTGCATTCTCCTTATAGTCTTCTAGCTCAGATCCTCTCTTCCACACTTCATTTCATTATCGCAATTTGTTCTTATATCTTATGGGTTACCGGTACATATCCCTAATCTATGTGAATCATGCATTATGTTGCTGACTGAAGAAAGCAATTTCTAAATTTGCAACTTAAAAGATCTAAGCATACGTCAAAGGGCTGGCTCAAAGAATACATAGAAGCCAGAAAAACAGGAAGGGGGTGGGGGGGGGATTGGACTCAAATTCATAAGATTTCACAAGAGGACTTTATGAAAGCAGGTCATTTTATACAATAAATAAATATAGTTGTACTTTGAATCATCTTCACATGAAAAGGACTTACAGGTAAGTAAATGTTTTTAAGATATTGTTACATGTACCTGCTACTGCTACCTGGAGCTAACCCTCGTCGCTGAGAAATAGCCTTGAAGTATACTGTTTGGTTGAACGGAAATTCCATTTCAGCTGTATACTACCGCAAATGTCTGACAGTTTGCTCCAAAGAAGACTGTAGTTTGGGTAAGAGCAATAGTTACAATTAAGTATAAGTATACACATGTAAAGTTGCATTTATACAGAACTATTACAGTGACATAATAACAATATTGCAACTTCCTGCGATCAAAAAGGGGAAGAGAGAGGTAGCTAGAGTGATTGAAAGTAAAAAAAAGGGAAAAAAAGAGGGAAAAAGAGGGATAAAAAGGTAGAAAGAGAGAGAGAGAGAGAGAGAGGATATAATTGAATCAGGAGCTGCCAAGACATATACATTTCTACTCATATGAATCTGCATAATAATATACAATACAAAAACTACATGTAGGTATTGTTAATACATGTTCATGCAGATCTGCTGAAATGGATGATATAAAATCAATGTTTGGTAGTTGTTGCTTAACTTGAAATAAATATTTGAAGAGCTGCATGAATAAGTATATTATTTTCTTTCAAATCAATGATGGTATTGTTTCCAAGAAATAAGAGTGACTTAAATTGAAAGTTTGTTTTAAAATGTAGAAGCCACAGTATTCTTGTGCACTGATGCATGCAACATGCTATCTTTAACATTTGAAATGTGATACGTCTAGCAAAAACAATCCTAACTTAAGTTTGTGGGGTAGTATTGTTCCTTGTACACAAATGGTATTTAGATAATACTAACACAGCACTGCCAACAAAATGAATGGATGAGTACCGTTTAAAACTTTAAAATGTATCCAATAAAAATATTGTTGCATATTCTTTTTAGACAGTAGACACCCTGTAGAAAAACAAAAATCCTAAGATTTTACTGCAAGCTATAATTATTATTTCATTTGGCATTGCAACAATGGAAACAATAAATTACTGCTAAAATGTATGGACAGTCAGATTTTATGCAAATTTAGTCTCAAAGTTACTATTCAGTGCGTATAATAAAAAAAATGTACCAGTTCCAACTTTGGTAACTTAATTATAAAGTTGATGTGCACTGTAAAACTTACAGGTTGCAATCCACAGCAGTCATTAATTTTGCACAGAGGGGGGGGGGGGGGAAACAAATTTCCACACCCAACCCTCTTTTAAAGACTAAAACCATAGACCGCTAAAACCAAGGAACGGCTCTACGTAATATGTACACTGTATACAATATATACCAAACTGAATGGAAATCATACCAGAGTTGAAGAATAAATGAAAAATAGATGTGCATAAGAATAACTTTGACATAGACACACACAAACAAAAATCCAATAACTTTTAAAAGGAAGACTGGCCAACTTTTAATGCTACATGTAGTATATACATGTAGGAGATTGCATATACTGTAGGGATAAGGGGTAATCTTTTGGAAATTGGATCAAAATAGAAAAAAAAAATCATTTAAAGGAGAAAACATTATGCAATTAATATCTTTGTACAGGAAATAAATAAAATATATCAATAAAAAACAACTACAAACAAACAAAAATAAAGGATAATCAGCTGATTATTGTTGGAGAAAAACATTATCTTTTTAATATGCAAATTATACTTTAGTTTCATTTATTTCTATACAAATTCAGACAAATTGCAAAATATTATGGTAATGAAAGATAACTGACCATGGTTAGTTAAATCTTAGGTAATCAATAGTATTCAATGGTTTTGGATCCTCAGAGAAACATGTATTTTAACTCAAATTATATTAATTAATTTAGCTTTACCTAATCTATAGAACATAATGGAAATTGAATAGAAAAGCTGTATTTTCCACTCAATAATATGACTCTTCTGAAAATATGTGCACATGTACATGTAATGTACATGTAGGGTCTTACTATATTAAAGATTTGTAATAAATAGTTTTTAAAATGGCATAAGAATACGAAGAGGGAGAAAGTGCAACATGGATGCTTCACATTATACACTGTCGCTCATATAGTTGGAATATTTTTGTTTTACCCCACTTTATGGAATTATTTTTAAAATAATTTAAAAATAATAGATCTAGATAATAGTATCCATTCTCCGATTTTATTGAATAATAATTTGACAATGTGTGTTTTGCGTGACTGCTAAAGCATGTGTATGCTACTATGCTTATCAAATAGGGGACCTACGCCCTTAAGTCATAAATGACAGTAACGAGGATTAATGCCCCACAAAAGGGCACTAATATAGCACATCGACACGGTTTTGATCCTGGGGCCTCACAGTTACGAGGCCATTGCTTTGTCACTGAACCATGACTGTACGAAGCGGGGGCTAGGATAGGGGGCAGTTTCCATAAACAAAATAAAAAACAGAAAATGAAATTTATTGCATTTTACCCCGGTCCCCAACATAAACAAATCCTCTGAATGGCCATGCATTATGGCTCAAAAGCTGTTCAGTTTTCTATTAGAGGGATATCAGATGGATATTTAAAAAGGGGTGATGATGTTAATGCAGAGGTGATAGAGAAGGGCAGATTAGAAAATAATTCTGAATTCTGAACCTTACAATTTTCCTTCTACATACCAAAGTAATTTACATTTCATTTATTTACTGACAAATAATTGCAGTCACTTTTGCAATCAATAATAGTCACTCTTTCCAGTTTATTATTCTCATACATGTATGATCTCCTTTTCTCTCTCTTTAAATATCTCTCTCTCTCTCTCTCTCTCTTTCTCTTTCTCTCTTTGCAGCTGCAAGTTCCAGGTACTGTTTTGTTTTAAGTTTGTGCAATGTTAAGCACCTAACAGGAATAAAGGTACATGGGTGTCATTGGAAATAGGGTATTAAGGAGGGTACTTTTGACAGACTTTGTTTCAAATTGGCATCCCAAATATCTAGCTACAGATACGGGGTAATAAAGTGGACATGTACATGTATGTAAAAGTAGCTGCACAAATCTAGAGTCTGCTTATCGTGCATTTTATAGAATGAAACGGGATAGTAACTTTGGAGCAAAATACTATAGAACATAAATCGGTTATACAAATATTAACACTTGGGATGAAGAACAGGAAATCTGAAAATTAATGAATCGTCATTGATGAGAAAAATAAAAAATCACATCATTTTATTCATTAGGTCATTTCATTGTGATGACGAGTAGGTGATTAGAATTTCAAAATGTACCCAGGAGAAATCTGCCCAGATAGAAAGCTTGTGACATATATTTACATTCAATATCATGCAGCACTTTACAGTTTTCTATTCTTCTGTTTTATTATTTGTTTAAATTTCTCCTTTTATTGAGATAACCCTATGTTAGTCTTTTTTTCCTTCTGTTTTCCTCTTTCTCTCATTTTCTATGTTATTCCTTTTTTATTGTCTACATCTTTTTTCTTCTTTTTTCTGTCCTCGCTTCATGTTCTCTTATTTTATCCTTCTTTTATCTTTTACTTTAATATCTTCTATTCATATACTGTTTTTTATATTCTTCTTTCACTTTCCCCTATTTCTGTCTACATAGGATATGACTTTTCACTCAGTTTTTGTCTTCTTTCATTGGTTCTTCTCTCTTTCCCTGTGTGTGCCTTTATTTTTCTCATTTGTATCTAAACAGTTATCTTTGTTCTTCTTCCTTCACTCATTTTCTCTTTCACACCTTTTTCGCATGTATTCTTTATCTTAAATGTTATCATCCTCCATGTTTACAATCAACTATGTTTATCTTTATTTTCTCATTCATATCACCTCATGACTGCGAATGGTGGTCATGTTTTACATAAAAATGTAAGAAAACAAAAATGACATAAACTCACTAATGCACAGAGAAGTTGCCCACTAATACCTTCCATTTTTTTATAAAGAAGAAGCATCCAAAGAACAGGAAATCATTAATAATTGGGGATGTGTCAATTTTGGTGGTGGCCTACCTCTTTGTTGAAGCGTACTTAAAAACACCAGAAAAATCTCACAAATTAAAAAATATAAATCCTTTTCACGATTTAGAATCTTATTTCCATACAATTCCATAACTTGGATCTCTGTCACCTTGATCAAGTGAAATTTTGAGGCTTTTTTTTTGGGGGGGGGGGCTGGTGATTTATTTCCCTTGTCAAAACTCACACACAAGTTTGAGAATACTCACAGCAGTTGTACTCCACCATAGCTTTACAAAATGTACCTGTTGAAGAGGCTTCAATATGTCTTGTGTTCTAGTATTAATAGCAGGGATTGACCATTCATAGATATATAAATGTACATGAGGAAAAAATTATTCAAAATTTCCCTTCAACTCTGAAACACAAAATATGTACGTGTAGCATAAATTACAATACATGTATGGGTTGAAGAGTCCCTGAATTGAGTTTTTTTTTAAATACAATGTAAGAGAAACAGAATGGCAAAAGTTTGAAATAAATCAGACCAATACTAAGAGTTATGAATGTTTGAAGTATGAGATCACTAAATAAATGTGAATCTCAAATTGGCAATTTGGTACATTCATGTAGACATTGATAACTCTTCTGTTTGTTGTCTACTTCACCTCTGAAACATACATGTAGCATAAATTACATTACATGTGTGAGTTGAAGAGTCCCTGAATTGGGTTTTAAAAAAATACACTGTAAGAAAAAGAGAATGGCAAAAGTTTGAAATACATGATGTAGACATGTATGGATAACTCTCCTGTTTGTTGTATACAAAACATAATCTTAAGTGCCTTCTTCCTTGTGGAAATTATCAGTTTATTTACAGGTCCTCTTAAGATATAAAGAACCTTCTGAGTCATACATGTACATGTTTTTTTTCTTTTTCATTTACATTTTAGTCATTCTGTGTGTTGGAACAAATGGAAAAGTTGTCCGCCACTACATCCTATAGACGTTACTGATTCAGCCAATTTGAAGAGCCCATACCTACATGTTTTAATGATTACAAATTTACAACTTCAAAAATGTGTACATGTAACTTTGTCACTTTTAGTCTGATTTAAATTTAAATCAAATTGTCCCCATTGTGCTTCTTATATTTGTTCAGCCTTCCACTGGTAGTTTGCTAATACTAGAGAATAAGGTGGATTTCCCTTTAACATTAGGTATATTAAATCTTCTGTGAGAAGAGAGATTATGGTGTCTGTTTTTCACTATTGCAGCAGTGCAGTGGCAGATCCAGATTGGGGGGGGGGGGCCGCGGGACCCCCTCACTTGGCCCCATAAACAGGTAAATTTAACCTTTTTTTAGATTTAAAAAAGACGCCCCCCCTGGAGAAAGGGGGGAGCAAAGGGGGGCCGGGGGTGGTGGGTGTTAACTCGGTGCTCAACATTTTTTCACGAATTGGGCCCCCTTTCAGCCGGCCCCCTCCCTTTCTGCAGACTGGATCCGTCCCTGCAGCAGTGAATTCCACTACAGTCACATAAAGGTCCCAATAGTGTCAACAATTAATTTGCATAAACTTCCATAAATGTGAGTGCAACCAAGATGATCAATTACAGAACAGGGACAACCAACAGCTTGTTCGCTAGACTGGTTAGAATAGCCTTAGGGCTAGGTGATAACATGAAATATGATATGGATGTCACTAAGCCTTAATTGGCACCCATATCGAGAGTGACACACCAAATTGCTATCCCTCCAGTATCAAATATTTACATTTTTTGTTAAATGTTTGTATTATTTTAAAGTGATTTGTATGAGAAGAAAGAAGAGTTTATATTACTAGTCCTACAGTATAGTAATACTAATCATACTAGTATTAACAGCTACCACCAGTGGGTAAGGTTATTTTAGTGTGGGTACTTCTAGTGGTTATTATGAACAAATTTGAATTTTTGTTTTATATCAATTATCAGTCTTGATAGGGGTACGGGTATCAATTAAGTGGCTCGGTAACATTGCCTCAGATTCTGAAGAAAAAAACTCCTGGATTTAGCTCATGCTGCAATCATGATTACAAACATTTAGGTCAGTCAGGAATCCCATGACTTTACAAGCCGATTGCCTAGCTGTCTGATTATCAAGATATTTATGATTGGAAATCAAAATTTCATTTTTTGTTTACCTAACAGTTTTTTATTACATTCATGTACACTACAGTCTTTTGGGGAAAATGAGTATGGTAAAAATGGTAACTCAAACTAACAGATTTTTACTTCTTTGAGGCATTTCTATCATGATCATTTTGAAGCGCAATTTTGTTTAGGGCTTCAATATTACACCATATCACAGGCACTGATAACACGTAGGGCCATACAGCTCAGATTGAATATTATTAAATGATGGGTATAGGCCAAGTGATATCAATGTTATTAGATCTACAACCTGCGTCTAGCAGCTACCATGAGCTGAGGATGCATGATGACACCGACAGTAGCCTATACGTGTGAAAAGTTGATGCACATGGGTCATATGGCAAGATTATTAAGAAATCTGATTTGAACGTCATATGCTACCTTACGTAAAGTCCACGCCTAAAATGCAATCATTAGAGTCACAGTTTTTGATATTTTATATCGTATTCCACCCAGGCCTGCAGGGCAAAACCACTCCAGCAAGGCTAGAGTCAATGCTTAGGCGTATTGTCCTCTAGCGCTGTTACATGTACGTGCTGAGAGGCAGCAATAGCACACGATGAACACATTGCACACAATTGCACACTAATGCACACAATGTATACAAAGTGGTTGATTAGCAAGTTTGACAGTAGACTCACGATTTGAATTTTTGAATTTTTCTTTCTAGTCTAGATCTATATGACTATAGACTAGATTCTAGATCTCTAAGTATAACTATAACATAGACCTAAGTTGAAAAAATTGTATGCTATTTAGGTGTCATCAACTCCCGGGCCCCCCCCCCCCCCCCCCCCCCCCACTCCGAGAACGGATGGACCCCATGCGTGTTACCAAAATGTCCTTTTCGTAACAAAAGAAAAAGGTCGACCCGTATTGACTTTACACACCGGACTTTTGCTGAAAAAGGCTTGTATAACAAAAGAAAAAGGTCGACCCGTATTGACTTTACCCCGGCCCCCCACGCAGGGGTCGGAATGACCGCATGCGTGTTACCAAAATGTCCGGTAAAGGGTACTTTTCGTGCGACAAAGTCCGGCCCGAGAATTGTAAAAAAAGGGGTGTATTTGACTTTTCACCCGGAGATTTCTTTAAAAAGGGGGTGTTTTTTCTTTTTTTCTCTCATCTCTTTTGACTCCTGAGAAATTATTCTGAATTTAGGGGGGTGCATTGAGCATTTTTCCTGATTTAGGGGGGTCTCCAAGGCAGGAAAAGCCTGTGAAAAGCCCGCGAAAGGGGGGTTCGAAAATGTTGGCAGTCCTCAGATAGGGGGTGCTTTCAAAAAGAGGGAACGAGCATATGCGTACCCTAAATAACACTGAGTGGGGGGGGGGGGGGCAGGGACTTTACACACCGGACTTTTGCTGCAAAGGGGGGGGGGGAACACGCATATGCATACCCTAAATAACACTGAGTGGGGGGGGGGCGGGCATCAACTATCACTAAAGTACCGATTTTGAGTGAAATCAGTTGAGTTTTGTACAGTGTAGTTTGAAATGCTGAAAATCAATATGAACAGTTTTTAATACACAGCTGCACAGCCAGGATAGTAATGCAGCTATGTGTGGGCAAAACCAGGGACATGGCTCGTGATGTCCACCAGTCTAGGTATCCTGCCGGGCGGCGGCGGGCCCGGCGCACCTGGTAGGGCTATTATTTCCATTTGAATGTGCAAGTTAGATTTATTTAAAAAAAGAATAAAATACGGTGTTACTGTAGAACCTACCTTAATCAGACGGATGGGCACATAATAGAGACCTATCTTGATGTCAGGATACTAATGTGGTCTAGTTGTTTCAGTCGGGCAACCGTGTTCGTGAAAGAGAAGAAAGACAGCTGCACGATGCGATGGAGAGTTAGCTCGAGAGCGGGCTGCCGTCGCGTCCGGGGCATGCATCGCAGGCGGTCAGATCCGAGCTTCCAGCGTGGCCGTGGATGCGCCAGATTCAGAGCGAGTGCTAGTTTCTCGAAACTGCCATAAGTCTAAGCTCGTGGAGATTTGGTAGAAACACGTGTTAGATCTCTATCACACGTTTCAATACGATGTCTAAAAAGTTAGACTTAATGACGGTTTCGTGAAACCTCCCCAGGTGTTCGGTGTCGGGGATCTGGGCAGCGTTTCATGAAACCGTCATAAGTACAAGTCCAACGACATCCCATTGAAATGTGTGTATTAAGTTTAACACACGTTTCAATGGGATGTCGGTGAACTTGTAGTTATGACGGTCTCATGAAACGCTGCCCAGATCCAGTGGATGCCTGGTACTGGGAGGCGCACGCCCCCCCCCCCCCTTTTTTTTTTCTCCCGAAAAAAATGTGTTCGCATACATATTCTGTTTAAGCATTTGGATAGGCCTCAGAATCTGCCAAAAGGCTAAGATTATCCGGGGACCGCATCCAGTTGAAGGCTTCATTCTCGCAATTTCGTTTATTTCAAGCTTCCTCCCCCCCCCCCCCCCCCCCCCCCTCCCCTGTAAAGTCTTTGATCTGCCCCTGGATGTATGGCCGGGTAACCTGGCGCTACAGTCGTTTGTAGAAAAAAATGTTGCTGGGCGCTGTCGCCTGGTTAATGAGTCTAACCACAAAAAGTAGGTCTTAAAATAGCGTTAATGACTACTGGACGCAAATCAAACACATGTTGGATGTGATACAAAAACGGGTCAATACATATTGCATCATTTTTCCAAAACTGGTCAATGACTTTAATGTCGCAGCTCGTATCGGGTGATTCAGAATATTGTCCATGAAGTTGAACTTAAGAGATATAGTGGCGGAGCCTAAGGAAAAGCAGAGCGTGTTGTGGATAGGCCCCTTAAACTACAAATGACATAATTAACTAAAGTAAAGTTTATAAAAAACTAATACACGCTAAAACAGGGAAAGGGAGATTGCAGGAATACGTGAACCGATGCTCACAATTAACTCAGTTCAGTTCAGTTTATTAGAAAACACATGGCATAGTTATCATGACGAACAAACATTATCCAAATTGAGACCCTAAAAAGCAATGCTTGTGAGTGGGGCCCCTGTGGAGGATGGACATCTCAATCCCATTGGCAAAGAGACCAACGTGTTTCAAGGATCTGCGCAATTCAAAACATGAAAGATGGTAGGATACGATCGATCATGGATACGATACAGTCTCACGCGCGCAGAGCCCCCAAAACAAGCAGGTCCCAGAGTCCGCCAACCGAGATAAAGAAGTTCATTTACAACAACAAAAATCATGGTAATGTACACAAATTATTACAAGGAAATGGCAAGGTTGTGTAACTTAAAAACATATTTACAAGGAAAAAAGCATGTATTAACAATAACTGATTACAAGGTTATATAAATTTAATACATTTAGAAGGACAAAAGCTGAATCACTGAATCACTACAAAAGACGAGAAAAAGGGAAGGGAATATATCTGCAGCTTATTGAAACAATATTACAATATAGTTTGTTCTCGATATGAGTATATTATAAACATAGTTGGTATGGTCATACCGTTAGTTACTCATTGTAATGAACAAAAGTATACAGCTTGGAGACAAGAATAGTCAGCAATCAGAAATGACAATTTGTATTCAAATAATAACTTTTCAATTTTCTTCTGAATACATGTACACTAACAGACCTTTTAATCATATAATCGACAGAATTCCAGAACTTAGGACCTGTATATATTAAGGTATTTTGAGCAAAGCGTGTTCTCGTTCTAGGAAGTGATAGGAAAACGTCTGTCGGGTAGGATATTCGTGGACTTGATTTCATTTCTTAAACAAATAAGATAGTGCCTGGGGCAGTTCGTTGTTACTCAGCTGAAACATGAGGCAGCCTAATTGTAAATTAAAAATATCACGAACTCTCAGTACTTTAGTATTAAAGAAAAGAGGGTTCGAGTGAGTACGAATAGGTACATTGTAAATTGTTCGTATTGCTCTTTTTTGAACAACCAGGATTGTGTCCAGTTGAAGTTTCAATGAACTACCCCAGGCAAGAAAACCATAGTTCAAGTAGGGAAACATTAAAGTGGAGTACAACATTTGCAATACATATGATGAGAACATAGGTTTCAGTTTGTATTTCACACCAGCATTTCTTGATAGTAATGAACACAAATAATGTGCATGTATTTTCCAGGACATTTTATCATTGATAAACAGGCCAAGAAACTTGGTCGATTTTACTTTCTTAATTTTAACATTGTTGAAATAGATATCTCCTGGTAAATCGGATATTGAATTGCTAAATAATATGAAATTAGTTTTGTCCAAGTCCAGTGACAGTCTATTCGCAAAAATCCACTGTGCAATTTTCTCAAGTTCCGAATTTACAGTTTCAACAAGAATTTGAGGATTCTGATAAAGAATAAAATATGCTTGAGTCATCTGCATATAGAATAAATGACAATAGTTGGGATGAAAATTTGAAGTCATTTATGTATGTTATGAATAATAGAGGCCCTAAAAGAGATCACCGAGGAACACCGCACGTGACAGGCTTGACACTCCATTCAATCCCATTTAATGAAACAAACTGTGTACGAATACTCAAGTAACTTTTGTACCACTCCCGGGAGAAGAGTTCAGACCATCACCAAGCTAGTACCTACTTTGTCTGCTCTTTATCTTGTAAATATAATTGTGAATCTGGACTATGTGACTCATCGTTTTTAGAGTTATAATAAATTATGCTCTTGGATATTACACTTCAAAGAAAGTCTCAGCATCTCTTCATTTTATGTACCTCTCAATATTCCAATAACCCAATACACTGATCCCAACACGACATGGTATGGTAACTAGCAACTCATGGAATATTCGGCTCCCACTGGAGCACCATGACAAAGATGACGGCACGTTGTTGAACGGTATCCATTCATATAGGTCATTGTTTTAAGTCATGGGTACTCCGATTTGAACGGCTGCTATAATAAATAGGTTGGATGCTGCTGAACTTAAAGATAATCTTGAGTTCTGGTAAAAAAAAAATATATATTCTCACAGAATCAAACGAAACTAACACCGAATGTTCAAGATTACAAATAAATGTCATTTGCCAAACAAGTTTGGTAGAAAATGTATACAGGCCGAATAATGAGCATACAAATATTAGGAAATCAAGGTGGGAAAAGAAGGTTAGTAGCCCCGACACCATTTGTGTAGTCCCATATACTGTGTACAGTGCGTGTTACTTTACGAAGACTGGGCCACATTTATTATGATTTTGATAACTCCAGAACCTTGCAGTACACATCAATACTTACATGCTACATGGTCAACTTTTTCTGATCCATTCCACACCTTTTCTATCACAATGCAATCGCATGACCAGAACTAAACTTTATCATTAAAGCGTTGGTCACATCCCACCGTGCGTATTTTTAGTCCGTACGGTTTTTGGGGAGGCCACGGCCGCCACGTTTTTCTGAAAACGTAGGGAGGGAGTGGCAAAGGCAGGGAGGGAGTACCGGCAACGCGCGTCACACGCACTGTGTAAGTACGTGGCCCGCACGCCACGCCTGGCCGTGAACGGTTGCGTGCATCGTACGTTACGCACGTGGTAAGTGCGTTGTACGTGCTTACAGCGTGCTTACAACGTACGGTTTCCGTGCGGTTGCCACGTAATCGTACGGAGGCCGTACTTACAAGTGCTGCTCACGTACGGAGTCCTTACTCACTCGCATGTTGTAAGTGCGTGCACGTGCGATGACCTCGGTGTTTATATAGGACGACATTCCGATGTTCTCCAGAAGTTCCAGCTGTTGCTGCCTCAAGATGTCGCCCATTCCACCGAAGCGACTATATACTGCATAAATCAGTGCGAACAACGTTCGTTGTAAGTGCTTACTCGGTACGGTTCACGCGAGTTCTGCGTCCTCATTGGATAGATGAACTGGGGAAGTGGCGAGTAAGCACGGACCACGCACTTATTACGTGCGCCTTTAAAAGACGCACGGAGTCAGTGCGTTGTGCGCTCGTTTGCAGTACCGGGCACGCACGTCACACGCACTGGGGTGAATCGGTAGCCCGAACGCAGCCCGAACGCAGCCCGAACGCAGCGAAAGTTCCTCATGCACTAAAAGTGCTACGGTGTGTCTGCGTGCTCCCAAATCCGTACGGAGGCGGTACTCATCACGAACGGATACCCAAATTTTGCCCACGTTTTCGCACGTAGACAGCACGCAGTTGCAAGTACGGCGGGATGTGACCACCGCATAACTCGTGTCACCTGTAATGGGCAAGATAACATATTCATGAGACATAATAACGTCACCGTATACCTGTTACTTAATAATCGGGCTATGAACTTATTGAATGCAACTCGTAGTTGTTGATAAATCGAAATAATACAATACTTTATTTCTTCAATTCATTATTTGTATCCACCTTTACGAAAGGGTGAAACAGCCTGCTATAATTTGATCTGCAAAGACGGCATATTCGCGAAACCGCATTTTGAAAGTTGATTTTCAAGAGTATTTTCACATTGCGGCAGACTCGTCGATTCAAGATCAAATCTCTTTTTTCTAGACAAGTTAAAAACTGCACTTATTGAAAAGAACTCACACATATCTATTGAATGCGAGAAACACTGTTTCCATGTTTTAGAAGATACTTGCGACAAATTACCTGAGGTATATCATAAGACATGATTACTCCATGGCAGCTCGAACGATTTCATCGTCAAGAATATGAACATACGTTCACAATTTTAAGTTTTTCAAATTGCAATAATTGTATTGATTTATATTTCAACTTAATTTTGAGCCATGTAAAACATTTTCCCCCTCTAAAACACATTGTATTAATCAATAAAGGGAATACAATATGTCCAGGCTACCTTTTCTTATCAAAAAGAGTAGTCATAGTGCCTTTTCAGTTCGGATGTTAATACAGATGCCAATATTATGAAAATGCTGAAAATAATGTACACAGTCACTATGAAATGTTTCAGGCTTATAGTATGTGCTAGATTTCTGCGATGAACCCTGAGCTGTCCCCGTGAGTTTCATGGATAACACATTGTATGTTTTGAGTCGATACGTTTTATGGCTCTCACTAATATTGCACAATCTATTTCTATCTGTGTAATGTATATAAACAGTATACATTAAATTTAACTGAAAAGTACAAAAGTCATTCGAAAATGTTTCAGGCCTAGTGTAGGCACTTTGCTGAATCTTTACGGGAACCTCTGAGTGGTCCTGTAGACTTTGGGGAGAATGCTACCATTAGGTACAAACTATTAGTTATAACTAAACCATGCGCAAAAGGTATACAAAACTTACAAACGACTTAGTATAAGCTTGTTAACAATTAAACAGAGCCGGTAAACCACATGAGGGCATTCTCTTAAAATTCATTAGTTTCAATCATTGTTAATAATAAAACGTTACATGTTATGTTTTGTTAAAGAAATGATTAAATAGAGAGATCATCAACAACTATTTACCAACATTTTTTTTCTTCAACGGCTGGTTCAAAATTATCGAATATTTGTAGGGTCCCACATATATTATGAATCGTTATACCTATGGATATTTCAGCCGTCTCTGAACCGATTCTGATCAAACAAAGATGATTTTGTCATTGAAATGATATGCTTTTTCAAATTTGACACTTTGTTTTAAATCCCATTAAATCATGGTGTTATTCTATTATTGTTTTTATCAAATATGTATATTTCTGTTCTAGCGTCAGTACTTTGCAACTTATGATGGAGGAGATTTTGAATGACATATTTCTGCTGAGATTGTCACAGCGGATTAATCTTGAGAATGTCCGCGCAGTGGAGTTCAGCGTATGCCTGGGATTCAGCACAGCCCATGGCCATGCTGCAGCGGATGGGGCCAATCTCACCATGGATCCAAAGAGCGCATTCAATACTCTCTTGTCCAAGTTTGTTATGAAACATGGACGGAAGAGAGAAAGTGCTCTGAATCTGAGAAAGATATTCCTAGAAAATGGAATGAAGGAGTCTGCTGATGTCATCAAAGCAGGTTCGTAAATTTTTCTTTAGTATGTTAAGTTATAACTGAAAAACCACATAGTGATGATACAACATTACTGAGCTCAAAAACAAAGCCTTTATGCATTTCAAATAATCAATTGTCAACACACTGGTCAAGATGTGACAGAACTATTGAAGAAAAAAGAAAATGATATTCCAGCTGCCTTCAATATGATATGTTTTAACTGGGTAATTGTGCTTGAATACATCCGATGAACGGGGTAATAATATTTGTAAAGGGTAAAGAGACGGAATTTCGTATTAACTCTTAAGCTGTTCCAATGAATGCATCCAGTACAACAGTGACTAAATCCAAAATATTATGATTATAATCATAACGCATTTTCCTCTTCGTTTCGTGCTTCAATTATTGTGCATGCATAATGCGTTTTGGAGGCTACGACGTAGAGTCACTGTAAAGTATTACGTGAATGGGAAACAGGGGCCAGACCAATTTATAAAATACTTTTCCTAAACATAACTCGAAAAAGAGTAGAGAGAGTCATTATCCTGTATACATTTTTTTCGACAAGGATTAACAATGTGCATGATTTGAAAATTTGTGTAATTTAGAGATTAATAAATTCTTAATATGGAAGACAAATAACAAAACTGTTGTCTCGCAGACAAAATTATGGTTGAATATAGTTTTATTGCAATGAAACTATGTATAATTATTTTATCGATCAAACGTTTGAAATTGTTTGAAAAGTGAGAAAAGATCCGAGTAATAAACGCAACACCGACTGAAATTGATCCTCTTCCAAATTTCAATTCATTTGATAGGCATAATTTTATTTATTTGAGTACGATGTCACTCAGTGGCGTAGCGTACGTTGGCTCAGTCATTCATGACCAGTCTTAAGTCTACTAATTATAGCATAATACCTTTTTCCTAGTCCATGACTCAAGCCTGGATTTTTTTTTCCACAGGGGCTCTTTTTTAATACAAATTTCCATTGATAGTCCTAAATTCTTTTTTACCACTTTATCATTATCATTTATTGAAGTCGGCATTTTCGCTCTTACAAGTTACGTGGGTTTATTGACTTTCATCCCGTGATTACATTTTCTCTATTTCTTCCTGTTCTGCACATTCCTCCTCACCATTCACAGCAACGTTATTACATTGTTTATTTAGTTTTTACCATATTATTTCCACAACATATTTGGTCTTCCTCTTCTTCTCAATATGCTCTCATGTTAAGGCGCTTGCGATCGCCTCTAGCTTCAGCAGATATGGCGCGGCAGCGTCTACACCGGTACTACCTATAGTCCGCAAGTCTTATAGTGCAGACTCTCTGTTACGACTGACCAGGGTTTGTGCCTGCAAACTAGGTACTACCTGCGCGGTACAACTGCTGCTGACGGCCGCACTGCACTGCGGGCGTATCGGTCATACTCATAGAGATGTGGAGGTGGGCGATATAGCGCCATTTTGAGGCGAATAAGCGTACATTTGTTTACAACATGGCGGCCTCGAGACACCGATACATCCAAGCGAAGAATCCTGCTCGCTAATCTTACTTTCATAGTCCCATGTCATTGATTGTTTGAAATTCAATAGTGTGTAAAAGTTATAACAGAAACGATAATCTTTATTTTATAATTCCACGGGGGCGATTTTAAATTTTGCAATCGCCCCCGTGTATTTTCGAGCCTTAGTCACTTTACCCTTTTAGGGGTTGAAAATTTTTGCTCACCCCAATATCGTAATATCATCAAATAGGGATATTCATGGAGGAAAAAGACACTTTACTATCTTTGATATGTTTTTTTCCTTTTCAAAATATGCAAAGTGATATATATTTGGGCATCTTTCAGTTTCTGATACTTTGTTTTCATGAAGTTGACGTTATTTCTTAAATACATCTTTAACATAGGCTAGGTGTAGGGAATTGGAGACCGTAGGGAATTGGAAACCACCAAGCTTGACCCCATCACTGTCTGTCCGTGTTGGCTACAATATTGATATAGCGCCATTTATGGCCTTTAACAACACTACTGCATATATCAAATTCATTTCGAACACTACATTGCGTTCTTTCTCCGAGGAGATTGGAAAAATTGTCCAAGATAAGTAATTTCGATTGTAGAATTTTGCTCTGATATAAACACACAATTTTCACTGAATGTTGTGGTGTATGCAGATATTTAGGTGTGTCTCTTAAAAATTAGTTTTTAAAGAAATGTTATGAAGTGTGCCAGCCATCACAGAGAACTTATGGCCAGTGTGTGTTGTGAATGGGTGTTGCACTATGAAAGGTGTCTGATCAGAAATGTGTGTAGGCAATGAGGGACACCAGGTTCAAGATGGGGGTCAATTGTTGTGAATGTCGAGTATGTCGAGGACAGTCGATGCTGATTGGTTAATTGAAGATTATTTATTCCAGATTTTACATTAAAAAACAGTTTAAATAGTACGAAATTTCGAAATATATAGATAAGATAGGCAAGGTAAAACACAGTGTAAAATGTGGGGAGCCTAAGTAACGAGCATAGCTTGTATGCAGGCGCATAAGCAGGAATTTTTCAAGGGGGGGGGGGTGTTTAATATTTATAAATCCGGCCGAAAATTTTGCAACGACTCAGCCAGCCGCTGAATAAGCGGGGGGGGGGCGGGGGGGGGGGGGGGGGGGGGGGGGGTAAGAGTTCCCTTTTTATTTTATTTTTTTGAGTCCCCCCCAAAACGCAACGACTCAACCGACCACTGAATAAGCGGGGGTGGGAGGGGGGGGGGGGGGTGTAAAAGGACATTTTTTTTTGGTCTCGAAATTCATGTCATCTATGCAACAGTACCTCTTATATACATTGTTAACATTTTGTTCATTCTGTATTATTAAAAAATGCAATACTATATAAGTGTATTGATAGGAAACTGAGCAGTTGTAAAACTATTTCATAGAAGTTTATAGAAAAAATCTTTGATTTGTACATGTTCATTACAATTTCTTTATTGTTTTTATTGGTTTTTTAATTGAAAATTCTCTGAAAATAATATTTCGTAACGCTAGGAATTGAAGTGATATATTGTCTGTTCGTTTGCGGCATAATTCATATTCTTTTAAAAACACTGTTCAGTACCGATTTCATATATCGAAGGCAACTCGATCTTATGCGAGTTATGTCTTCGTAGAAGTAGGCTTCCTTTCTGAAAACGTACACCATGTTCGCTATCATGGGAAGTTTTTCTTGCGTCCATTTTGTCTCAATATCCATATTTTTCGTAATCCCATCGATTTCTTGTTATTGACCTTCACAGTTTTGGAAAGACTGAGTTTAATACCCCTGAATACTTTCATGAATTGCAAGTTTAATTCTGCATTGTAAAAATAAATACGTCCTTAAATATTCTGTTTAGAACATTTTCCAAATCTCTGTAAAGATTATCATCGAAAATCTTGACCTCGAACAGCAGTGCTGCCTAGATGACGATCAAGAGGACTACGTACGTTCTTGTTATGAATGAATGGGAATTTGGCTACTATTATTCACTCCCCTTGATCAACGCTTAAAGTGAAAAGGAAACATTGCGTTTGGAATGTATAACCTACTTAAGTAAATCCTGATTTCCGCTAATTTGTTATATTCAAAGGGCAACACCCAAGACCAACTCCGGCAGCTAAAAAGAGGAAGGCTGAAAGCTCCAAGGATCCCGAGAGGTATGTAGTATACAGAATCACATACAATATATATTGACTATTTCCAACATTTTATAGGAGTAGTGTTCATGGCTCAGTTTAAATCCCTTAATAACATTTTACTACTGTCTAAATAATTATCATATGATCTTTACAATGTATACTATAACATCTTAATAATGATTTCGAATGTTATTGGGAAAAATATGACATAAAAGACATCAAGTGATAGTTCATGAGATTGTCCGCTTGGCAAAATCGATCAAATAAATACCTTAAGGAAAAGCGGTGGAAGGGGATTAGGGGAAAACCTTTGGAATTTAACTATAGATGTTAATTTAAAAGTACACACAATTTTTTCAAGCCAGAAGCAACCTGAGTAACAAACATTTTATCTTTCTCTCTCTTTCTTTCTTTACCCCCCCCCCCCCTCCCCCCCCCCCCCCACACACACACTTCATTAACAATATATGCAATGAATTGATATTTAAACAAGCAGAGAGAAGGGCGATGAAAAAGGTACGTGTGATAAGAATTTGTGTTTCCTTTCATTTTATTTTTAACAAAATTAGAGCTGGCTAAATATTTTCGAAGAAATTGTAAAAAATACAATAGTGAAGGTTTTTAACTCTTCGCTAACTTTGCAAATAGTCACGGATGCAACATTTTTCAATTCTAAGGGAATGGACTGAGTTGTTGTGAAAGTATCTCATAGAAGTTTATATAAAATAGAGTTGAAGGCGCTGTTTACTACTGCTGCCACTCTCAGGATGCTCTCCTGATTTTGTGTTACTATATGTGTTTCCTGACTACTATTGCCTTCAATTTTTATATCAACATTCATTTTGGGACCTTGTCATCCTACTGGACAGTGTTTGAGTGGTTTTTCATGAATGATTAAAGCGAGATTTTAGGATATGTTTTCGACTGATTTTGCTGCACTTTCACTTGTACTGCTAGCAGTGTTAAGCTACAGTACAGAGCACCTATTATGCGGAGGTTCAAAGGACTGCATTTTGAATAGCAACATTGACAAAGACTTTGACCATTTTAGAGTCTTATGTCTGAACCGTGAAATGTCTAGACACTGGACCGTGCATCAAAGCCCTTCAACAATGGAGACAAAGCCCATTCATGGTCTCCGGTATTCAAGGTCCAGCCTGATTGCATTGAGACATTCAAGATGTGCTAAGGTCACACCATCAGCAGATGTACTATCCCTACTGAAGGAAAATGGCATTCTGAGGTATCGAGGTTGCCGAGCTGGTAACAGAGCAAGAAGGAAACAACTAGTGAGGTCAACGGGAATTGACTCTTCCAATGTTGTTATTGATGCAAATGTCGGAAATGAAACATTACAGCATGTATGTCACTGGAATGCTCGCTCACTGAGACATAAATCTCTTCTTCTTCAAGACTATGTCATCACCAACGAAGTTGATGTAATGTTTGTCACAGAGACATGGCTGACTGAAAATGATGACGCTGTAATTGCTGAGGTAACACCACCTGGTTATACTTTCACCAATGTTCCACGCACTGGCGGTCGTGGCGGAGGTGTTGGTGCTCTGGTCAGGTCTGATCTGAAACTACATCAAGTGACTATTGATCCTCATTTTACAACATTTGAGCACTGCATTATTACAGACAAAGCTCGTTCGGTGAACTATGTTGCTGTGTACCGTCCACCACCATCCAGCACGAATGGTCTGAAAACATCTACGTTCCTCGAAGAATTTGACAGCTTCATCGATGACATGAATCAGACTCCTGGGAAGCTACTGCTTTTAGGTGATTTGAATGTCCATTATGACTGTCCCGAGAGACCTGATGTCGCACGCGTTGTAGATACGCTGAAATCCGCAGGACTCAAGCAGTACATATCAAAGCCAACTCATCGACACGGCCATACATTGGATGTAGTGATTGCGAGGGAAGATGAGAATCTTCTCTGTTCCATACGTACAGATCCGAGCCTCATGTCCGACCATGTAGCCGTGAGCTGCATGATCCGTGGTGAAAGACCATCTACAGATGAACGGCCACAGGAATATCGCAAATTCAGCAACATTGATCACACGTTGTTTGCCGATGATCTTGCCAGTTTCCTTGACAATCAACCCTTGGCGGAGGATGTAAACAGTTGCGTGCTCAATCTTGACAGAGACATGGAGCGTGTCCTGGATATCCATGCGCCTGTATGTCTCCGCACCACGCAAGTTCGTCACAGGCCAAAGTGGTACAACGAAGAAGTTGATGCTGCAAGACGTGAACGCAGAAGACAGGAGCGGAAATGGCGTAAATCCCTTAAAGTCAATCCCGATAGCGATCGATCGGCCTACTGTGAAGCTAAAGCTGCTGCAGCTGAAGCTCTGTCAAGGGCTAAACGGTTCTACTACAATGACCTGTTTTCTGAAAGTACTCCAAAGGACATGTATAGAGAACTGAAGCATCTTCTGAATAAGAGTAAACGATTTCTCCCAGATGCTGATTCATCAGTTGAGCTTGCCTCTACATTCTGCACATTCTTCAGTGAGAAGATCAGAGACTTGCGGAGATGTATAGATGACTTAAACGTTGACGAATTGGACAATCCAAATGGTATGGCAATCTCAGCCCCTTCATTCGTGGAGTTCCAGTTGGTCACATCAGAGGAGGTTCAGAGGCTGATCAAACGCTCACCCAACAAGACATGTCCTTTGGATCCTCTTCCAACGTGGCTCCTGAAGCGTCACCTTCCTGTTTTGCTGCCAAAGCTGACGCATATCATCAACGCATCGTTGGCATCAGGCGATTTTCCATCATCTCTAGGTGTTGCATCTGTGACACCAGTCTTGAAGAAGCCAGGACTTGACAAAGAAAGAATGAAAAACTACAGGCCCATTTCGAACATAAGGTTTGTAGCCAAGCTTATGGAAAGAGTCGTCTCATCACAGTTAGCCAACTACTTGGAAGACAACAGCCTTGGTGATCCTAAACAGTCTGCATATAGGAAAAATCACAGTACTGAGACTGCATTGGTGAGTCTTCAGAATGATATCCTATGTGCTCTGGATGATCGGAAATGCGTCATTCTACTGTCGCTAGATATGTCATCTGCATTTGACACTCTTGACCACACGATCTTGCTGACAAGGCTTCGGGATGAATATGGTGTCTCTGGCACAGCACTGCACTGGTTTAGATCATACCTGAGCAACCGACTATCACATGTGCGAATCAGAGGAGTGAAATCACTAGACACCAGGTTGGAGTTCGGTGTCCCGCAAGGATCGGTGATGGGCCCGCTGCTCTTTACGCTCTACTCGAAACCTGTATCTGATATCCTTTACAGTCATGGCATAGGCTATCATGTATACGCCGACGATATACAGGTGTATATACAATGCGACCCTTCTAGCCAGGACTCTGTTGATCATGCTGCATGCAGACTACGGGATGCAATGAGAGATGTCTACAGGTGGATGACATCCAACAAATTGAAACTTAATCAAGACAAAACTGAGTTAGTAGTCTTTGCTTCGAAAGTCCATCAACGATTGCTCCAGAACTTCACTCTAACTCTTCATGATGGGACTGTGATTAAACCGTCAAAGAAGCTGCGTATTCTTGGCGTCGTCTTTGACAACCTCATGCTGCCAGATGTTCACGTCTCAAATGTAGTCAGGACTGTCAAATATCATATCCGGAACTTATGCAGGATTAGAAAATATCTTGACGAAAGTACCACTCATGCTGCAGTCCGTGCCTTAGTTTATCTCGTCTTGATTACTGTAACAGTTTGTTGAGTGGCACAACAGCAAAGAACATTCACCGTCTTCAGCTTCTCCAGAACCAGTCTGCACGCCTCATCTTCAAACAACCAAAGAGCACACACACCACGCCCTTGTTGAACTCTCTGCATTGGCTTCCTATTCAACAGCGAGTGCTCTTCAAGACCTCCACCCTTGTCTTTAAGTCGTTACACTATCTCTCTCCCTCATATCTTACTGATCTCGTTCATGTTAGGCACTCCAGTTACAACCTAAGATCCAACACTCGTACAGTTTTAGATACCCCAAGGTGTCGAACCAATGCTGGTAAGCGGGCATTCATAGCCACTGCTCCAAAATCATGGAACAATCTCCCCAATTTTGTAGAAACTGCTGATTCTCTAATGACTTTCAAAAAACACCTCAAAACACACTTGTTTAACTAATGCCCGCTTACCAGCACTTGTTCTTGCTCTTCTATTACCTGTCTTACCCTTTATTTTGTTCATTCCTATATTGTTACATACATGTCTGTTGTTAAGCATCTTTCTATTTTGTTAATTGTTCATTGTATATGTTAATTAAGCGCTTTGTATCTACTTGTAGAAAAGGCGCTATACAAATGTTCATTATTATTATTATTATATTATTATTAATTTGTACATGTTTAGTAAAAGATCTTTATTGCTTTCAATATTGAAAATTGTCTGAAAAAGCAGGAAGGACTGAATGTGTTTCCCTTGAATACTTTCATGATTACCTAGTTCAAAAATGCATTGTACATATAAATACATCATTTTATATTTAATTTAAAAAAAAATTCAAATCTCTGTTAAGATAATGGTTCAACAAGATAAAAAAACTTAAACAGCAGTGCTGGCTAGTTTAAAAATTACGAGGATTAAGTTTGTTATCCGTATAAATGAATGATTACATAAATGAAAATTTGGCTAGTAATATTACACTTCCCTTGATCAACTCTTAAATTGAAAAGATGGGAAACTTTGCGTTTGAAATGTATTAGCTACCTAAGTAAATCATGATTTCTGGTACTTTTTGAATTCAAAGAGCAACACCCAAGATACACTCCGGCAGCTAAAAAGAGGAAAGTTGAAAGCTCACATGATCCGGAGGGGTATGTAGTATACAGAATCACATACAATATATTATTACTGTTTCTAACATTGTATAGGAGTATTGCTCAGGTCTCAGTTTCAATCCCTTAATAACCTGTTTCTATTGGCTAAATAGTTATCATAGGATCTTATACCATATTATTAATGTTTTCGAATGTTGACGAAGTCTTGATTGTTCTAAACATATCTCGAGGTTCTCCAAATTTACAGTGAATTTTACATAACCACAAATGGGTCGGTAGAGCACAGTCCTAGAGCACACTGTTGTGAATAATGCACTAACCAACCCTTCTTTAACCTATGCTTACATTTTAAACTTGATTTAAAACGTTGTGTCGCTCAGATGATGAAATTGTAAATAGTTACATATTTAGTTTTTTACAATACATCTATCTTTTAAATGAATTTGTAGATATAAAAGTGACACACTTCCAAATTATGACAAAATTGTAGCGGCATCATCAATTATCTTTCAGTTGTTACAAGGTGGCTAGTTCTACTACTACTTCTACTACTACTGCTGCTAAAAAATGAAATAATATTCAAAGAATATTTAAACGTGAAATTTGTGATATATACCGATGACACGCTAGGTCTCATAAGTGAGGTAAACAACTGGTTGGAAGTATACCGTTTCGAACAGTTTTGGAAACTAGATTATCTTCAATTGAATATTTACAAGAACGATAGAAATGATTATTGATTTTCGGACCGTTCGTTCGTGTCTCCTTAAATCAAGATTAATGTAATCTTGATCTTCGGAGTAGTTGCTACAACCGGCCGTGTCAGACACGTTGCCCCGGGATGCGAGATAGGACTCTTGTAGCGTGCCCCCATTTAAAGGTAGGCGTTACTAATGCAGCTAGAAGGGATTAGACCACACAGCGAGCCAGCGAGGTCAGTGTGACAGGTGGCTATCTCATTAACTCAGCTCTCATTTAACATAAGAAAAAGAGGATCATGGGGGACCAACAGGCACCGATTTGGGAAGTTTTCTATATAGAGGGAGCAAGTAGCTACTTAAAACAATTATACAATAACAGTTAACATTACATTTAATTAATAGTATGAAACTATTAAAATTACTCTCATGTTACGGGAAAAATATTGCATATATATATATATATATTATGAATCAATTGATTTGGTTGATCCAGTTCGATGGCACAAACACGGCACTACTGGACAGAGATCCTAATAATTACAGAGCTTGGTCTTGTTGCTCTGTTCGCCAGCAGTTTAAGGATATGGAATCCCGCGGCACATTACTCACCAGAGTTCTAACAAGCCAAGCTTATACAGAGCCTATACTAAGTAATGTTGTGCATGTACCACCCACCCGATCGATCAAAAACTCATAACTCATAACTGAATTTAGAAAAAATGAAAATGAAGAAGGAAAAAAAGAAAGAAGAAAGTAAAAAGAAAAGAAAAAACACGAAATGGTAACCATCTAAAATGTCATAGTTGTGATAAATATCTATAAAGGTTTATCAAGCACCAAAAATAAATAATATCATGTTCAGGAAAAGAATATATACACTTTGTATTCTTCTTTCGTGTCCTCAAATGCTCTGCCAGGCCTTGGCACACTGAAGAGCCTTCTCATTTGCTGCCCCAAGGTCTTCCAGGCAGCATTGGTCAATTAGGAGTGGACATCTTAATAGGTGTGACATGGATTGGACGGATGTTCCACACTCGCAGTTGGTGTCGGTGTCGTCAGTAAATCCCCATGTATTCATGTTATATTTACATCGCCCCACCCCTGTGCGAAGCCTATTGAGGGACTTCCACGTCTTCCAATCACATCTATGGCCAGGGGGCAGCTGTTCCTTGGTCGGGATTGGTAGCTTTTCATGGTGGTGGTTTTCGCGACGTTTCTCTTCCCACAAGATCACTCTGGTTGAATGAGGAGGTTGTGACAGTGGCTGGGCTGTATGAAGGAAGCTTTTCCTTGACTTCAGGCGGGTATGGGCCGGTTGATGCGAGTAAAGGGGATGGCGGGTGTCCTCAACTTGTCTGCTGCGTTCAGTCCTACTTGCAACTGTTCTGCGGACCTCGGATGGAGCAATGCCGGCCAGGGAGTGCAAGCTGTCCACATTCGTGGGCTTGAGGCAGCCAGTGATGCATCTGCAGCTGTCGTTGAGTGCTGCATCAACTTTCTTTGTATGGGATGATCTTCCCCATACAGGGCAGGCATATTCTGCTGCAGAGTAACACAACGCAAGAGCAGTTGACCTCAGCGTGGAGGAATTGGCACCCCAAGATGAGTTTGCCAGTTTCCGTAGGAGGTTGTTCCTTGTCCCAACTTTACCCTTCACCTTTTGAACATGCTGTTTGTATGAAAGGGTTCGGTCAAGAGTGATTCCAAGGTAGACAGGGTGATTGCAGTATTTCAATGAGACATCGTTCCATTTTAGGGACAGCTTCCTCCCAGCATTGTAGTTGCGGAGATGGAACAAGCTAACCTGTGTCTTGGCAGGGTTAGCCTTCAGATGGTTGTTGTTGTAGTAGTCTGTCAGGTTGTCTAGTATAGAGCTTGTCGAGAAGTATACGGTGGTTAACAGTGCCGGAAACCTGCTTGCTCTGGTATCAGGTGTTGTTCTGTGACTGGCCCCAGTCTGTTCAGGATGAGGCGCTCAAAGAGCTTGAAGAGGTGGCACAACAGGGAGATTGGTCTGTAGCTCTTTGCTTCGTTAGGGTCTTTCCCTGGCTTGAGGATAGCAATCACACGGGCTTTCCGCCAGATTTTAGGAAGCTGGGAAAGGGTTACGCAGTTGTCGAACAGAGAGAGCAGCCACTCCCGTGTATTGTGCCCAAAATGTTTGATCTGTTCTGTACGTATGTCATCAAGACCAGCTGCCTTGCCATTCTTAAGGGAGTCGATAGCCGTCTGGAGTTTCAAGTTGTTAAAGTACAGGGTAGATTCTGTGTCAACCTGTGGCCAAGGATTCCTTTTGTGGCGTTTCTTGTGTGCCGATTTGCCATTCAGGAGAAGTTGGTGGGCAACCTGATCTGAAGTAACATTAGAATGGGGTGTAGACTTCTAGGGATCGTTACTGATTTTCTTAATGGTAGACCAAGCTCTCTTACTGTTGTGCGTCATATCAACACCCTCAATGAGATCTTGCCAAGACTTCCTCCGTTCCTCTGATATTGCTGCCATGTGGAGCTCACCTGCATTCAAGGTTTCCTCTGAAAAGGGGTCTTCCTCGTAGAGTTTTATGTACTCCTTGTACATCAAGGCACTTTCAGCTGATAATCCAGGTATGTAGTTTTCCATACACCCACGTGGAATGTGCTTCCTGGATATCTCCTGTACAGTCCGGACGAATTGGTCGTAGTTTGCCGGGACTGGGTCAAGATCAGATAAAGCTTCATCTAGATCGATGGCGAACTTCTCCCAGTCAGCTTTACGAAAATTGAAACGGCGTCGTAGGGGAACTCTCTGAGGTACCACAGCAGCAGTAATGTCAACAAGTATTGGTCTGTACGTGTTGTGAATGTGGTATTGGCTCTAGGACTCTCTTCTTGGTTTGGCATGATATTCGTTCACTTGTAAAGGATAGGTCTAGATTATAACCTTTCTTCCATCGACAGCTATTGAAGGAATGGGGGAGCTTAGCATCATGGACTAGGTCAAGATGATGTGCCTCTGCCCAGGCCTCAGCAAGGTCACCGTCCTCATTTGTTTCTTCGTATCCCCACGAGGTGCTATGGCTGTTAAAATCTTCAATAATAACATTAACAAGGTCATAGTCGAAAGATTGAGGTTCAGTAAAGGCAAATGTAGATCCCGGTGGTTTATAAACAGAAGTGACTGATAGTTCCCCCATGTTGACAGCAAGGACTTCTATGTTATCCTCTTCAGTCAGTGAGGTCTGATCGATGATCACATCTTTCCTAACAAAGATAGCACTTTCATATTTCTCATGTGGCCTCTATATAGCCAACTTCATTCCAGGAATCCTCGGTCGAATGTGTTGGTGGCCTCTGCGGGTCTCTTGTAGACATAATGCTACACAGTCGTTCTCTTTGCAGAGCTTTCCAATGAGTTGTTGTTTCGCTGTTGAAAACCACTCAGTGTTGATGGACATCACTGTTACCTTCCGTCCTGAAGAGGATGCATGCTTCCGGCGACAATCAGTGGGAGCCATTATTAGGTAGTATTTACTTGCTGGTAAGAGTAGATGAGATGGATGGATGATGGTGGTGGCAGAATTAGCTCAGGACGATGTCCAGTTTCCAGCCCCGCGACGTGGACACTTAGATAAGTAGACAATCAGCAGAGTCTTCTATTGTGACGTCACACTCAGCTCAGCTCAGAATTTTCGGACCAAAACGCTCATATGTATTGCCTACGAAGATAAAACAAGAAGAAATAGATCTTGTGGAATAATACTTACAATATGCAGCTTAATTAATGGAATTTTCTCAGAGTAAAGTCGTGTTTTTGAAGACCTAACAAAGAATGAATGTTCCTTTGAAATTAAAATCGTTTCGATTCATATATTAAGTCGTCTAAGATCATACAAACATCCTAGACTGAGGTGAAAGGCCTTTGTAAAATCCAAACTGGCTGGTCTGAAAATGTGTCATGAACTCATCAAGGGATAGTTCATGAGATTGTCCGATTTGCAAAATCGATGAAATCAATACCTTCTGGAAAAGCTATGGGAGGGGGGGGGGGGTAAGGGTAGACCTTTGAAATTTAATCGTAGATGTTTACCAAAAAGTACACGATATTTTTTAAAGCCAGAATCAATTTGAGCGGCACATAAAATATTGCTTAATGAAATACCAAATGTTAATAAAACCATTCAATTAACGACGAAGAAGAATGAAGAGATGCTAAAAACCCCACACTATTAGTTGAAGAAATCTAGGCCATGTTCCCCAATTATTGTGTTGGTATGACAGACGATTTCACAATAAACATATAGTCAGGTCAAGATATGGTTTGACCCAAAAAAAATTGCAACAAAAGGTTTTTCAACGGTTTCTAGTAGTATTCGACCTCAGGAAGAACATACTAAAAGTAGACCAAAATCGAAGATTCAGATAGCTGTTATTTTCAAGATGGCGTCCAAGATGGCCGCCGATACCTAGAAATGGCCATAAATCACGTATTATCTCTCCTAGAGACATAATTTTAGTGTCTATCCCATGGTTTCGGGGGTCAGAGAATCCATTGAGACAAGTAAGAATGGTTTGTGATGGTCTAGGAAACCTCGTGTTGTTCATGTCATCTTATAGCGCATACATATGTAGATCTTCATGTTCCTTTATTTTGATGAGGTATGTACTTTAGTAAGGAAAATCATCTTCTGCTTTACTATCAAGTTACTCGTTAAATGGATTGTGGCATTCATCAAGTTGGCAAGGACAACACACACACACTGTTACATGGTAGTCCGTAACATGTGCAGGTACAGCAAGGTGTGCTACAAGCAGAACAGGAGTTGCAATGAATCAACTTAAGAAGATTACTAGGTATACAGCCTCCGTATTCAACATTATTGTCCTCTAATTTCCAGCCCCAGTATGTGACTTCCATGTCTTATAATTCACTCTCCATCCATGCCATGACTTGGTAGTATGTTCTGAGGGAGTGGAATTTGGTGGAGGCTGGCGTAGGAGGGAGTCGCATTGGCAATTTTCTTGACAAGGAAGTTGTATCGTAATGATGCAACTGAGTCATTTCAGCTACAGCAGCAACCAAACATGAAAGACGTTGCTTCGATACCAAGTTCCTCAATTAGTTCCTGTGACTGACTTAATTGGAAGAAGAAATATACTAGTACTGGATTTTTCTGTGGGGCTGCATTTCACAAGCTTCTGGAAGACTGCTCTCTTTCCGATTCCGAATATCCTGGAAGTCGAATCGCAACCAGTGTAGGCATGTCCTGTGACTAACTTAATTGGAAGAAGAAATGTACTAGTACTGGATTCTTATGTGGGGCTGCATTTCACAAGCTTCTGGAAGACTGCTCTCTTTCCGATTCCGAATATCCTGGAAGTCGAATCGCAACCAGTGTAGGCATGTCGAAAAAGTAGTTGTGAGCATAGATCTTTACCCAGGTCCACTTTTAACGTACGGTACTGATAAATGTTATACACCTTCGGAGCCTTGCATTGCTGCATTGTAAGAGTGGAAGTATAGTTCTCTGCTATCTACATCCGCGTAATGCAAGAGTAACACCAATAGGTCAGTCCCTTCTCAAATCAGAGTAGTAAACTGACGACGAAAAGAATTCACTGCAGCTTTAGCAATATGTACATCTGCATCTGCAGGGGAAAAGCTGTCAGAGGCAATGAGAGCAACAGCTGACAGAGAAGGATGGCGTAAACTTTTGATGGCCACAGCAGCGCAGCTAGCGCCACCTGACTGAAGAATAAGACATCTGCATCCCCGGATACATTGCTGACGGTGCAATTATTCTTCCTCAGTTCCTCACTAATGAGATTCATGAGTCCCTGCTTATTGCAGTCTCTTGATAAAAACTCATCCTTCTTGCCTGAGAATACTGTGTCTACATTGAATCTGACAACTAGATGGGCATTAATCTGCCTACGTCGCTGGTGTGTATTATCATTAATTGACGGCCCTCCACCATAGCCGTCAAAAACTACATTTGCAGAACCATATAGGGGGAGGGGTTGTGAAATCAGGATATGATCGTGCTATTCTGCCAAAGCTGTCTCCTGTCTTCCATGGTACCCGATGCACCAAGGAACCACCATCAAGGACATACTGGTCTGTGTTCTTTCACGGCTTCACCCGACACTTTACTTGCATGATCGGTTGTAACATGAGCTAGCTGAGGCTTCTTAGCCTTCCGAATGACATTCCTAGCCTCGAAAAGCACAGGTAGGAACGGACCGAGCTCAAAGCTCATCACCTCTGCTACCTCAAGTTCCCCCTTTTTTAACTACCAGGAACTGTTGAAACAGCAAAGCAAAGCAGCAATTATTGTTTGCAGGTACAATTTGTACTTTCGAAATCTCTCCCAGAGTCGTAGCTTTGGCTTTCCTTTTGAACGAGATTATTAAAACAGCATATTGGAAGGCTGCTGAGCATAATCATCGATGTACTCCAGAATAGCCCACTGAAAGGGATTGACTTGCAATTAGGTTGCTTCCAGACGTTCATGATTTTGCTGGAATCAATCGGTACCCTGATGAAAGGAACTGGACTTCGCATAATCCTTAGAACAGATAGCAGGGAGCTATAATTCCACTCTTACAATCGACAGCCAAGGCTCCGATGGTGTAGAACTCTAAGCAGTTGAAAGTGGACCTGGGTACGGGATCTGTGCTCACAACAACTTTTTCTAGATGCCTACACCGATTGCGATTCAACTTCCCGGATATTCTTCATAGGAAAGAAAGCAGTCTTCCAGAAGCTTGTGAATTGCAACCTCACTTTGGAATCCTGTGCTAGTAATTTCCTTCTACCAAGTCAGCCAAAGTAACTACTTACAGGAACTTGGTATCAAAGCAATGTCTGTCATGTTTGGTGGCCGCTGTAATGACTCAGTTGCATCATTACGATACAACTTGTTCGTCAAGAAAATTGCCAATGCAACCCCCTCCGACGTCAGCCTCCACAAAATGCACTCCCTCAGAACATACTACCAAGCCCGGATGGGGGGGGGATTAGATTATGAACCCCTACCTAGTTTTAGGGGACATTTTTTCGAAGTTAAGCCCACTTTACACAATTTTCACAATGCAAACACACCGAAAATTTTGAAAACACGGACCCATGTTTAGGGATATTTTTGTTAAAAATGGGACCCATGTTTAGGGATTATTGGTGAAAAAGTGACTCATTAGAGCGGCACACGCATGTATGTCTTAATATGTGAGTACCCCCCCCCCCCCCCCCCCCCCCCCCCTTTCTCGGGCTACCAAGTCATGGCATGGATGAAGAGTGAGAGGATATGAACGTCAGAGACTGGGGCTGGAAATTAGAGGACAATCATCTGGTTCCACTAATGTCAAATACGGAGGCTGCACCTAGTAATCTTCTTAAGTTGATTCATTGCGACTTCTGTACTGCTTGTAGCACACCTCGCTATACCTGCATATGTTACGGACTACCATGTAACAGTGTGTGTGTGTGTGGACCTTGCCAACTTAATGTATGCCACAACAACCATTTAACGAGTCACCTGATAGTGAAGCAGAAGATGATTTTTCCTTACTAAAGTAAATTCCTCATCAAAATGAAGGAACATGCAGCTAGATCTGCATTTGTATTCGCTATAAGATGACATGAACAACACGAGGTTTTAAACATTTTTAATTGTATGGTAGGTATTATGGATGTGTGTCTAGATATTATTATTAAGTTGTAACTTTGTCTTTGTCACTCCCCCCTCCCTCGGCCACTCCCTCAGTGTTGACAAATGACCTGTCAAAAAATGAATTGACCCTCTTGCTGGGGGGGGGGTCGATGACACCATAAGGGTGAGAGAAACATTATAAGTTCATTTCCTGTTTATAAAGTGCGCCCTCTATTGAGAAATATTAGTGGTTTTGTGGCCCTTTGGACGCCATATTGGATTTCGTGGTTCCCTGAACCACTGCTTAACGTTCTAACTTATCCTAATGGATTCTATGACCCCGAAAACCATAGCATAGACACCCCAATTATGTCTCTCGGATGAATAATAAGTCACTTATGGTCATTTTTATGTTATGGCGGCCATTTTGGACGCCATCTTGGATTTTGGGGTTTCCTAGACCATCACAAACCATTCTTACTTGTCTCAATGGATTCTCTGACCCCCGAAACCATGGGATAGACACTACAATTATGTCTCTAGGATGGATAATAAGTGATTTATGGCCATGTCTAGGTATCGGCGGCCATCTTGGACGCCATCTTGAAAATAACAGCTTTCTGAATCTTCGATTTTGGTCTACTTTTAGTATGTTATTCCTGAGGTCGAATACTACTAGAAACCGTTGGAAAACCTTTTGTTGCAATTTTTTTGGGGTTGGGGTGTTTTTTTACCGTATATTGACCTGACTAATATACAACATGTAAATATATAAATGTAATATCTGTCTTTCCTCGAGACTAACGTATATGAAATAATTTGTTGCCATTTTTTTCTCTTTCCCGCACAAACACTGACACACACACACACTCTCTCTCTCTCTCTCTCTTCATTAATAAAATGCCATGAACTGATCTTTGAACAATCAGAGCGGAAGACAATGAAAAAGGTACGTTCGTTACGTCTGATATGAATTTCGATTATCTTTTATTTTCTTTTGAAAAAATAAATGGGCTTGCCAAATTATTTCGATGATTTCGTCACCAGCTTCGCAAAAAGACTTCATTGTAATTTATTTCACTTTAAAGGAAATGGACTTAGTTATGACAATAGTAACCCGAAATTACATTATTTTAAATTTCCGAAATAAATTCGACCACACTACTCTCGTTAACTTCATAATGGCGTAACCTGAAATGCGTTCGCACAGAATTGCAGTAATTTTGATATGTATGTATATGAATAAGCGTCAAACATGATGAGGAGGATGATTACTTCTTGTAAAGCGAAAATATATGTTTGCTCTAAATAGTTTCACACATCGAACTGTCTTCGTGAAGTGTGTCAAATTGGATTAAACACATGTCCATAGTAGTTGTCAGCAATCTTATACAAGCATACGCCCGTTTATATTCGAATCCACAGTTAAGCAAAACTTCGACGTGGAGATGACGAAAGCTACCCCTTCTGATGAGCAACTGGATCCAAACAAGGTTTCCCAAAAAATTCTTTAAAGCGTATGAAACTATGACCCCCCCCCTTCCCCCTTGGGCTACCAAGTTAAAAATTGATGTGCATAGAAAAACGCCATCATGTGTTCAGACCCACACAGTATTAGTAGATGTTATACATCACTTATGGGGGTTTTAAAAATAAAATCGCCTCGCCGATATGCGGGTCGGGCTCGTGGACGATGCTAAAACATGCTAGTAGATGCCAGGAAACATCACTTACGGGGGTTCAAAATAGCAAACAAAAAATTGCCAAGCCGCTTCGCGGCTACTCATTGGTCATTGGTTTAACCCCCCCCCCCCCCTGGCAAAAAGCTAGATTCGCCCCGGGATAGTAGGCTTAACATATCAGATTTCTATAAATGTGGTGTCATCCCCCCCCCCCCCCGCCAAATCTACAAGAACTGTATTAAGAAATCCCTTATTTTTTATTTATTTTTAAGAAGAAAATTGTAAATATGATGAAATAAAGTAATGTGTTGGCTAGTCATGCTCGTCTTGTTGTTCCTTTGTGTTAGGCCAAGATTCTTGCTGGGCTATCAATATTTCTGTTTCTCAGTGTTTTCTTTTATATGAATAAGTTGTAAACAGTAATCCAATCCAATTCAATCCACAGAGTATTTACTATACCACCTTTTCCTTGCAGTACGAAAGCGGTTCCAAATTTTGTCTATTATCATGGATTATATGGTAAAAGGACCGCTTAAACAATAAGATAACCTTTAAAAACACCAGCTGGATCATTATTAACAATAACATGTCAAATCGTTTTTTTAGTAACGTTCAACCTAAATTACATAATACCGTCATTGGTCTAAATGTGCAGGGTTTTTGCATGTGTCTCAAAAATAACGTTGTATTGTTTTTTAAACTTCAGAATAGAATAACGCCAATGTGTTACTCTTAGTACTTAGAGAAAGAGAGAGAGAGAGAGAGAGAGAGAGCTACACACTAAGAAATAAGGGTGCAATTAGGGGGAGGGAATTTGCATCCACCTAGTACGCGTATTTGGCAGAGGGTGTTGTTATGCTAGCAGAATTACATCCTTATTTATTAGTGTGTATAGTGTTAATAGTATCATAAGAGTATTTTCATTAAGTAAGGTGCTTCATACATTATATACCACCAGTATCCCTCCTTAACTTTAAACTCCTTATTTATAAACAATAAAAAGAGTGACTCAGTGACGACTGGTTGGACTTTGTCTACTTATCTGTATAGTAGCAAGTGTCAAGATCCTAATACTGTACATAATGTCGTTTCAGATATGTTTGCCGGGAGAGGGCACAGCCGAAAGTGCGACACAACAATTCACAGAGTCACATAGTTATAACCACACTATTGCCATCAGTAATTTTTTTTTTTAAAGAGCTCATTTGCTAAAAATGTTTCAACTTAAAAGGAAATTAGTTGAAAATAACCGTTATATATGTATATAGTGATATATACATTCAAACATATTGTCTCGATTTCAGAATTACCGAATGGATGTTTCATTAACAAAGGGTCACATGTTTACTTTTAACATGAGTGAAGCCAGGGTGGGATCACATCTTGACGTTGGGAAAATTGACTACGTGTTCAAGGAAATAGGTTTTAAGAACGAAACCTGTTCGGATTTGACTGCTAAGGTAAGAGAATCTTGTTTAATTTATCTGCTTTCCTCTCGTTGTGAATACTATTACTTAGCGGTGTAACACAGAAGTAGCTTAAAATCAATCATAGCTTCAAATTTGTTTTGTCGTAAAATTGGATTTTCTTTCGATCCTTTTTTTTGTAACAATTATATCTATTATTAATAGATAGAGTTTATATCCTCCAAGAACTTCACTGACCAATTAAGATTGCTTAATAAAGATTTACAAATATAGCTCTGCTAGCATATAAATGGTATATACAAGAATAAATCAAATTGGCGCAGGCATTTCATCAAAAAAAGGTAAGATATTGTTATTCCAATTGTATGTGCAATAATTATATAATATTGACTGGCCTTGAGGGGTATATCAGAAATATTGACCAAGCTCAGATCATATTGCCCCGAGTCGAAAGACGAGGGCAATATGGTCTTAGCGCGGTCAATATTTCTGATATCCCCCGAAAGTAAAGCCAGTCAATATTTTTATTGTTATCCAAATCAGACATCTAGAGCAAATACAGACATCCACCATGACAATCTCAAGAACTGAACAAACTTTGTCAAACCAACACTGTGCATCCAGTGCTTGACAAAATTGTCGATACACTACAAACAGTGTGTATTTGGTTTGATTATTACGTCACAATACAGTGCGCGCAAAGTGCACAGGTTCTCGTACGCATAATATTAATAGATGCGCAATGAAAATGCGAGACCGTGGAAAATACCAAGGTATATTTTCACTCGTCTCTACACGCAAAGTCAATACGCGCAGGGAGACCAAGGAAAATACAAAGAATATACCCCTCCGTTCCCACTGCTAGTGAAAACTAGGGCAATACGGTTTTGTAAATGACCAGCTCAGATGTCTGATACGGGTAATAATTCAAGATAATAAATGATTAGGCCTAGTCCTACATCTATTTTTTTTTATTAACAAAAAAACATAAATACAATTTTCGAGAAGATCAAATTCGCGTTTAAAGGTAGGCGGGTCACCTTAGATCATTTAGATCACCTTACACGAAACAAAAGGGTCTTGATACATGTAATTGCTTATGACATGATTTGTTATATTATAATTACCGTGCCGATAATTTTAAATTACCTATGTCACGTTATAACAATGTTATTTTTTTTCTCCGTTCAGCAAAACTTCAATTTTTTTGTGAGCCTGTTATTTAGAATGTGAATGAAACAAATATAAATTACACATCCATATATAACGAGTGTGTGAGAGTGTGGGGCATGTGGGTGATGAATGTGCTTTGTAGGTCAGAAGTATATATCATCAGGCTGTTTAATCTAATCATGACTACCATGAATACCATATTGCCATTTTTGTCTTAAATAATACAGCAATTTGAAGACGAGCTAGAGAAGTTCGTGACTTCTCCTAAACATGAAGGTATGTGCTCTGCTGTGTTCGTGATCATGGCACATGGCAACGAGACAGGGATTCAATGCAAGAACAAACACATCGTTACTATGAAGTTTATCATGGACAAGGTTAATACGATGAAGCACATGAATGGAAAACCCAAGATTATTTTCTTCCAGTGTTGCCGCGGAGGTAGGTCTTCTCGTCTTTAACTCTAAAGAAATGCTAACGAAAGATACCCTCTCCCTTCCCCCTTTTAAAGATACTATGTCCCTTTTGCAGCCAACGTCAACTTTTGTTGAACTTTGCAGGAATTATGAGTATCTCATGTATGTCCTGTCTGTGAAATTTAAATTTTAGCAGTGTCCTAGTATCCAAATTATGCAAGGAAACCCTTTTACCTTCTAGATTTCACTGTCAGACACTACTATTGAGTGACTGACTGACATCTTTTTTTGTCCTTTGTTAATGACATACATAAAATAAGCTGTAACAGGTACATGAGCATTTGCTTAACATAAACTGATTGAATATTTGTGCAGCAAACAACGTACGACCATTCGGTAAAAGGGCCTGAAAATCACTGTTACTTAGGTGATTGCAATCACTTAAAGATAAAGTTGAGTTCTGGTCATGCTATTGCATTTTAAAAGAAACGGTGTGGAATCGATCAGAAAAGGATGATCATCTAGCAAACAAGTATTGGTGTGCACTGCAAGGTTCTGGAATCATCAAAATGATATGAAATTTGGCCCAGTCTTGGTAAAGTTTAAAGCACTGTACACAGCAATATGTATTTGGGACTACACGAACATGTGGCATACAAATCCGTCCCGATTGTTATGCTGTTACCCCCCCCCCCCCCCCCCCTCCACTCCGGGGTAGGAATGACCCCATGCGTGTTACCAAAATGTCCGGTAAAGGGCAAGCACGTAGCCAGGATTTCGTTTTAGGGGGGCGGTAGTGAGCACGCAAAGCGTGCGAATCACTTACAGAGCGCGCGTAGCGCGCTCCCTAGGGGGGAGGGTGCAGCGCGAAAGCTTTGAGGTTTCATCAAATTATAAGAGAAAGAAGACGATTCGTTGGACCGTTCTCGACTCTTAATCCTTATCTAAATTCAGTTTCTTTTGACGTTTCATTAGAGAAAAAGACGATTCGTTATACCGTCCTCGACTCTTAATCCTTTTTTGTATCAAGTTCCCCTTCCTCCGCAGAAGCTGTAGCGCGGAAGCTCTGAAGTTTTATTAGATTATTAAAGAAAAAAGAAGATTCGTTGTACCATTCTCGATCGACTCTTAATCCTTGTCTGAATTCAGTTCCCCCCTCCCCTCCCGCGGAAGCTTTGACGTTTTATAAATTATTAGAGAAAGAAGACGATTTGTTGTACCGTTCTCGACTCTTAATCATTTTTCTTCCTACGTCCTCTTCCTTTCTTCTTTTTTTCTCTCTCTTTTTTTTTTTTGCCGGCGTTTTTTTGGGGGCGACCGCCCCCACCGCCCCCCCCCCCTGGCTACGCGCCTGGAACTTAAAGGGGTACTCTTCGTGCGACAAAGTCCGGCCCGAGAATTGTAAAAAAAGGGGTGTATTAACTTTTCACCCGGAGATTTCTTTAAAAAGGGGGTGTTTTTTCTATTTTCCTCTCATCTCTTTGGACTCCTAAGAAATTATTCCGAATTAAGGGGGGTACATTGAGCATTATTCCTGATTTAGGGGGGTCTCAAAGGCAGGAAAAGCCCGCAAAAAGCCCGCGAAAGGGGGGTTCGGAAATGTTGGCAGTCCTCAGATAGGGGGTGCTTTCAAAAAGAGGGAACGAGCATATGCGTACCCTAAATAACACTGAGTGGGGGGGGGGGGGCTGTTACATGCCATATTCAATTGAAGAGCCATGCTTTTTAGGGAACATGTTTTATCTGATGTTTTTCCACACTTGCATAATAACAAAGATAACGGTCACACATTATTGTTCACCTTCCTTCTCTATGTCGATTCGACAACTAATGGTCTTTTTTCTCACTTAAAGCCATTTTCAAGCCCTTTCCTTTCGAGGGAAGTTCTAAATTAGTATTGTCTTTCAAATGCCGTTGGAATTTAACTTTTTCAATATTTTGGCCTGCAAATGGGACATAGTACACTCTAAAAAATCAAGTGTTAATTTTGGCACCTCAAGATTTGGAGGCAGCACCTGAAAGGGCACGCATAGGGGCTGCCCAAATTGTGCTAAAGTAGCACTTGTACACGTGCTATTATTCAGCACCAGTCCAAGTGCTACTTTAAACACTCTGGCCCGAATTCACAAAGCAAGGTTTGAGCTCAGACCAAGGTTTGAGCTCAAACCTCCTTTTGTTCTTTACAAACCAGGTTTGTAAAAAACGCGTAAAACGCGTCATATGACGTACGAAAACCAAGGTTTGTCGACAAACCTCCTTTGTGAATTCGGGCCTTTAAGTGTAAGCCTTTTTACACTTCTGGTGCTATTAGACGCATGTAGCTCGCAAAAACCACACTTCTAGTGCATTAAATAACCCCTTTTAGAGCCCCCAAAACGGCGCTACTAGTGCTAACACTTTTGCACCCAATATAGTGCTAAAGAACACACACAAACAGCATGCACAAAATCACACCTGACGTGCTGAAAACTCACCCTTCTGTTAAACAGCCCTAACATTATTGTCAGCCTACTTTAAGCACCTAAAACATACCCCTCAAGATTCCACTTGTCACACTCATGGTAACGAATGGGTAGTCACATATATGAGTTAAAAAGACTCACTTCTTTATTGACAAAAACCATTGTAAAATCACAACATCCCTTCAAAAAGTAATACATGTACATGTATTTGTATCCAAGGGTAAAAATCCAAAACTGTTTCATACATACTGATAAAACATGAAAGCTCAATGGTATCATCATACACAAGCAGAATTATTAGGCAATGAAAAGAATACCTTCTTAGATCCCCGCTTTTTATATATTTTGAATTTTAAATTACTTTGAATTTCTTTTGTGTGAAGCACTGCCTTAGCACCTGGAATATGCACACACATGCAATACACTTTCTTTGTACATAGTACACAATCTCCTTCCACCTTACATTCTCCAAAAAGATGAATACCTTCTCAGATCCCCGATAGCCGAGTGGCGACCTATCTCATTTGAATTTTAAATTACTTTGAATTTCTTTTGTGTGAAGCACTGCCTTAGCACCTGGAATATGCACTACCGGTGTTTCTGCAAGTGCTAAGACAGACAGGATCACACTTCGGGTGCAATTTCCCGAATAGCGCGTGTTTCCAGCACTCATTCTTCTGCTCGTCATCGCTTCCCAAACGCTGCATGCACGCCAAGGGCTATACTTGACACGTGTGGTGCAAATTTGTACCCAGCACCGGTGATTTAGCACTTCATTTTTTTAGAGTGTACCTTTCAAAGTTGTCTATATTTATCAAATTATACGATCATGGTATTTGTACAACACTTTGTTTTTGTATAACCTTCACTAGGAGGATCTTTTCCGGGACTTTCAATTCTCCAACCTCAAGCATTATTTGCAGACAATCTTAAACTACACTACGCTTCTTCTTCACCTTTTCTCATTCGCCCTCTTTCCCTCGATCTTTCCTGCCTATGCAAAGGTCTCCAAGCCTCCTTTCCGTACCGAGTGTCCCATTTACCTCATTTTCCGAATCCCTACCTCACAGATCATCATTGTTAAAAGGCTTACTCAGTCGTAACCAATTCCTTAGGCATTTGCAGATCGTGGCTAATATTTATGAGTCCAATATACTTGACCACAAAACGATATGTATGTTCGTGAGAGGCCCATGATAAAACAGAGAGGTTACACTTTTACTTTGTATATCTTTCTTTGAACGAGGTTCTCAAATAAAGAATAAACATAAGTATTGTGCTAAATGAAGGGATTTTGTTCAAATATTGTTTGTGCCGATTTCCACTCGTTTCAAGTCAAGTAATGCAGCTACTCAAAGGTTAAAAGATGCAAAGTGTTGAGTGTGATTATTGGCAGCAGGTCAGGAATATCTTCCAATCGGTCCTCTAATGGGATTAAAATTTTGATTTTTTTTTTTTTTAAAGCAAAAATATATTGTATGGACAAGGTGTCCAAGAGCATTGCGGGTCCATAAGCTAGGCATCCCGCAGATACATGCAATCAGGCGCATAGCCACGGGGGGGGGGGGGGGGGGCACGTGCCCCCCCCCCCTAACATTTCCAGGATCGGTTGAAATTCTGTAGACCCCTTTTTTGACCTCGATCGATTACATGTATGTGCCCCCCCCCCCCCCCCCAAATATCAAACTCTGGCTACGCGCCTGCATGCAATACAATATGCCGCTGCCAATTTTTGCTGTTTATTTTTCTTCTAACGGGTAATTGATGGCAACTACGCGCAAAAAACAAAACATGCAGCATGTATTTTGTTGAGCTATGGTTTATAAGATTCAGAAATGTGAAGCGTGTCACACGTTACGTCATAAAAAAAAAAACCCGTCGTGGTTTTGCCGCGTCATTTCTGAACGAGCCTTCAGCGTTTGAAAAAAGGTTTAGTTTATGGTCCTGCCATCAAACGTGATGCATTTTTTTTCAAATGATTGCACACATTAGTGTTCTTTCCATCATAAGATTGTGTCCCTTCCCTGTCATTCTACCTACGCAGAGGAGAAGTTAAAAAAGCTAGAAATGGATCAAGCTGGGACCGATGTACCGGCCAAATCTGACGTTCTGAGGGTCTATGCCACGACAGACGGTAATATTTTGATGATGATATAAAAGATAATAATAACAACTATGACAATGCTCATAATGGAATCATTAATAATAATAATGATAATAATAATAATAGCAGTAGTGGTAATAGTAGTTGCATTAGTAGAAGCATTAATGATAACAATTACATTAATGATAATAAATCACAACTATTTTGTAATACTTGTTTGGAACAAGTATAGGTGGGCTGATCCAACAAAAAATTGAGAAAAAATAAAGGGTACATTTGAGATAGCTTTTTGTCTCAGCTACAACATACTCGAAGTTCAGCGTAAATGAGGCTAAAACGACGTATAGTCTAGGCTAGGCCCCATAGGAAAGGACCTGAACCTTGCTTTTTTATATATACAATGTTTTTTGATGGTTTCTTGTCAATTTGAGGGTGCTGAATCCAAATCCGATGATTGCCAGACGCGAAACCTTCAGCATTTCTCGTAACCGGCAAAAATTCAAAATGGCCGCCAAAATGGCCGCCAAATCATGAAAAGGCTTATTCTTGGCAAATGTTTTGCCATTTAACAGGTTATTTTATGTTTTCTAGTCAATGGGAGGGTGCTGAATCCAAATCCGATGAGTGCCAGATGCGAAACCTTGAGCATTTCTCGTAAACGGCGAAAATTCAAAATGGCCGCCATAATGGTCGCCATATCATGAAAAGGCTTATTCTTTGCAAATTGTTGGCCATTTAACAGGTTATTTTATGTTTTCTTATCAATATGAGGGTGCTGAATCCAAATCCAATGAGTGCTAGACGCGAAACTTGAGAATTTCTCGTAAAATGCGAAAATTCAAAATGGCTGCCCATTTATGAAAACATTGATTCGATGGTCATTTATCAAGTTATTTGATGTGTTTTTTTGGTCAATTCGAGTATGCTGATTCCAAATCCGACGAGTGCCACACGTGAAACCTTGAGCATTTTTCACAAAATGCGAAAATTCAATTTGGCCGCTTTGCTGGAGTTCCAAAAACTTCTGTCTGATGGGAAGAGATTCCCACAGAATTTCAGGGTGCTTCGATTTGTCATTGAGGAAATATTGAGATAAGTACTGGAAGACCACCACTTCACTGACTTCGACGAGTTGATTGAAATAGCCAGCAGGCAAGGCAGTCAAACTACTAAATTATGGATGAACTGTCTTGTAACGCCCATGATCATCTGTAGGGATTTTTTTAGAGCTGGAACATCTACACTGGAAACATCTACACTGGAAAGGTGACTGGTCTCTCCATCTGCAAGCTGTCAAGGAAATATTGCTCTATTTCTTCGCTTCAGGGCATACGAATTATGCACGCTATGGGCTGTATTATCTCCTTGCCATGCAAAGTCTAGCTGCCACCAGCATTACTCAAGCAGTTCTCAGATAGAGAACATGTGATGCACCATCTGGTCCGATATGTACATTGAAACGGCTTTGAATGACTCTACCTTGCTCTCTGGGTTTTGTCTCTTAGCCTCTTTGGACAACTATAGAATGACTTGGAAGCCATAGGGGAAGATCAGAAAGTTGTCACTTGTCACAAAGAAGAGAGTACATGTACGTCTCAACAGAATCAAATCAGATGTGGCTGACAGAAAGAGAATTCGCGAGGCGCTATCGACTTGTTTAGATGCATTTAACAGTGAGAAGCATCCTCCTTCAAGCCTGGTGAACATCTACACTGGAAAGGTTGTGGATGATTCAGCAGTAAATGCCGATAATCCAATCAAGATTGGATCTGATCAGATGAACGAGAACGAAAGAAAGTTGCCGAAGGGGTTCCATGGCACAATTAAGAAAAAAGTCAAAGAAATGGCAAAGGCTTCTGATATATGTCGTCAAGAGGTGAGATATCTACAGTTGCCAATACAGGGATGATCTACGACCAAGTAATCGAGATCATGGCTACATCAAGGGAAGCGATTTTAACCAAAACCTTCTTCTATTATGAATTGGCTCCCTATCCACCCGCACTGTTCGACAAGAATGGTGATGCACGTTCCATAAGTAAGTCTGTCTTGAATTCAAGGAGCAAAGTTGAGTGTAGTCAACGAAATGCACAGCTGCCAGATGTTATCAGGCTTGATGAATGTGCTCTTCTTTAGATTGTTCCGTGTCCTGCTTCTCCTGCAAAGGTGTGTACTTTTGTAGATGTTGCTGTAGCAACATTCATGAAATATGCAGACAGATGACCAGTTATTCATGTGGTTTTAGACAGATAGTACGAGAGCAGCATCAAATCCGTTTTTTTACGAACAGCACGTGCAAAAGGTTGCAGCCGTGTATAATAGCTGAAGAGTGAGTATCCTCTGCCAAAACAGAACGTCATCCTAAATGTTTCTGCAAACAAGCAACAAGTCATCAAGGTGATCGTAGATCAGTTGTGTTCCATGCAAGCACAAGAGGGCAGATTTTCTGTTCATTCTGGCACACCATCTACATTTCCAAACTAATGGCATACCACACACAACAAAGGTGGTAATGGAATCAACATCTCACACTTGAGCAGTCATAGATATCAATGAGGTTATCAAGAAACGCAAGAAAATCATGCCCAATCTACTTTGAGCCCATACATTAGGTATAAGTGACACCGTTTCCTGTTTAATACAGAGTAGAAAAGGCTTCTGTACTGAAGAATTTGGAGCCATAGCTATCCTGATTCTCTATACTCCTTGGGAATACTGAAACCCTTCTCGACGAAGTATTAGAATCCTGCTTGACATACGGGGCATCCATGTAAGGAGAAGAACCAAATGATTCTCTTGACACAATGCGAAGGACCATTTTCGCAAGTAAGGCTAGTGGCAAGCGCCTAGCCCCTCTCAAATTGATGAGTCTTCCACCAACTATGGCCGCTTTTCCGTCAGATTACCAGCGTGCCTATTATCAAGTGACGTTGTGTGTGGCTGCTGGCAAGCCAGTACCCCCAGCCCTATACCAGCCTAGACCCATTGAAGAATTGATGGAGGAAGAAGTCTTCTACGATTCAACCTGTATATTTTGAAAATGATCAGCCAGTCGCACCGGAATAGTCCTCAACGTTAAGTGTGGGTGTAGGAGCGACTGCAGAACAGCCCAGTGCAGCTGCAAGAAATCTTTACTGGCATGCTGGGAATTCTGCCGCTGTATAAAGGGCGATGTCCATTGCCAAAATCCAATGAAAAAGACATCAGAAGAGAGTGACAGTGACAGTGACATTAGCGGTTGTGAAGACTTGTGTGATTTGAAATTGTTCGGCGCTGTTATTAAAGAGGTGTTAAGACTTAAAACTTAAAAGACTTCAATAATGGTAAATGCTTGTCTATAATGGACAAGGATATGGTTTACAATGAATATCTGTATATTCATGTTTTCATTATTTTATTCATATATAACCTTCCCAATACACAAAGTATACTTTGTTGTTTTCTAGCTAGCCTGTTGGGTTCGCTGTAACGGTATCCACTGCAAAAATGCAGGTGTTAGAGCAACACAACTTATATACATGTATCGGACCACGCGGATAGATACAATTTGCTGTTATTATCACTCGCGTATTCCAGTATACTGTAGTTGAAGCGCTGGATTTCTGTCTTTAGCTAAATCAAAATTGTTGACCCTTGAATAATAAACCATCCGATGCTCACAATGGTAAAGCTACCCATATTAAGACTGACATTGGGAATCCGCAATAGCATTGCATCTAAACTTGTGTGAGTAACATCTAGATAAAGCACACACTCAGTATAACATTTATATGCATTATACAGTTGGCGTACATCATTGCACATGTTGGGTTTTTCAGCCATTTTCATTATAATTGGACAGGAGAAAATCAAGCTAATAAAGGAAAGTTTATTTGTTTGCAGCTAAATGAGCTTACGGTGAACAATTTGTAAAACATGATGATAAGACTTAAAAAACTGAGTAATAATAAGTGGTGTAGTGAGATTCACATCTGGCAATCATCGGTTTTGGAATCAGATCCCCAAATTTGCCCCAAAACATCAAGCAACCTGATAAATGTCCTTAGAATAAACGTTTTCATGATTTGGCGGCCATTTTGAATTTTCGTATTTTGCGTAAAATGCTCAAGGTTAGGGGAATGGCACTCATCGGATTTCGAATCAGCACCCTCAAATTGACAAGAAAACACAAAATAACCTGTTAAATGGCCAAAGAATAAGCCCATTCTTGATTTGGCAGCCATTTTGGCGGCCATTTTGGCGGCCATTTTGAATTGTCGCCATTTACGTAAAATGCTCAAGGTTAGGGGAATGGCACTCATCGGATTTCGAATCAGCACCCTCAAATTGACAAGAAAACACAAAATAACCTGTTAAATGGCCAAAGAATAAGCCCATTCTTGATTTCGCAGCCATTTTGGCGGCCATTTTGAATTGTCGCCATTTACGAGAAATGCTCCAGGTTTCGCATCTGGCACTCATCAGATTTGGATTCAGCACCCTCATATTGACAAGAAAACATATAATAACCTGTTAAATGGCCAAACATTTGCAAAGCAGAAGCCTTTTCATGATTTGGCGGCCATTTTGGCGGCCATTTTGAATTTTCGCTTTTTACGAGAAATGCTGAAGGTTTCGCGTCTGGCAATCATCGGATTTGGATTCAGCACCCTCAAATTGACAAGAAAACATAAAATAACCTGTTAAATGGCCAAAGAATAAGCGTTTTCATGATTTGGCGGCCATTTTGGCGGCCATTTTGGCGGCCATTTTGAATTTTCGCCGTTTACGAGAAATGCTCAAGGTTTCGCGTTTGGCACTCATCGGATTTGGATTCAGCACCCTCGAATTTACAAGAAAACATCAAAAAACATTGTATGTATAACAAAACAAGGTTCCTTGCTCTCTAGCCTGGACAAGTAGATATTGCTCGTGAAAGACGGGAATGTAGAATCGAGTTTTGAGAAAAAATCATGTCCCATAGAGAATACACGCAAAATGTGAACAATTGACATGCCTCCTTTAATCGCAAAAAAAAGCCATGATGCCTTTGTCAAAATGAAAAAATAATAGGTATTGCATTTGTAGAGAATTGTCTCAGCTAGAACATATCAAAATTTGGAAGAAAATTGATCAATATTTACAGAGATACAATCAATTTACCAAAAATATGATGACGTCATAATATGCAAATTGAAATTTTGAGTTCGGAGGCCAATATGATGATGTCATGAGTTAAATGAGGGTCAAATGAGACATGAAATCATATCTCAAACTCATACTTAATCAAGATATGAAAACAAAATGAGGTCATCTTACATGCTAAGGAGCTACAATGGATTTTGTATAGGCATGTTTTTGCCCATATATGCTATGTATTACAAGAGCTCGCACGCGCGGAGACTTTTGTTAAACGGTCGATCATTCCGTTATTAATAGTCATAAAGAGACATACATGGTATCAATTTGTTTGTAAAAATACGTGAAATTTTATGGTGAAAAAAGGCAATTCTATGTTGTGTAACAATTTTACGCGCGATATAAAATTTTATAAAATGCTTAGAATGGCCTAAAACGTATGCAAAATTATTTTGAGACGATTATGAGCATTTTAACATTTTGCGCGCGCATTGACTCGCGGACGTACGCGCACGCGCGCGTTATTTGACCTGAAATTGACCGGACGCATATTGACCTCGATCATGATAAATATGAATGTGAAATACCTTTTGGTTATGAAGATATGATCATTAGTTGATTTTCGTAAAATTTTACAAAATGGCACCTAGATGACGTCATCAGTGAAGGTCAATGTTGAAAACGTTTTTGTGCTTTGTACATATGCCTATACAAATGTGTGCCAAATTTCAAGGCATTTAATTGAGCCATTTTCAAGTTATCTTGCTAACAAAAAAGTGGTTAGAAATAAGACAAATATTTAACAATAAATAAATAAATAATAAAGGCAATTCTAACGAAATTATAAGGTTGTTTGTACGATATCCAGCCCACCTGATAATGAGAGTAAACTAGAAATGCAATCGTGTCACAACGATGTGCGTGCAATGACGCCATGTTTCGATAAGTCAAACGAAAGAGCTTCTCTCGGACTATCCAGAGCAATTTGTACGAAGTCTGTAGCTTCTGTGATATTGGAGATAGGTAGGGCGAAGGAAAGGCCTTAACAGTGACCTTGATGGGATGGTAGTGACTATGCCTACGAAGTTTGAAAGAAATTGGGTTAGGGGAAAGAACCTAGAAAGGGCTCGTAAGCACTGCGTGCAAAAACCAATGGGATTTGGTGCATGTTCGTCATTGCAATCAAGATCGTTCTGGGGGTCCAAGCGTGAACCCGATATGCGCCGTAGACAATGCGTGTAATGCATGGGCGGAAAACGTACAGGATCTGTACTATGACCGGAGTTAATTTGTTTTTCTCTCTCTCTCTTTATGTCTCTTTATGGGCCGTATTTGGTATCATTAGAAAGAGAATTTCGTGGTTGCAAAAATATATTGTATGGACAAGGTGTCCAAGAGCATTGCGGGTCCATAAGCTAGGCATCCCGCATATACATGCAATCAGGCGCATAGCCACGGGGGGGGGGGGGGGGGGGGGGGGCACGTGCCCCCTAACATTTCCAGGATCGGTTGAAATTCTGTAGACCCCTTTTTTGACCTCGATCGATACATGTATGTGCCCCCCCCCCCCCCCCCCCCCCCCCCCCCCCCCCCCCCCCCCCCCCATATCAAACTCTGGCTACGCGCCTGCATGCAATACAATATGCCGCTGCCAATTTTTGCTGTTTATTTTTCTTCTAACGGGTAATTGATGGCAACTACGCGCAAAAAAAAACAAAACATGCAGCATGTATTTTGTTGAGCTATGGTTTATAAGATTCAGAAATGTGAAGCGTGTTACACGTTACGTCATAAAAAAAAGCCCGTCGTGGTTTTGCCGCGTCATGTCTGAACGAGCCTTCAGCGTTTGAAAAAAGGGTATAAGCTTATGGTCCTGCCATCAAACGTGATGCAATTTCAAATTATTGCACACATTAGTGTTCTTTCCATCATAAGATTGTGTCCCTTCCCTGTCATTCTACCTACGCAGAGGAGAAGTTAAAAAAGCTAGAAATGGATCAAGCTGGGACCGATGTACCGGCCAAATCTGACGTTCTGAGGGTCTATGCCACGACAGACGGTAATATTTTGATGATGATATAAAATATATAAATAACAACTCTGACAATGCTAATAATATTATCATTAATAGTAATAATAATATTAATAATGGCAGTAGTGGTAATAGTTGTTGCATTAGTAGAAGCATTAATGATAACAATTACATTAATGATAATAAATCACAATAATGAGAGTAAAAAAGAGAAGTAGAAGTAGTCATAGTAACAGTAGTAGAAACAATAATAATGATCATGGTTATAATAACTTAATAATAATGAGATATAAGTAGTAATAGTATTCTGTTTTTTTTTTTAAATAGTAGTGGTAATGGTGTAGTAGTAGTGGTAGCATCAGCAGTAGTAGTAGCAGTAGTAGTAATAACAAATATTAATGATAATACTAGTATTGATAGAATTCAGGGATTATACAGTGACGATGTTTCTAAGCGCTTTACATTCGTAGTAATTATTACACAAGTAATTGGATCCGGTCTTTCCCGCACACAATATATGCACCACACCCTCAGACCTGGAGACCTTTCCAGCCAGGTGCTATTTTACAAACGCTCACTATACTTGGCTAACTACAATAATTTGCCCATCCTACTGGGTACCTATTTAATAACTTGGTGGAGTGGGACAAAAATGAATTAATGTGTAGCCAAAGGACTTTGCGCCGGGCTGGGATTGAAACCCTCAACCCTTGAATTGAGGGTAAAGTGTACGACCCACTAAACCTCGACACCTCCTTTATTCAGTCGCATTTTTAAAGGCAGAATCATCTTCCACTATTGATGACTCCTCAGACATTGTTTTATGTTCCCCTTTGAGTAGGGAATTATTCTTTATCTTACTTCTTCTGATTCCAGTTGATTATAATTCATTACATATATTTGTTTAATTAATAAATACAAAAATAGAATGAATGTATGAAACATCTGTAAACAGAACGTTTACATTTAGATCAACCATGTGATTCCTCTACGCTTATGTAGTTATCTGGAAGAATAAAAAAAAGTTCAGGGTTTCTTTAAATGCGCCTAGTACCACAACATCGATATCATTTACACCTAAAGACTCCTACTGATTTTCGCAGGAAACGTTTCCTATAGAGACCGAAAGGAGGGTACGTGGTTTATTCAGATGCTATGTGAGGAACTTCTTGAGAATGCACATGTCAGTGATTTGTGCACCATGTTAGAGCAGGTAAGTTTGTTCAAATATTGGAGTTAAAGGTAATGGACTAAGCCAAACACAAACACACGCCCACAGGCATGCAACCGCTCACACGAAAAACGTCCACACATTAGTTAACACTTTGGAATATCAGTCAGGACCAACGTTGTCTTTTTGTTAGAAGCCAACTTATATTTGGTCATTCCTGCCGACAGATGGCTTATACGTGTGTCACCAATGTGATATAACGAAAGGAAAGTTGACATATCCTTGAATAAAACAAATATTTAGGCAATGATTTTGCTTAATATCCCAATGATCAGTAATCCTCTTATCTATAAATATTCAGGAAATCTAGTCAGAATATTCAAAAGGCATATTTGTAATGATATATTAAATATTCCTTATTGTCGCAACAAGTAATCGCACACGTTCGTTTGCAAGCCCTGTCGACAGGGCTGATCCAGGAATCTCCTGTTTGGGTCTTAGCCGAAAATAATCATTGGTTCTGTCTGATTTATGTTTAGATTGAAATTAATTACTGTATATATTATGATGATGAGTTCATACAATTGTATACCTTTTTATATATCCTGGTATATGATACACATGCATGCATTTATCAACCGCTTTCCTAATTCATCGATTCTACTTCTTTTACTCCAGGTAACAGGAAAAGTTGCTAAGAAGGCCTACAATGGAAATGGTCAATGTGTAGAGGTCGTTAAACAAGGGATCTCGAAGAAGATATATCTTCTTCCTAAATACTCTAAAGAATAAATAGTGCATCAAATGGTGCTGGATATGGAAGGAATTATGCACTTTACTTGTTATCTCTTGTTATAGAAGCATAATAGTTGGCATGGAAATAGATTCCTTATGCTGAATAGTTCTGGGCACTGGGTCTGTAATGCCCTTTTTTCAAATGTGGTCCCGCATTATATATTTTTTTCATAACCCATTATATGAAAATATATCATCGATTTGTACTGTGTAAAATCAATATTCCGTATATAAAAAATATGGTTAAATCACTAATTGTTGGCTATGAGTAAAATATGCATAACTTTCGTCACACAAACGTTAAACCTTTGAAATAAGTAACAGATGTAGCATAGATGCCCATGAAAACAAAATAGCCCCAAAAAGCCTGAAATATCTTAGTGCTCCCAAAAATGCATTGATTTTTAGTTTTAATTTTATTATAGGTAGAAAACAATTTTGAAATGATTTTAAAGGAGATGTTCATTTTCAAATGCTAATAATTTGAAAAATCCTGCAAAAGTTTCAAAACGGCTCATGCTTTGAATAATGAGTTTGAATTGGCAATCAATCATCAAGGATGGTAGGAAAGAGTTCGCATGCTGACGGATTATGGATGTACGTTATCTTAGCAGTTTAATTGGCATCTTAACAAAATCTTAGGATGTTTAGCTTGCGCCTTCAAGACATTTCTGAGTATAGCCGCAGAGATGAAAAGGGAAAATAATCCTTTTGTATCTGATCGTTGTATACTTTGGAATGAAATGCTAAAGAAGATTTGTATACGTTTATTCATGATATTCAGGTATTTCGTTCATGTTTATTTCTACAATAAGATATGAATGGTGTTGAGTTCTATACTGACCTATTTTGTATCCTAAAATGTACAGCTTACCAAATTATTTCTCTATACCAAGATATAAGCATCAAGAATCAGTGTAAACTTGTCAATGTAAATATTAAAGTCAAAGCTCAAATCACAATGAAGGCCATTTTGAATGTGACGACCTTCTTAAAAAAAGAATTCTGTTATGTACATGTTTATAAAACTTTCCTATCTTCTAAAGAGTAATGTATTTAAGCCGAAAACATTTTGATTTTGTTGACAATCTTGATGATTGGTGAATGAAATTAGCAAAATTAAAAATTGTCTTTTTGTGGGCCATCGCAACTTGAGCTTTCATATAAAGCTGATTCCAAAGTTGTGGTTTACCATTAAAAAAGTGAAAACAAGGATCAGAAAATATTTTTTGCGGCCTTTTGGTCGGATACCTGCGTGACACATTTTGTTGATTTCAAAGACATGTTTTTTTGTCTGATCATAACTGGAAGTATCTTACTCATATTTGTCAAGTTTTGTCTTCTTTCTTTAAATTAAGAAATATACAATGGCCCTTTATTTAAAAAGGAATGTCCGAATAAAGCACTTGTCCGAATTTTGAGATCCAGAAATATTGTATAATAATTGGCATATCTAAACTATACTCAATTTGATGAACTAGGAAAGTTTTCTTCCCGATGGTGGCCATTTTGTAATGGGCACAACGGGTCCCCCATGATCAAGCTCCAAGTGGCTCTTTATCCTAAATACTTAAGTATTAAAAACATCTATCTGCATGCCACATTTAATTCACCGGACTCGTGTCTGTACAGAGTTGAGCATAAAGGTCCCTGCACTGATATTTTTTTATTCGGTCTAAATTGTGGTAAAACACTATAACGCTGTCAAAAACTGTCAGACTGTCAAACAATTACAAAATTGTCTCAATACACATTTATTCTAAATTGCTTTTAATGATTAAGTTACTCTGTTCACATTGATGAATATTTCGTATGTATTGTAATTTGTATGTTTATTTGGAATTGTTTGTTTAGTTTAATATGTAATTGTTTACCATTGTATTTGTTAAATAGAGCGCTTAGAAATTAGGTGGATTTTGTCTATTTTTGTTTTGTCTCAGTCTAGTGTTTCTGTAATCTGTTTTTGTAAACTGTCAGTAGTTGAACCTAAATGCAAACTGCGTAGTTTTTTAAGAGTGGGATTACTTTTTTCCATTTAATGGTTTACTGAACAGTCTTTCCTGTCAGTAATTACTGTGACCTAAGATTTATACTTCCATATTCCTTAATAAAGAAATGTTATGTAAAATGTATTGTGCTTTGTTAATTATGCAAGGAATATGAATAAAACTAAGCAACCAGTCAAGCAATTTATCTGAAAGGTGATTTTTATTTTCTCTCTCTCTTTCATATGTTTACATAAAGCATGGTTATTGTATTATTGTGTAGCCTAACGCTTCAAGCGTTATTTTCTTTGAAACCGTGTCCTTATTAGGAAAATGTACATCCTCCTACCACATTTGATCGCAAACCTTAATTCTATCTCAATTTCAGTTGTACAATGATAAAATAAGTTTTCTATTGTATTTTCTGCAGACTTGAGTATCAAATGCATATAAAGAACAAAGAGCTGCACTAGTTTTATATTTAACCAAGCTTTTAAATGTTGTTTTAAACTAAATCTTTCAAGAAATCGGGATTTGAGAAAACATAGGCCCTATGTGATTTTCCAGCCTATAAATGCCGAACGCTAAGGACAGCAACGCCCGAAACAATGTGCGTCTGGGTACCTCCTCAGTACACTTTCAATCCAATTGTTAAATGAATGTATTGAGAAATAAATACGGTACTGTAAGACCATGGTAGATAAGATAACGTAATGATATTCGAATAAAAAAGAAAACTTACATTAACAACTATAATAACAATAACAACATTGAAATAATATTATTGGTAAAAATAATAATACAAATAATGATGATAACTATAATAATAATTCTACGAATGATAATAATAAAAACAATAATATAAAGAACAAGAACATTAACCAATAGTAACGACATTATTGAAGATACAGGTGGGTTCTGGTTTAAAAAAAAAAACATTCTCACAGAATCAAACGAATCTTACACTGAATGTTCAAGATTACAAATAAATGTCATTTGCCAAACAATTTTTTAGAAAATGTATACTGGCTGAGTAATGAGCATAGAGAGATTAGGAAATCAAGGTTAGTAGCTCCGACATCATTTGTGTAGTCCCATATACATTTTTCTGTGTACAGTGCTTGTTTCTTTACCAAGACTGGGCCAAATTTATTATGATTTAGATGACTCAAGAACTCTGCAGTACACACCAATACTTACATGCTTCATGATCAATTTGTTCTGATCCATTCCACACATTTTCTTTCACAATGCAATCTGATAACCAGAACTCACCTTTATCTTGAACAACAACAACCATAACGTTCATTCGCATTGTGTCTTATCGTCTGAATGGTCCTGTAGATATCGATTTCCCCTGAAATGCCATATATACCCATTATGGTAGTGCGCACCGAGCGGGGATCGAACCCAGGGCCTATTATTTAACCTTCACCGCCATACCACTGTGGTCCATCCTGTAAAAGAGCAGTCATGCAAAAATCCTCCCAACACAGCAGGCTTTCCATAACTTTAAACATTGAGAGCACATAATTTGTTATCAACAATGGGAAAAAAGTTACAACATTATATTCTTTTTCGGAGATATTGATGTTGTTGAAGTTTGATACACTCGTTTAAAGGTAATACAGAGTTTTGGTATGGGGTCATACATTTGGTTCAAATGAACATATTGGAAGCATATGCGGTCCTACAGTAATCAGTAATCGTTATCACGGTTGAAATCGAGTCTAAAGTGATGAAATTGTAATAATAAACTCTTTTCGTTGTATAGCTCTCTCTCAAAGTCAAGATATAAATTTAGCTATAAAACAATGTTTCTTGACTAAATTTTACCGATTGGCTATTCCCGTTTAAAAATGAAATATTACTACTGCATTTTCTGAAATTTTAATGGTCACAGCTACCATTTTATTAAATTTATCAAAGTTTATCTGAGAGCAACGGTAAATTGTGATATTCTATTTTTCTCCAAAACAGAAGTGTTTTACGGGATAATTTTTCTAGTTCTAGTAATACATCCAAAGGGGCAACATTGTAAAGAATCACTATCCAGCCAATTTTCAAAATTTCCCTAAACTTTGTATTACCTTTAATAAAGAATATTTTATGTCAACCTGTTTTTCCAAGAGTCTTTAAAATTATTCATTCCACTTTGCCATTTCCTTCTAGAAATAAAAGCTTTTGGCGATACTCGCTCTCCATCCTAAAACCAAATCCCGCAATACGTGGTTTCATTGCTGCTCTCATCCCTGTAACCTCAGATGCTTTGGATGCCCAAAGCCAAATATCTTGCTTAGCTTTTGAGTTGTTTGCCACTACTTTACAAACTAACCATATCTTGTTTATTCAAATTGTTTTACAATATTTCAGAATTTTTTCTTTGTTAATTTGTAGCGGTCACCCCTAAAAATGCGGGTCTTCTTGATAATAATAATAATAATAATAATGATAAAAATAGGCATTTCTGTAGCGCCGTCTATCTAGACAATTCTATTCCGAGGCGCATAGGAAAAATAAAAAGTTTTTTTAATAAGAAACCCTGAATCACCATGGGTTTGATGTCATATTAACAAAAAAAAAATAGGCTACATTATGGTACGAGGTTCAATGGAATTGAGATTAATCAGCATCACAATTTTGACGTGACATTTATGTGATTTAATTTTGAAAAATTCATTGTATCAACAAACATTTCCAAAGATCAAAATCGGAGGTCTGTTTTATTAGTAAACCTTCCCAGAATTCGCCGTGTACAGTGTTGTGCAGAACGAAAGACTTATACCTCTTTCCAGTGAAAAGTTATAGCAACCCCAAGTTATTGACTTGATTTAAACACAAATGGCATTTTTTTTACCCATAATTGTATTAACTGCATCCGTATTATTATATTGAGAACGTGTTTAGTGTATTTAAAAAGAGTTTCAAGATAACTTTTAAGCAAAACCTCACAGCACCATTGGTTATGTGTCATTTAATGATTAATTAAAGTACCTTCAAGTTGATATTATTGTCATTGTGTTGTATATTGCGTTAAAAATACATTTTGAGCCGAAATTATTGTTTAGTTTTTTTGTGGATAATTTTTCTACCAAGTTTTGGCCGGTATCGTAATTTATTAACTGGACGATAGCTCCAAGGTGACACATTAAGTAATACAGAAAGTTCAAAGGATAATCAGTGTTTAGTGTAATTGATAACTACGTCTTCTATACTCTGTACAGTTTCAGAAAATGTGTGCATGGGAAGTTCACTCCCCCCCCCCCCCCCCCCTCCCCGCTTCCACCCCTTCCAACCGCTTGTCATAATCTTGCCCATGACCAAGACAAGTTAATACATCAACATGAATAAAAGACCGTGAATGGTTTGGCTTGGTTTGATGTGATGGTTTATTTTGCTTAACTACTAAGAAATCATATGTATACTTGTAAGCAACCGGGGTACCAACCGTCGTAAATCCTCTCCAATGAATATGATGAATTCCTTGCCAAAAGGCACTGGCGAATTCATTTGGTGCCGCCTCCTCACTACTAAATAAGTAGTACATGAACATCATGGCTTAGATTTCACCTTCTACATCATCGTTTTAACATTTTGGAGGGGGTGCGAAACCAATTTGATGCGCTATTGCCCTTTGGTAAGGCATTTATCCTCATTACCAAGTCCTTCTACAAATGCATCCAAAACAAAGCTCCAGTGTATCTCAATTCTCTCATCGTACCCTACCAATCTGCTCGTCCTGGCCTTCACCCGTGTACTGACAGCACCCTGCTACACGTTCCTCGAACATACACCAAAGCTGGCGACGATGCTTTCCATGATCAACAATAGATTCTTTGATAACTTTTATGTAAAGCGCTGTGAAACAACAGTTAGTTTGTAAGAGCGCTATAGAAATGACTATTGTATTGTATTGACATAAAGGTAAATCCGTCAGTCCCCTGGTTGCTTACTTACAAGCATACAAATGTTTTCTTAACAGTCAGGTAAAACAAAAAATCGAACCAATCAAACCAAAAAGAAGAAGAAGAAGAAGAAAAGAAAAGAAGAAGAGCAAGAATCACTTCAGTTGCAGCATGTCGTTTTCCTTCACTTGTATTTATTAATGTAGCCTTTGTTCCCCAAGTATCATAATATAGACCTAAATCACCATACTTTTAATACAAATTAAAAAATATCAGAAAGAATTTCTTTCGGAGGATATTCAGAAGAATAAAGTGGAAACAAAGTGGCAAATCGTTGGTGAATTGTGATTTCACTTCCAAAGAAAACTAATTATTTAGTATATTATGACTTTGCCGAACACCCAGATGCGATTCGTTTTCTTTCTTTAAAAACTATCCTCCAATAATAATATAACTTTTTTCAAAGTACTTTGCATGTTTTTTTTTTGCAGAGTGATGGACAGTGGACATAATTTGTTTAATGGCTTTAAAAAAACGGGTGATCCGATATTGTGCCCCTTTTCTTCATTTAAGTGACAGGGAAAATACTTAAATAATTTAGAAATTTAATAAAAACAAATAATTCTACCACCCCAAGATAGATAGCGAAGACTTTCTGTTGGAATAAATAATAGAAGGAGCGGAAATGCCTGTAAAACCGTTCGATCTGGAAAAATCAAAATATTAGGAAATCATGTCTATTGAAACCTCAAATAAATTGAAACATTTTTTTTGGAATAAGGAATCAGAAGTGTCTTAGAATGGCTAGCATTATTAATATTGTTTTGGTTTTGAGATAACTACCTCACACTGATTCGGCAAATTCTAAATTCCCTTTAATTCGTATAATGATTACAACATTCAGAAATTCATAACTTTCATCTCGTTAAACGGATTTTCTTCAAACTTTTGCCTATCTGCTTCTCCTTTGTCGTTTTGTTTTTGCCCTTTTACAGACCAGTTTTCTCTCAATTTTTGATTTTTCTTTAACAATAATGTGTTTTGAATATGCTAACCTGTGCACGGAGCGAAGTGAGTGCCTTCTATTTAACATTTACCATACACATTTCATATCTCAGTCTATTGAAATATGATGACCATCTTGATTCTGATTATTATTACAATATGACTTCGTCATAAATATGCTTAAAAAATTAGTTCCTTTTGGAAGATGCGTTTAATTCTATGAATTCTTTTTTTTACAAGGTCGACAGCCAGAAACAGTGTGCGACAAGATCATATGTTCAACGTTAAAAGTTGCAAACCTTAAGAGCATATTCAGGAAAAACGTTGTTTTTTAAGAAACTCATTGAAGTTGGGATTAAGATAGTTCAAATGTAATTGTCGGACTATCTTTCATTTAAAATTATGATCTTTATTTTCCATTAACTTATAAAGCCAATTACTTTTAAAAGCAAAACTTTGCAAACCAAAATATGTTATTTTCAAACTTCCTTCATCAGTTGACCCAATCATAATTTGTATTCTTTAAGATCAGTTCCTTCAAAGGCTAAAAAGCAAAAGTTCCTAGAAATATTCCTTTATTTCAGCAACAATGTATTTCGGCATGAAAAAATGTCTACATGTAAATAAATCCTGTTATGAGTTCACTAATATTAGAATGCAGCTCTGCGTGGAAACACATACATAAAAGACCAAACGAAAAAGAAAAATAATATTTATTGGGGACATCATTGACGCAAAAGAGGATGAGGATATAAATCGGGCAAAATAAATACTTTGTATTGGACATAATTATTCAAATAAGGTTACTAAATTACATTGGAAGTCTATGAGCCATGACAAGAAAAGAAAATCAAAATGTGAAAAAAAAATGTGTTCATTACTTTGGATTGACAACCAAAGTATTTCATGATATATCAGTTAAAAAACAATAAAAAAATCGCAGATAATATTTAAGAACCTTTATAAATTCAAAGCTAATTTATGGGGAATATTCAAGGAACAACGATTAAAACATTTGAATTTGAAATTACTCGATAACATATTAGCATGTATAGAATATATATATCTTAACAAGAAATCTGATCATGATTATTATTTAAAGTGCAAACGGACAGAAAATTAATGTTATCTATTTTATGAATGTGATTACTCTAAAATTCTTTGGAACCCGATCTTAAATTTTCTCTGGAAGACAGAAGTATTGTTTGATTATGAACAAAATGATTATGTATAGTGATGTAATTCTAGCCAAGTATTACCTAATTGATAAATGATGAAACGAATGAAAAGACTTTCAAGAAATCAACTCGCCGGCTATATCATTATAACCATCGTAATTTAAATTGAGCCTATAGAAATGATGCTCATGCATTACATGTGCATCAAATAATTAGAAGTTCGTAAATCCGCGTTTGCCACTTTTTACCGGCCAGGCTATACTATGGGTACCAGGTACGAAAGAAATTCCTCAAATGGCTGAGTGAATTATCGGGGTAGCTCGGCTACTGCCGGGATAATGGTTAACGATGTTATTGTAGTTATTATTATTGGTTCTATTATTATCATTATGATAATTAATATTATTAGTATATTTATTATCACTTAAAACGCTATTATTATCATGATTATTATCATTGGTTTTATTATTATTATTATCATGACTTATATTACCCGGCAGGAAATAATTCTTTGAAATGCTAGAGCGCCGCAATGGCAGCACAGCTAAAGCCGGGGTAACAATCTCCAAGGTTGGAAGCGCTTAGTGATTTTAATAAGCGCTATATAAAAACTGAGTATTATTATTATTATTATTATTAATAAATTTATTATCACTTATAACGATATTATAGTATCATTATTGTTAATATTATTGGTTTAATTATTATCATCATGATAACTTGTATAATTAATATATTTATTATTTTTAATAACGATATCATGATTATTAATATAATTACTATTAGCATTAGTAGTATTAGTAGTAGTAGTAGTAGTAGTTATATTAATATTTTAATTCTTCTTATTATTATTATTATTATTATTATTTATCGTATTATTATCCTTCATGTAACTATTGTATTTATCATTATCATTTGTTATCACTAATTGTATTAGATGCATTCGAAGTAGTAATACGCGTCGAATAACATACTTTTGTAATGTTCGTACATTTCAAGAGGTAATGGGCAGTTTTATTGACTTAGCCAAAGGTTGATTTCTTGAAATTAAAGTCGTTGCCATCATGTTTAAGACTGTTTAGTAAAAACAGCTACGAGAAAGAATCCCAGGACAATCATCACGTCTGTTCTCAGCGAACCAGCGTTTCCTCCATATTCAGAAGAACCACCACTCCCACCGCAGATGCTACCCTTGCAGGGGCAAACCTTATTTCCATACAGCGCTGTCTTGTTTGACTGCAGTAGGGCTAAGAAGTTACCGAAGAGCGGCAAAGAGTTTCCGTAGTCACCAGGACGATTAGAAATACCCCTTAGCAATTCAGATCGAGCGGCGTTATCCCATATGCACGTGTTGTCAATGGGTGTTCCAACGCAGCCCCATACAGTGCCATTGAAGGGTCCATACACAGGATGTTCATTCTGGCCTTGACTGAACGGGCCGTACCCTGATAAAGGAAGAGGTCAGATAATAAAAATAGGATGAATTTTGAAAATACAATGTGAATGATTTTGCTTATATACATTGTATCATTACTTTTCCTTTATTATTGTTAATCATTATGATTCTTATTCCAATCCAGGTATTTATAGAGCGCCAATATCTAGTTGCCTAATCAAAGGTGCTGATGAGACTGAAAAAAACTACAAAAAATGTCTGTTCATGATTTTTACTGGGAAAGACCCAAAAGCAGTGAATAATTGGAAGCAATCTGAAATAGGTATATCTTTAGTGGAGTTCTCAAAGTAGATAACTGGTGACAACACCTAACGATTTGGGGAAGATCGTTCCACAATCTCGATGCACAGGCAGTAAATGATCAATTCCCTAGAAGAGAGCGTGTTTTACGACTCTCAAGCAGGTATTTACCTGCAGATCGCAGAGTAGTTCGAGGGTAGTAAATAGTTAACAAATCTGAAATGTAGTAGTAGTAGTAGTTTTTTTTTTTTATTATTATTTTCATTACCACTACTATTGCTTTCGTTACTATTAGTATTATAACCATTATTAGTATAATATTTGCTATTATCGTTATACAAAATTATCATTTTTATAATCATCATCATTATCATCATGATTGTATTAACCATATCTTTTGATAACGCGGCTCATTCCTGAATATCAAATGCTATCTTAATTACTTGATGCCTCAAATTAATTCTGTTTGAATGTTCGACCGTTAAAGCATCATCTTTGAATTAGTTACTAGGCCTTTTATCATTTTTAATTAGTTATTACCATCGATCGTAGCACGTGCACAGGAAGTCTGGTTCTCGTAACACGTTATCTTCGGTAAGCTCCCTTCATCACACTCTCCAAGCGAAGAGGCACCGGATGTTGTTGTCATGGATGCACATGCCGAACACTCGAGACCCTGGCCTGATCCAGGAAAAAAGACATAAATGTAACATTATATCATAATTTTATTTTGTAATGAAAATTATATAACAAGAATAAACATTAGTTTAAGTGGGTGTTGGCCTATGCGGTGGTCATTGGGAGGGTAGGGCGGGGGAGGGGGTTGCAAACATCCAAGACAAGGGCATACCCTTTATCCTGCCACCGGGTTAATCTCCATTGTGCCAGGCCCCAAATCCCCGCAGTGCCAAGTTTATAATGAGATAATCGGATTAACGTGCAAAACACTAGGCACAGTCCAATGGGCATGAACAATAACTGCTATTTAATATGCGTGCAGACATACAAGAAGCAGAGGAGCATTAGCTTGCTGAGGTGTACATGGCACTATAACAATAGCGTGCATGCATCCTTATGGCAGGCTATGAGTTAAGTTACTTTCTTAATTTTTATTCCTTCACTTCAATATTTTACTGGGCGGTAATTGTAACATTTTTTCAAAAAACTACCATCGATAGATATTTAAGCTTGCCAGGCAATTGGAAATGTCAAACTCTAAGAGCATTTTTCCTTTAAATGTTATAGGCTTTGTAGAACAAACCTGTATGTATGGTTTAGGTTTCTCCCTAGGAAACCTTTTTGGGAAAATGCAAAATATATTAAACGAAGGTTTTTACCTTATTAATTTTCATATTCAAACGATACATTCATTCTATTACAAAGACTGGTTGTTTTCAAAAGCAATCTAATTCGACTGAACATTTAAACTCAATATGCGTTTACTCATATGGAGAAACTTCTCCTAATAAAGAAAAAGATTGTCATTAAACACAATTGATGTCAATTAAGAGAGGAGAGACAGGATATTTCTTATCTGTTTCGAATCTGCAGGATAAGGGTATGAATGAAGAGCTGACCAAAACATATTCCAACAATGAGTGTTGTGAATAAAAAAAACAGAATAGGTCTTGTAAATAAAAAAATAATAATTATCAGCTTCAATAATAGATTAATCTATTGGTCTACACGAATCTGTTGCAGACATTGGTGAAACAGAATATTGATACAAGTGAACTTCATTTTACCTTGGAAATATGAAATTGATTATAAAAAATACGCTGGTGCTTATCGAAACCGTTTTCTTATCGTAATCTGACTCACACTTGATTCCCTATTGCGGTATTAATTACCAAGTTTAGAAGACGGTGAATATCTGATTGCAGAAAACCCCATATATGCTGGTATGCTATACAATAGGTTCTGGTAGAGCTCACTAAAGGCTCAAAACCACTCTGTAACAAGTTTTGTAAACAAAGGCCCGTCTCGATTACAATTAAGAGTTGCTTTTAGAGACTTTGTTTGAATCGTCTAACCTTGTCTGCAAGGAGATTTTTTGGTATTACGTTCGCATGCGATTACACAAAATGAAGAAATATGTACATTCCCTGTTTAAACTTAAATTAGGCATTTCAGAATTGGCAAATCCTTACGACAAAGTCATAAAAGAAAACATCCTAAACTCTTAAATTGGGAAAATATGGGTTTTTCATATTTATTTTGTCTGGCCTTCTCTTAATTATGTCATGATGACATAAATCATTATGAATTAGAGTAAAGGAAGGGTAAGTTTGAAATAAATCAGACCAATAATAAAAAGGTTCTGAGTGTTTGACATATGAGATCGTTAAATGTTTGCGAATCTCAAATTGGTCCTTCAGTCCCTGGATTGTGACTTTTCACGGCCAGCTCTCCCGGTTGACGTTAACAAGATATATCAGAAATTGTTGATTTTTCTCATAAGCGCGTTCACCCTTGGGGATCTCAACAAAATACGTTGTGGCTAGCATAGTAGTAGCATTTTAGTCGTGTTATAACGATATTTAAATTTGTTTTGTGTGATAATATTACTTCTGTTCAATGCAAAAACAGTTGCCCAATTCAATGAATGGCTACGATGTAGTGTTTGGAACAAAAAAAATGTATTGAATTATACAGTGCGTTCCAGAAAAAAATGAAGCCGAAAACTATCGATGTTTTATCTTAACTTAATAACAATTATAATTAATAAATGACACATATGTATAATGCTTAGATCCTCTTTTTTCATTTGGTGTAACTTAGATGATGCATATTTCACGCATAAGCTATTAAAAGCAATTTTAATAGAGGAAACCAAAAAGTCATTTGGCGGGCGGTATTTGAATTTCAAGAGGAAAATTACATTTCTAGAAAGTTCAATTTCTCCCCTTTCATATGAGCCAGGAATAACAACGTTCTGTTTGTTTAAAGTAATGTTTGCATTTCCATAATTTGATCAAACGGTTTCGTTTTTACTTGCTGCCTGACGTTGCAACAAACAGAGTTGACAAAAGACGATCAGCCATGCACACGGAAGACGAATGACCTGATGCATGGCTGATCTGTGTTGTGTTCCGCACTTGTGCAGACAGGGGGGGGGGGGGGGGGTCGTTCGTTTATGTCTCCTTAGATCAAGATTAATGTATATTGATCTTCGGAGTAGTTGCTACAACCGGCCGTGTCAGACACGTTGCCCCGGGGTGCAAGATAGGACTCTTGTAGCCTGCCCCCACTTAAAGGTATTACAAAGTTTTGGTATGGGGGTCATGAATTTGGTTCAAATGAACATATTGGAAGCATATGCGATTTAACAATATTCAATGATCGTTGTCGCGGTTGAAATCGAGTCTAAAGTGATAAAATTGTAAATAATAAACTCTTTATGTTGTATAGCGCCCTCTCAAGACTGATATTACTTTAGCTTTAAAACAATGTTTCTTGACTACAATCGACCGATTTGCTATTCCCATTTGGAAATTATATATCGGAACTGCATATTCTGAGATTTTCATGGTCGCAGCTACCATGGAATGGCCTTAGGCGCTATTTGAAATATTTGAAATTTACCGGGAGCTCCGGTAAATTTTGATTATTCAATTTGCTCGAAAGCAGAAGTGTTTTAGGGGCTAATTCTTTTAGTTCTTATAATACATCCACAGGGGCATCCAAATATATCAAAAATTTAAAGAATTACTATCCATCCAATTTCAAAATTTCCCAAAACTTTGCATACCTTTAACACAATTATACAATAACAATTAACAATAAATCTAATTAAAAGAATAAATCGGTTAATATACTCTCATGTTACGGGGGAAAATTTATATATATTATGACTCAATTAATATAGGTAATCTGCCGCTAAAATTGCGGCAGCGTAACAAAGCACCTATTGATTTCGTCAGAATTTATCTTTATTAATTAGGTGCTCTGCCGCGTAGCATAGCAAAGCACCTTTTGAATTTATCAGAATTTATCTTTCCCTCTTTCTTTCTGCATGGATTTGGTTTGCTTCATATCTCATAAATGGTATGATTAATGAGAATTTAATTAGAATTTGTATGTCATGTGCCATAATATTAATGATTACTTTTCCTTCTTTTTCTTTCTTTCTCTCTGTTTTTCTTTTTTTCGATTTTTTTTTTTTTTTTGGCCACCTGAAATGGGCGGGGGTGGGGGGGGGGGCAGGCCGGTTGTGCCACCGCCGTAATCTTTTTTTGGTATAATAGATGAAAGTCCTCGGACTACGAAGCAAAAGGTACGGGGTTCGATTCCCCATCACGGCAGTTATATCTTGTGATAAGCCATTCATCTACAATTGCCATTCTCCACCCAGGTTTCATTATCATCTGTATTATCCTTATTATTATCATTATTTATGAATCATTGTTGTTATTCTTATTATTAATACGATGGTTATTACTGAAATCATCATCAACATTATTATTTTGGAATCCCTGAAGAAATCATGCAGTCTGAGATATTTACTATTTTAAATTTGTTAGAGCTTCTAAATTTTCGGAACCTTCCATTCCTTTTTTTTATTGGGGGGGGGGGAATTTTGTAAAAGTGGAAAATAAATGATCGACGTTAACCATTTATGATATAAATGTCGAAGTATCCACGACCAGTAAAACAGGTGATTCTTACCTATTCCAAATGAGAGGCATGCGAGAAGAAAAGCTCCAATGAAGACACTCTTCATGATTCTATATGGGAAAGATCAAAGATAATGCCAGTTTAACCTTTCCTTGCCACAAGTGCCTAATGGCACAGTCGTTCGTTTGCAACGATAGCCAATCGGTACAAAACATTACGCATCAATAGTCCGGTTTACTAAAATATTTGAATTGTAGGTATATCCCTGAAAGCTTTCCCGAGGGTTTCCCAGCATAGCAGCAAGTGATGTACTCAGACTGAATTTCGAGGATTGTAGTTTATTCATTAATAACAGGTTAATAGTAAAACTCGTCACTAGGTTCCAAGGAAAAAAACATCCATACATTTGAATATGTTAGTAAACCTGCCTTTTCAGACGCTTTGCCTTAATTCCCATTTCTAGGATTTTCGTAACATCATGTGGATTTATTTGTATTCCTGAATAAATCAAATAATCTACAATCCCTTGATTTAATTAAGAAATGCATAATTGCAAAGGGAGGTCTTTTGCAGGGTACATAAAGAGTATTATTGTGTTATATGCATTAGCTAACTTTAGAGGATCAGTACAATACTAGAAGCATCAATCGAAAGGACACCAGCAAAGCATAGGAAGAAGAAGAAAAAGCAGAACAAAACGAAGAAGAAGAAGATAAAAGAAGTGCATGCACTACAACAAGAAGAAATAAAACAAAACGAGGAAGAAGAAGGAAAACTGGAAAAGAAGGAGAGGAAGAAAAAATATAACATCAACATCAAAACAAATATTGAAACATTGATATTAAAATGTTAGAATGTTAAGAGAAAAAAATTCAAATAATATCCACTCTAGTGACACATTTAATATTCGAGGTTAGTTTTCTACCAACATAATGTAGATTGTCTCTCTTTTTTCTTCTATTTAGTTTCTTCTTCTTCTATCCCTATTAAGATTGGATGTATGTACGCAATGTACGGGTATCCATTTAGGTTTTACTACACGCTCTGGCAATCATTGCTTAGCGTCATTTTCGAACACCAACCGAATTCTTAACCATGCACAAATCACTATACTTAACCCTAACTCTAACCCTAACTCTAACCGAAACACCAACTGCAACCCACACCCTTTTTAGCGAAATAAAACCCAGATAAATTGTAACCGGAGTATGTGTCCAAGCAAAGAAAAGTCAAACAGCCTTACCTTGATAAAGTGTTGTTATTTACTCTGAAGTTTGGCGTATGAACAGTAGAACCGGCAAAATGGTGAGTGCATCAACAAAGTCTACATGTATAAATGTTGTTGGCCTTCTTATCATGATCCCATCATCTAAATTACAACCACGCTGGCCAGCACCAATCAGCTGCTCGCGATAAACGATTGCCATGGTAACGTCTGAGCACGTGCATTGTCCCAAATGGGAGGGGCTATGCCTTAGTGATAGAGTAGTGGTCTTAATCCTTATAACCAAGTCATTATTATTATTATTATTATTATTATTATTATTATTATTATTATTATTATTATTATTATTATTATTATTATTATTATTATTATTATTAACATTTATTTCTTTCTCAACAGTACAATTTGAAACACAATGTATATATACATGATATATGTAACAATTATTTCAACATTGGGTATACAGTAAATAATTCAGATACGGAAGGAGGCGAAAACTCGGAAAGCGTAGCTTGAGTTGGGAACGCCCATCATAAATTAACACAGTTACCGAAAGAACATTATAGATATTACTATAAAAATTACATTTTATATAACAGAAAGTTAATAGGAAAGAAAAAAAATTGTAAATGGAACAGAGAGAAGAAAAAAAAAGGAGGAGAGAATTAAGTATAGGAAGGCATGTTTACTTATAAAGATGATATTGAAGATGGATTAAAGTTGTGGCCTACTCATATTATTTATATCCTTTCTTCTTTGTTGAAAAGATTTTTTCCATCCATTTATCATTTGGCAGCGGTGGATCCAGGGGGGGGGGGGGGGAGGAGGGGGAGCGGAAGAGACATCGAAGAAAATTACACCTAACAGCGTCATTAGACGGACATTTATTTATTTATTTATTTATGATATTTATACAGGGTGGCACATATCACCAATTTGGTGGTCTTCCATGAGGCCCTATTTGGTAGGAACAAAACAAATAACAGCATCAAAAACAAAATAGATAAATAAACAAGCATATAAGCAGGTAAAATACAAATTAATTGGTATCCCCATGAAATAACTGATCATTCAAGAATCATCCTTGATCATTTACAAGAAATAGGTGAATGGAATTTTCAAGTGACCTTCTTTTTTTTTTTGTAATGAAAATAAAATAAAGAATAGATGATAACCACGTATTCAAATGAAGAAAAACAATTGATTGAAAACGTTCATTTTATAATGTGAAATAGCTTAACGCACGGGATACCAAAATTGGTATATACATATTTACATTCAATTGCTCTTTAACTAATACACTTGGATAAAATGGATACATTACATGTATGAATACATTAAATAACGATAACCATGTCAACCAAATATCACAATCTGGCAAATAGGGGAAATGGTTAGCTTCGCACGAACCCCCCCCCCCCCCCCCCGAAAAATAAAAAAAAACATTTACACGTCATCTACAGATAACAGGGCTTTTAGAGCGTGCTTAAAACTCTTCAAAGTAGGTGACATGTTATGTTGACAGAACTTTCAAGTTGGTTCCGTATGTTGGTTCCATATATTGGTTCCATATGTTGGTTGGTTGGTCCCATATGTTGGTTTGAAGAAAAAAATGAGTCACCAAGTAGACATGGTCATTAGCAGGACATTTTCCTGTCCTGTTAATGATTTAACAATAGAATTGCTGCCCTCTACGATCGTTTGCAGGCAGAGGAAACTTATAGGCCTCCCAAGGAAAAAAAAAGGTTTGTTCGTTAGTAATAAGCTTTATTACTGATATTGTTTTGAATTTAGGGTCAGGGTTAGGGTAATATACCAGTTTTCATGATACCATTTAGGGTTATATATAGATGTCCTGTTAATACAACATATTCTCTATTCCGCCATGCAATCCAGTGGTGTACGCCCCTATGCCTCAGTCACACCTTTGCGTATGATGCTGCGTATGGCTGCGCTGTACGGGGTATATCAATACGCAGCCGTTCCCAGCAATACGCGGCAAATTTGAAGGTAGCAGTCACACTATTGCGTATCTAGCTCGTAGGTAGCTCGTATGCCGCTCGTACTAAGACTGCCTACGGTTGCCTATGACCACGCTATAGCTCGCTGTTGCTCATAGCAGTACGATTCAATACGCAGTTTGCTCGCCACGTTGCGTATGTAACTGGTTCTTTGCTCGTTTGCTGCTCGCTAGCCGCTCGCACCAGTACGTCTCGTTGCGTCTCACTGCGTGTTCGCTCGATTTAGCTCGTCTGTTGTTCGTTCTACTGCGTGCCAGCTCGCTCTACAGCGTACCAGCTCGCTTGGGCTGCGACGGCGTATAAATAAAAGTCATTTTGCGGGCTTCTGACGAGTCTACATCTACAAGAAAAATCAAAATTATGAAAAAAGATTGCCTAGCAGCAGCGCTCTGCCTTGCAAAAGCTTAAGCTTTTGGTTCAGCAGGAAGAAGCAGAGGCGAATGATGTTTATTTAATAACGTTATGAAGCGCAGCGACGGTGGTTGGTGCTAGGCAACTAATCGCAGTGAGAGAGAGAGCTAAAGCGAACGGCGTACGAGCTAGACTCGCTGCGTAGCGAGCGGCAATTGCAACAGTTCTTGCTGATGCGAGTGGTAGGCGAGCAACAGCGCAACAATACGCGCAATAATGCGAACGACAACGAGCTCTGGCGAGGTAAATCGTGCAGGGAACGCAGCTATAGGCAGTGACACGCGCTCCAAAAAAAGAGGTGCTTATGGTTGCGTATACTTGCGCTAAGCCACTCGATGTTGCTCGCATTCACTGGTTGCCACTCGTATCCGCTCGTAGGTGATTTGACCTTGCGTTTGCTTGCGATAGTTTAGAAAATTTTAAAACTAGCGAGTGGCAAACGCAGGCCTTTGCGCTAGTCTGCGTATTGAGTACGCAGTGAGCACGTTTCGTTGCGCTTTATTGGGTGTGACTGCCTATGTCTGCGTTCGGGCAATACGCAGCAATACGCAAGCCCAATACGCAAAGGTGTGACTGAGGCATTAGATTTCCGATATAAGATCTCTACGATTCTTGTACACAAAGCCCTCTCTTGTTCGCATTATTTCTTTGATTTGGTTTTATTTCTGCATTAATTTCTGTATTTTTTTTCTTCCAAATACAAGAACTAAATTTTTAAAAACAGGGACAAGACGTAAGGTGTAAAACAAATATTCAAACAATACTTACTTCATATCAAAATGTGATGTACTTATATACATATGATAATGAAGTTGAAATTTCTTTAATTATAGTCTTTAATTAAAGTATTATTCTAACTATCCGTGCGAAACCGCCCTTTTAAGCGACGCTTGATTAGGAGGGCGTCCTCAGAAGAAAAATCGTATGGTGAAATTTAAATGAGAATGTTTTCACACGATCTGTTTGTGTGAGTTTTGTGTGTGTGGTGTGTGAGCGTGTGTGTTTGTAACTAATGGTGGATGTGTACGTAGCTCTGTCTGGTATATTGCAGTTGAAACAAATGTGGCCTTTTCAATATTGAAGGGAAAAAAAATACGAAAATCAGAAATTACTTGCAATGTGATCACAATTTGAGATGTAAATAATAATTGCCTATACTGCATGTTGAAGTCAATTATATCAATATATCTATATAAGAGTTTTTTAAAGAGATTTTTTAAAGAAAAGAGAGGTGAACATTAATGTATTTTGGGGTGTGACAGATGTTCTGCTTGAGAGGAAGATGTAGACAGGGCTTTAACTAAGAATAATATGCATATTTCTTCAAAATAAAAGTACATCTTAAGAATGGCTTATCTTATACACCTGTATTGTCATTGACACAAATGTCAAAGAAGTACATTTATTGTCTATCTACAATACATATATACATGTAATCTAAATGCCTATTTCTAAAAGAGTTTCACCTTTCAATTCTTTACGTTTTATCGCTATCTTTTGAGGGTAGAAAGTACATATGCCTACACTCTTGCGAATGAAGTTGGAAGATAATTTCCCTACCTCTATTCCTAAAATGATTGTATATTATTTAATTTTTGTATTAATAAATTCGATTTCTTTCAAGGAATTTATTGCTCAATATTGATGACTCTTTATATTAATGAATCAAATTCTGAGAGGATACTAACATCATTCTATCAATAATAAACCATATTGTTTTCATGAAAAGAGGCAAGGAAACAAATATTTTTTCAATTTTATTGGCAACAATGTACCTCCAAGTATTAAAGCTATAAACAATTCACTCTCATCTTCAATTGAAGTAAGATGTATCGAAGAAAACAAAACTGCATTGAATAAAGTTGAAGAAAAAAATTCAATAACCACCATTTATTTTACATTTTCATGTGAAATTAAATCGTTGTAATTTTCCTTAGTATCTCTGACAGTATTCTAAATGCTCAGTCTTCATCACGCCTGTTTTTTATCAAAGGGATGTGGTAAACTTTAATTCGTGGTCAAACCGAAACAACTGTCTAGAGTATGACCGCTACCACTAACTTACGAGTAAATAATTGCTCTAAATTCCCAGGCCCAATGATAAACTAAATAATTGACGAAACCTATGTTCAAATTTGCATTTGATAATAATAATACTAATAATAGTGTAAACTTATACAGCGCACACCTTATCCAGGAATGTTCATGGCGCTAGCTCAGCAACAGTTGTTTTCACAGTTTTGTTTACATTATTATATTTTTTTGTCGAGAAAATGCATGACTTATTTGTTTATGTTTGATTGTTTATCTTGAACGAAGAAGCAAACAAAAGTAAGACAATTTAAAACGGGACAAGTAATGAGGCCCAAAAAAAATCATTTGGTTTTCCTCGACCGCCCGCTCGTCATTTTCTGGCCGCTCGCATTTTTTTTTTTTTTTTTTTTTAATTCATTTTTTTGTTTAATTCAATGTTTTTTGTTTTTTTTATTGTTTTTTATTTAATTGTTTTGGGGGAGCAATCTTACATGCCAAACACACCATTTTATGCATTTGCAAGGATCAAAATGCGTCCCGTTGCCAGTTTTGACTTTTCAGTACGCAATTAGGTATATATTAAACTTGCCATTTTTATTGTTCTATGTCAAAATGCCGTTCATTCAAATCAAGTTCTGAGCACTCTTAAACTCATTTTAAAGCCCATCTGTACTAGTTTTCAGGAGGGATTAGACAACCCTTTAAGGTCACTGGACAGGTGGTTATCTCATCAAATCAGCTCTCAGTTAATATAAGATAAAGAGGATCATGGGGGACCAATGGTCACCGATTAGGCATTGCTTGCTACATAGAGGGCGCAAGTAGCTATAAGTAGTACAATGGAGATTTAAAAGGTGCTGTATTTCAAAGCTCAAAATACTTTCTGTGTTGGTCTCGATATTCATTGTACATCAAACTAGTCTTTTACATATTAAAGTAATTTATAGACTGTGTTTGTTTAAATGCTTGACAATACCAATGTTTATTTTTTTTATGGAAAACAAATATTAAAAAAAAAAAATGGGGGGGGGGGAAAGACACACAAAAAATAAAGTTTAAAAAAAAAAATTAAAAAATTTAAAAAAAAAAAAAAATCCGCCCGCCCGCCCCTACTCCAGAAAAGCAATCGAGAACAACCAAACAATTTTTTTTTTTGGCCTGATCTCATTACTCTTTAAGTTGATCAGTTAAGTTTTGAGAAGATACAAACTGTATTTAACAAGCATAAACCATTTTTGTCAAAATCATTTCATCATTCATGAAAACAGGAAAGAGATAAATGTGTCCAACTTCATGGGCAACAGTGTAACAAAAATGTATATATTACTTGGTGGAGGAGTAGTGGTCTTTTATGATTCATGATCCGGTTCAGTTTATTTGTGAAAGGTGGATGCCAGACTGATCAGAAGATGTATAATATCAGATTTCCCATGATCATGGGTCATCAGGTCATTAGATACTTCACTACTAACAAGAGAAAAATGATTTCAAGAGATACAAAACGCCATGCGGTCGAAACCATACGATAATTTATATAGTGACCTCAAGTTTAGTCGCCTCTAAAGTGGTGCTATGTCTAGAAGAAAAGTACTATATAAGTAAAAAATATTTTGATAAACGTAATTGATGATTTTTAACGAAAAGTAATAAAAACTGTTCAAATGACTTTTGTTTTTACAGTAATGATTTCTTTCTTCTATTTGGTTTATATTGATTTCATTTAGATATGCCAGAGAGGAAGAAAATCCACTAACTGTAAATCACCTAAGCCAGGTAGTTTTAAAATGAAAAATCCATGATCAGAAACTCAAGCGCAGTTTAGAATGACACTCAATTATTTGTTGGCTTTCTCGTTGTGCTGGATGCTTTTGTTTAGTTAGAAATGGTGGGAGATATTTCATTAGCCCGGGTTAAAGCGCAATCATCTGTATGGATATTTAGAGATATTTTAAGTGACGTTCATTAAATAGTAGAAAAGCAGTGTTTCTTTGAGAGGCAGCTTTCAAAGTTAAACTTCGTGATCAGATACAATGGAGGGTACCTTGTGGATAATTATCCGGACTGCGAATCACATGGGCCGATATTCGAATCCGGCCGCTGCACTAATATCATTTGCAATGCATTAACCTACATGTTCCAAACTCGACCAAGGTGTAGTAAGTGGCTACCAGGTAGGATGTATTCCTTGAATGCACTGTTCGCTACAGTTGCCGGAGCTAACCCTGAGAAAAAAATATCCGAAGTCCTTTGGAAGTGAATAGAGACGTTATATCATGAAGTGATTTGAGCTATACAATATCGGTAAATTATTATTATTATTAATAATATTATCATTATTGTAGCAATTCACTTGGTTTTTAAAAGGATTGTGTCTAATGGCGTAAATGTTGACGTACAGTAAGGCTGCTGTCGCTCCAGCGCCGTGAAAGAAGCAGAAACGGGAGAAAACAGAAAATTAGAAAAGAAAAAAGGGGGAAATACATTACCATCTCTTTTGTTTTATTTTATTGGTTTTATCAAGAAATAAATTCTATTGAGCTATTATTTCGGTACCTGTCCTTGAAGGGCTAAAACCATCGAAAAAAGCGCAGATTTTCCCTTTTTAATCAGTTCTTTTATATGAATAGATAGACTCTAGAAATGCTCTAGAAAGCAAGTTTGGGTAGTGAGAAAAAAAAATTGTAGATAAGTTGCGACACTATTTTGTATGATTTTTTTTTTTTTTTTTTTTGGTGGACGTATTCAAATTGCAGAAGGATTGTAAATGGGACAAAGGCAGAGACTCAAGTGTTAGTTTCGAAAAGCAACAGATCATGCATACAGGTGATACAGCTCTTCCCACGCGAAATTACAAGGGAATTGAAAGAGGGTAGGAGTTGGGGGATGTCCATCGCCTGACTACTTAAATATGTGACCATTACAGCAACGTAGGTCTAGATGTTATAACATCTGTAGACTTTATACGATATATGCAAGGCACAATGCGGTTATAAAAATTAAATGTAGTTGATTTTTTTCGAAAGCATTTGCGATCGTCTAATTTGAGCTCATGGGAATATTGGTTATTGTTATATTTTTAATTGCCTGCCTTACGCCTATATAGCAAATTACTCACATATCTAAGTCATATGTAATACTTCATTAAACTTTTCAAAAACATCTATATAAAAGCTTACCTCATCTTTTTTCTTCTTAATCGTTGCATAAACTAAGGACAGTGCCATGAAGCCCCTGCATACGGTTATAAATCCCAATATCATTGTTATTATCACTTTTACTATTGTTGTTATTATTATGATTATGAATATGAACATTATCATTATTAAAATTATTAACATTATAATTATGATCGTCAGACTAGGATATTGATATACATTCCTTTCAAATAAGAGATAGCTCCCCCCCCCCCCTAAAAAAAAAAAAAAAAAAAAAAGGAACTCAAACTAAACTAAAATGTGATAAAATATAATGGATGTTATTAACTCTTTCAGATTTTGTTTCCAAAAATACAATTTAAACTTGTTGTTAACTCACCTCACCCCCCCCCCCCCCCCCCTTCCGATATCCCTGTTCTGCCCTTACAACCTTAATGAAACTTTAGGAAAGTGAAATAGAGCGAAGCAGATGTAATACTGTCAAGTACCATGCTCCCGGAATTCTTTGCCACAACAAAAGTCTTTACGAAGAGTTAACGTGCACTTTCAAAATGTTTATGACTTGTTAAGATGTCATATCCTTCCGATGTGAAACAATCGAGAAAATGTATGAAACCTTGAGAGTTCTGTTTGTGTGCTCTTTTGAAAATTATTTGTAACTCTTGAATAGGAAATAGAAGCTCGTTTCACTACAGATAACGTTACACCCACCCAACTAATTTCGAAGAGATTTACTCAGATCAATTTGTAATGTTTGCCTAATCCTTTGACTATTCAGCTATCGCTATGAACATGACGGACAAAGAAAGAAGACAAAATATACAGTTCCTCATTCCAACCTCAATAATTGCTGTGGTAGACAAAAGAACATCCCTTCACTGCTGTTATGTAAAAATGTGTAGAACAGGTGTCACATGCATATTCACCTGTTCGACTTATTTTACATAATAGCAGTGAAGGGATGTTCCTTTGTCTACCACAGCAATTGCTGAGGGTAGTAGAATGAGGAACTGTATATTATGTCCTCTTTCTTTGTCCGTCATATTCATAGTGTATCTAACTCCCATAGACGTTACACATGGATTTTTTAAAAACCGTCTAATTCCCGAAGGCTTTTTGAAATGTTCAGAGGGTCAAGGATTGGCATGTGGTACTCGCGTATCATGATGTTTCATGGCTTCATGTCATAGCTATCGTTTCAGCCATAACGCAGGCGAAGGCTGTTTTGTAACTTAGTGCCTATAAGAATCCCCGCCCCCCCCCCCACCCTCCCAACAAAATAATAACAATAATGAGAATATTAATAGGAATAGGAATATTAATGATAATAAATAAAATAAGTAAATATTTACCAATCCGATTTCTCTTGCTTATTGATTGTTTTACTTTGTACATACATTTGAAGACATCAACTCTTCCAAATATTGCTATAATGGTCAGGAGTTGTACTAGAAGAATAATTATGGGGACGGGGTACTGTGTGGTTTTGGTCGGCTGTGAAGTTTCTTGCATTCATTTTCTCTATTTGCCTCTCCTAATTTGTTGGATTTTCTTCAGCCCCCCACCCCACTCCACCATAAATACACGTATGTGTGTGTTTTGTGTGTGTATATATGCATACCCCTTCGTTACTTTTCCAATGATTTAGATGTTGTTTTTGTATTAAACTCACATATGAAAGGCGGACAAGTTGTATATGTACACCACCGGATGGAAGTATCGAGTTTTATTCCAGATATTTGTGTCTGATATATATGTTAGTCTGAATAAAGATGTTCAAATAAATAAATAAATACATAAAAAAGGTGTATAGCGTTTTCTTGGTAAAATTCAGGTTTATTTTTAGCTCCATCCGGTTGATGAGTTCGCATAACCGAAAGTAAAAGTAAAATGACACTCACGATCTTTATCTAATTATGATTCTTCTTGTGAACTAGATTTCCCCAGCCAATGGTTCGTGATAAATGTATGAATGGATTCACAACAACGAGCACTCATACTTAAGAGCATTACATCCAGACACAATCTCCTAGACGCAGTGTGAAGGCAGTATCAGGAAGAGAAAGCATCACAGTTTCTTACGGATCCGCTTTGTCTGCCGCACCTCGGATAAACTTAGTTCTGAATTTCAAATATCACGTTGACAGGATGCGGAGGACAAGACAGCTGGTGTTATTTGCCTTTTCTGGTAAGAATTTGAAGAAAAAATGTGGATATGAGGTTCAAGATAGTTCTCGAAGGAAATACGTAGATTTCAAAGATGTACATTTGGATAAGAATCACACATCGCAATACATGACGCTAAATGTTTACCGCCATGGATTGATTAGAACTGTGTTCATTAAACTCAATTAGGAAAGGTAAAGTTTGACATCGAAAGGGTCATTCCACAAAAACTAGGTGGCCTACTTTGTAAACGACATGAATATAAAACGAGAGAGAGACAGAGAGAGAGATCGACGATCTTTGAATGTTGGAGCTTTAAATATGTAGCTGATGAAAATAATGAACAGGAATTCACAAAATATGTTTATCTCATGATCTTAAGCAACTATACTTTATAAGATTTATCTTTTTGTTCTATGTAGTGCTAATGACTGTAAGAGCTGGGACTGGACAAGCTACGACCCCCTATCCCCGTATAGTAGCCAAGAACGGGGATAATGTCACCTTACCATGTTCGCATAAATGGAATCTTTCTAAGGAAGAGGACAGGCTAACCCTTGATCATGCTACATGGTTTCTTACGGTAATTACTAAGGCTTGTTTAGATGGCGCTGTAAAGGAGTATATGCATTTTTACGAAGATGTTAGTTATTCAAGACACCTTTACTGTGTGACTTGTGAATATGTTTAGTTTAGTACCAATACTGATGTAATCAGAATTTTATATCATGCTGGGGTATTTTTGCTTGTAATAATGTTCTAGAGCACTGAGTGAACTATTTTGTAGTATATTTTACACCAAAGTGCTTATTATGTAATGTCGACACTATGTTATATTCCACCGTGACGTATGTATTATTATGATTGTATTCTAATAGGGGATCAAAAGTGTCAATGAAAATAATAAAAATTATTTAAGTCTTTATTTTTTAACTCAGTAACATATATTACTTTTTTGTAAACACTGTGATATAATTGTAATAGAAAGATCGTACTGTTCTTCTTATTATAATTATTACAATTATTATTATTATTATTATCATTATTAATATTGTTATGATTATTATCATTATAAGTGTATTGATTAACGATAATATTGCAGAATCCCGATAATCCTGATACGACTGTCGCTTCTCATGACTGTCCTGGGGACCTTTTATCTTGCAAGACCAGAACATCCAAGAGCCAGACTTTCTTTGACTTGGATTTTGACAACAAGAAAACAATCTAATTATCGCAGATGTTCGTAGCACCGACAGTGGTCTCTATTTCTGTGTAGTAGTGACAACAGAAGGTCTAATCCAACAAACAGTCAGTCTGAGTGTTGGTGGTAAGTAAACTGCCAATCAGGGTCGGAGTCAGTTTATTTTGAAAAGGGGGTTAAGGCAAATTAAATAAAATACTTCGAGAAGCAAAGAATAAAAATAATACATCATATTTTACTAAGGTTATGTAGATGAAACATCTTTGACAACAAGAAATTCCCGAACGGTTTAGAGTTGTCATAATCATTCTGGGTCGGAAATATCAAAGTGGGAAACATTTTCTGTTATGTATGAAGGTTTGCCATATTTGTTTAGACTTGGGGTAAATCACACTTTATAGACGATATGATTCTACTAACTATATAATGTCAGAAATACCTCTACAAACCCTTCCTTGATTATAAAATAACAAATATTTTTTTGGATGATTTGCAGGTCTCTCTAGACAATATCAGCTTTCATCAATGTCTCATGTTTGAGGATCTCTTTTTCTTTTTGAGAACTTTCAGTCAGACAGTAAATATATTATATCAGAAAATATTAATATTTGTTTTATCCGAATATGCATGTGGATGAAGACAATATCGGCTTTTGGTAATATCTTATTTGTTGAGGACCTTTTCCTCATTTTAGGAACTTTTCAGTTTATCTTCCCATCATGTTAACTGATTGAAACCTGGAATCAATAAATATGAAGATATAAGTTATACAAGTAAACTATATCCCATCCTGTTCAAGGGTGCTAAATATTTATCTTGCAAATGTTGTAAACATTTATGCGGTTTCAGGTGTCTCTTTAAGACTGTTAGAAATAAATTTGAAAGTGAATTCTTCAGAGAAGTTGTTTTAGTATCAGATTTAGTTTTGGCTTGCCACAAAGATGGCTAAAGTTAAACATTGTTGTAATTCACAACGGCCTCTTTTTGATAAAGGTTAAAATCCGACGCTAGGTTTAGGGTTTTGGTTCAAAATTAAGTCTTACTACAGAAAGTTGGTCTCAGGTCTATAGTTCCCCTTTATCATATTAAAAAAAAAAATATTTAGAATCAGTATCGAGTTTAACTGAATGAGTACAGTACAGTCAACAGTGACTTTTCTTCTTGGAATTTCAAACATGGGTGGCTGTTGTCAAATGTTTTATTTGTTTGTCTATTCTCGCCGTTTATTCATTCATGAAGCAACCGATACCTCCATGCGTATCAAGTCGTCTGGCGGTGTTCAGCCCGATGATCCTTCTAAAATAATCGTAACAGCCGATACGGAGGAAACACTAACATGTTCCACCTATCTTGGCAAGGACTTAACAGGAACTATATTATGGAACTCAGATGGACTTAATCTGACAGAGGTAAGTCGTAAGGTCAAGGCCCTGTTTCGTAAAAACTTGTTATAAATAACAAATGCTGAATATGTATATGACAAGTTTGCTCTCAGCCTATCAAATGACACTATTTCAGTAGCTTATAACAGTCATTGTAACTTGTTATTGATTATACGTTTCATGAAACAGGGCCAAGGATCATGATTGGGGACATCATGAGGCTATCTATCCTAAATTGAAGTTGAATATACATTGGAGAAAATGAAATGTAAAAAAATAAATGTTATATTTAATAATCAGTTACTACTTTTAACATATCATGCCTGACTGGAAAATGAAATAATAAAAATATTGACCATTCAGTTGACTATCACATATAATATCTTCCATGACTATAATAATATTAATCGAATTAAATGTTTTTTTGTGTTATAGTTGTTTTATTTTCTGCCTGTGGAATATCATTGGTGTATGTTTTGTTCCTTTAATGCAGACACTTCAGGAACGGATAAGCATCAGTGATGACGAATTAGATTATGTGACGGCGTCTGTCACGTTCCATCCGACTCATGCCGATAATAACAAATGGGTGGAATGTGGCATCACGGAGAGTACAAAATCACCAAGACGCTTCAGCTTGAAAGTCCAAGGTAAACTCCCAAAAGACTAAGATCGACTTTAATAAGTATCCTGCCACAGGGCTAATTCCCACTGTGCCAAGCCACAAATCCCCCCAGTGCCAAGTTTATAACGAGATATTTGGATTAACGCGATGGTACTATCAATAGCGCGTGCAAAACACTTGGCACAGTCCAATGGGTATGAACAATAACTGCTATTACGAATGCGTGCAAACATGCGAGAAGCAGAGAAGCAGTAGCTTGCTAGTGTATGCAAAGCACTATAACAATAGCGTGCATGGAGCCTTATGGCAGGCTATGAGTTAATAAGTTACAACTAGGACTATGGCAGGCCTTTCATTCACCACTGCTGGCATTGCTGTCTCAAAGGACGTGGTCACAAATATACAACATTTGAATGTCTTGGCAGTTAATGTTTGAGGGAAAATGATTAAAAATGAATAAAAGATTATAATTTTCCTTAGATATTTTCTCTCTTATTTTACATCTGGTTCAATACTTTTATGGACATGAATAGACTACCATAGTTTAATTCGTATAGTTTGTATAGGTAGAGCTTACATTTAAATGTAGCTCTGAGAAAACCTCTGTTACATTTGCACATCCCTTGAGAGACCACTGCTTGGAATGTTGAGTAGCAATCAATGGTAATTAATAGGGACTTTTAGATTTGCGTGGACTGATACGTGTGACGTCCATTCAAGTCAGTGCATTAAAAGAACGTCGATCGTAGCAATCCCCATTGTCTTCGTGTGAATCTAAAAGTCCCAAGTATCGCACCGGAAACAGTACAATAGTCATAAAGCCTGTGGTATATCTATTCTACAATGAATGAATTATGGCACATTGAGATGAGTTTTGAGGAATCTATGAGTTAAGGTCAGTAAGCTTATTTGCAAATTCCGATTAAATTCATCTAGTACTACATAGCGAGCGAAGAAAATCAACGCCCTTCGCATCCTCTTCAATCAGCACAACATTTCCCTTTGATATCATGGGTGAAATATGATTTTTTTTTTTTTTTTTTTTTTTTTTTTTTTTTTTTTTTTTTTTTTTTTTTAGGAGTGTCTGAAAATATCTAGTATTCTTACATTTTGATCGCATCTTTAAACCTTTTTTTCCTTTTTTCATACGACCAGACAAGACGGATAAATCCAGCCAAGGTAACTTTGGTATCCCTATAAACAATGGAACTTCGCCGAGCCAAGTGTGTTTTCATCATCAAAGTCGAGATCCCACTCGGAACAAGACGTGTTGTCAAGCTGATGATATTGTGTTTCTACCCAATAGGCTTTCGAATGGCGATATCAGCATTTTATGCTGTACAAACAGCGTTTGCCAAGGCTTCCAACTCAACATTGTAGGTATGGAGATTGATTTGATTTAAATTGAAATGATTTGAGTTTATAATTCATTACCAACAGTCGTCACCGACTACGGGGGATGTTTCACAAAGGCTTTTTTTCAATGACAAATGACAAAATTCAGTGACAAATCTGCTGATAACCAATCACAAGCGAGGATTTCAGTAGCTTATTACATAAACTGTCATTTGTCACCGATGACAATTTTTTGTGAAATAGGGTCCTGGTGATTCCAAGAAAAGAATCTCTCCAGGATACTTAGTCCTGTGCAAGTATGCCAGTTTCTCTTAACGCCCCACTGTCCAACTTGTAGCTACTTGCTCCCTCTATATAGAAAACTTCCCCAATCGGTGCCTGTTGGTCCCCCATGATCCTCTATTTCTTATGTTATTTGAGAGCTGAGTTGATGAGATAGCCACCTGTCAGTGACCTTGCTCTGTGGTCTAATCCCTCCTAGCCACACTAGTATTGATAAGCTTTAATAAATTGTCTGTTTTGGGGGTCACATCAACGAATAGCTTAGGGCCTACAATACGCATAGACAAAGTTTTGTAAGATGAACAGACAGATTAATATGGTGCAAATAGAGGTATTATGTAGATCTCTGTACATCTATTTTGTTTCTTTCCCAATAATAAAATGTATGTGCATCGTTTGTTGAGTATTCCGTAAGTCGCTATCCTGGCATCAAGTAGGAGTAATTAAAATTCGACCCGATTGATCTGATTATACAGTGACCATTTTATTCTTTATTAAGAGTGGATATATGAGACGAGCGTAAAGAATAATGATCGATTAGCATTGTAAATCATTGGATATTTGATGACCTGTAACAATGTTACATTATTGTTTTAAAGAAAGACAGCCAGAAAAAAAGCCTTCCCTTTCTTATTCTATCATCTTTTAACATATTTATATCTATGTATGTATCTATTTGTTAAATTGATCTATCTGTATATAATGTTTTCCTTACCAATAATGCTTTTCTCTCAAATTTTCTTTTTTTTCAAACCGTTTCTCTCTTTCTTTCTCCTTCTTTTTCCCCTCTCTCTCTCTCTCTCTCTCTTTCTCTTTCTCTCATCCAGAAGATGATAAGTCTGATGCAAACCATAGTGAAAGCAGTGGACATAACTTTACCATTGCGACTGTAATGTCCATTTCGCTTTATGTAGTCATTGGTACTGGCATCGTCGTCATTGCAGCTGTGTTCATCTGGAGAAAGAGAAAAGGTAATATACATGATCATCTTGGTCTCTCTCTCTATCTCTCTCTCCCTCCCCCCCCCCCCCTCTCTCTCTCTCTGTCTGTCTGTCTGTCTCTCTTTCTATATATCGCTATATATCTCTCTATTTAGTTCCCCACCCATTTTTACTCTCTTTGTCCGATTTCGTGCAAACTTTCACCAATCTGCTTATTATTTTTTCTGTTTTGTGTAAGAGCACTTTGTTTGTTTGTCTCTTTCATTTTATTTCTGCAATATTCAACATAAAAGAAGGTAATATAAATTAAGACCTACGTATACAACGTAAATCAATTAAATTAGCATAACTTTTTAAAAACACATAGTTGACAAATCATTTCAAAATTGAATATAACAAAACTATCGAGGTTGGACTTTTCTTTAATACCTAGCCCTCCATACACAAACACATAACATTAGCCATGAGCCATATGTATCATGACAACTTTGAAGGTTTTAATGGAATATTAAACTTCGAACGAGAATATCATGCGATCTATACACATAGTTTATATCATTGAAAATTCAAGGAAAAAATCAAGTCCGGCATTATGTTCCACAAGTTAAGTAATTCATCATAGATGTCAGGTAAATATAGAGATAGCCGGGATCTAAAGGAGAGTGAGCAGTGTTGACCCCAAACACATCTCAAGAACCTTTGTCTTTTGGTTTCACTCTGACCAATGACGCTCATTAATCAAAAATTGGAAAAAGTTATATTTGTTTTCAAAATATTCTTAAACGTGTCTGAAATCTATCATTTGATATTAATTACGTATTTCGGCATGATTTATTACTGTTTGGTGAAATCAGTTATTACTAGAAAAATAGTAAATGTTTTACCAGTGTATTATCACACGTAACATACTCTCTTAAAAACGCTTAAACGGTTGGATTCCAATTAGCAACAAAGTTATTTATATCATGGTGTTACTTCCTTGATCGCTTTCTTTTGGCAATCTTGGCATTTTGAGATTCTTAGGCAAGGTGGCTTAGATATAGAATTTCTCTGACAACAAAACAAAAATATAAATATGTTCGGGATATGCTTTTTACCTAAAGACAACCCCCACCCCCTCACCACCACCACCACCACCACCAAAAGACAACAACTACCGGAGTTTTCTTGTGCAGGCCCAGATCTTCCGCTTAAAGTTGCATTGTTAGCTGGAGTGTAATATTGAGTTATATTTATGCGTCTTTTTTTAAGAAAAGTACTTTGTTATCGGTTTGTACTGATGATATATAATCTGTATAAGTCATCATTACTTCAGAAGAAGCAAATAAAGAAAATTACATTGACATTATCCAGATCCTCCGCCATAAGAAGATAAATATTTCCCCACCAACTGACAAGAGGCAAGGTCACAAATACAATAACATAATATACAGTAAGTAATTTTAAAAAAAAAGAGTAAAAAGTGTCATTCGAAAAATAAACAGGAACAAGAATCAAATATACATAGACAAAATCAAAACAAATTCCTTAAATATGAGAATAAGAACAATATAATGCAACAGATGAAACAATAAGGTAATATGTAAATACAATGCTTGAATTTACGCATCGTTCATTAGAAAGGATACCTGTGTTTTAAATAGGGGAAGAGCAGTTTAGATCCCTTGCGGAAGTGATTATTGATTTATTTTAGAAAAAAATGAATTTTCCCTCATCTCTCCCATGAAGCATCGTATTGCATCTTTTATCAAACGTGTTGCTACTCTATTGATTAAAAGCTTCCTGCTTCTAATTACTCGAAACTGCGCATGTATGGTATTTGAAGCACTCTTTCTATGAAAGAGGTAGTTTTGAAACGATAGCTCTCTCTGTCAAGAGATTATCAACCATTGTCAATTTATTCATACATTGAATTTCCAACTGAGCAAAGTGAGATATATTTATACGTGATGTCATAATGCATTCATCTAAATGCATCATGTAATGATTTGTATGAGCAGTGGTATGAGCTATTTCAGGGCTGTTTATAGGAGAGGGGATATGAAGCAGTAAGTTAATGGGATTTCTCATGGCGTCGATTTGTTTAGCGACAGAGAAAATACCAATGATTATTTTATGTATTACACATGTAGCAATAATAATCCAATGCCAGCCCCATTGGCGAAAAAGTTGATAAGATGTCAAGAAAATTAGATATTCATATTTTTTCTACATCTGAAATACATTATAATGAATAATCGTTTGACACATAATATCTTTATATATATATATATATATATATAAAACATATAATATTCTAATCAATAGGACACCTTAATAATTTGAATACAATTGTTGTGTAACTATATGTACTTGTGTAGATATAAGTATATCAAACCATGAAATGCTAACGTTTATACCTGATGAAAATAAATCGAAAACGCTGGTGAAGTTCAATCTATGCATCTTGTGTATTGCATCTAGCGTCGTGAATTGATACATTTTGTACCAGATGTTTTCTTCAAGAGATATATAAGTATATCACACCATGAAATGCTAACGTTTATACCTGATGTAAATAAATCGAAATCGCTCATGAAGTTCAACCCATGCATCTTGTGTATTGCATCTAGCGTCGTGAATTGATACATTTTGTACCAGATGTTTTCTTCAAGAGATATATATATATAAAGAAGGAGTAGTATCAACATTTGTATGCACCCTTTTCCAAATATTCTTCTTAATACCATATATGAAAATGTCGCCATGAGGAACAAACATATTGCAAAATATTGTTGACGATGGTCACATTTTATATCAACTTTGTATCATTCAAATTTCTTTATTTTCTCCAAATCACTTTCAATTTAATCTCAGCTTTGAGATGTCGCCATCACGAGGAACACATATACTGTGAGCCACCAGCCCTCCCAGCAAGACTGTCATCCTTACCTCACCCTCCTCTCTCCTGGATCGAATGCGTAAGTAGCAGTGACATAATCTTTGCCCAGTGCCCCCCCCCCCTTCCCCTTACCCTCAACCCCACCGCCCCCTTTATTTTTTAACCCGCCAACAACTGAGTTCTCTCATTTCTACTGGTATACAGAAACAATTCGGTTCTAATTGGGAAATGAGCTACAACCAATGTAGCATGCCTTTAGTACCAAACGATTGTGTCCGCTTAAAATGATGTCGAAAATTATTTAACTTTTTTTTTTTTTTTTTTTGGGGGGGAGGCTTGTTGGATAATTTTCGGCATGAATCTCCCCCAAAAATCTGGATCGGCCCCAGATCCTTTCATTCGAAGTTGGATTGTTTATTCTCGCCCCCCCCCCTTTCTCCCCACAAACTTAAACTATGTAATCATGCATGGCTATGGTTTGTACATATATATTATATATACACAGGCAGCAATAAAAAAAAATGCCCGCATAAAAGTTGACTTGGGCTTAGACGTCTTCCCTGATTCGACTTCCTGACTTAGGGGGAGGGAAATCATCCATAATAGTACGTAGTTTCGGGGATCGGAATCCATACCTGTTTGAAGTCCGGAGACTTATCCACTAGACAAGGATAGCCCTACAACGAATACCCATTATAAATACCCACGCAGTCATTCTGGAGTTTCCCACCTACTAATTAAATAATATTAGCTGACCCCGCCTGTAATTAATTTGATAATTAATATTCTACGAACAATCAGGATTCCGGTTTCGAGGGGAAATGGTTTTGTTAACGGCAACCGGACTTTTCAGTTCCATTCAAACTTAGTTTTGTTATCTCTCTCTCTCTCTCTCCCCTCCCTCTATACATATTCTACTCGTATTGAGAACAAAGTACATCGTACTATTGTTTCAATAAGCTGAAGATATATTAATTTCCCTTTTCCTTGTCTTTTGTAGTTATTGTGATGTCGGTTCATGTATCCCTTAACTCTTCCTTTCCCTGACTGTTAGCGTGTATTGTATTTCATAAAACTAACTTTAGTTAATTATGTCATTTGCAGTCTAAGGAGCCTATCCACAACAATCTCTGCTTTAATTTCCATAGGCTCCGCAACTATATCTCTCAAGTTCAACTGAAGGACAATTTTCTAAATAGTGTGTACCGGTATTGTATGTACATGCATATTATAATCATTTTCATTATGTTGTTATACTTTTTTTAAATTGAGATATTGTGGAAACCAATAAACTATCCATCTATTTATCTCTCTTTCTCTCTCCCTCTCTCTCTCCCCCCCCCCCCCCCCTCTCTCTCTCTCTCTCCCGTTCAATCATGCAGGAACAAGAAGACGACTCTTTCGATGACGGCAACTATGCTGGAGACGATGAATTGCAGGAACTCTCTACCACGTATTCCGACTTTGTCCCTGGAGCACACCGGTCGCTCACTAGGACGATCTCAACGCTCAGTCGCAGAGGCCTTCGTGACTCGGAAGTGGTCTACGCGAACTTTCCGTTTACGACTGTTCTTTCAAGAATTAAAGCGGTTGGATGGTCCTATTTCTGAGGATATTGTGTATATGTGGATTCTGAGTATATGTGTACCTCCCAAAAAGTCATGATAATGGTGCAAAAGTTGAGGACGTTTTGCGGTGGTGAAGTCGGAGACAGCTGCAATTTATAGTCGTTGGGCCGCTGAAAAAAAAAGAAATTATATCTTCTTTAGGATTTGAAAACGAACTTGGATCTAAACCAAGGCCACGCACCCCCCCCCCCCGAAAAAAATGGCCTCGACGGAAACACTAAAGAGTCTATTTAGATGGAAAAGCAATGTTAAAACACCGTGGTGACAATGTGTATTGCGTCATTTACTTGGAGAAATCAGACGCTTGACAGTATGGCAATGTGATTATGGACAACCATTGAACAATATTTGTTTGCCTTATTTGAAGGATAGCGTCAGCGATTAATACAGTCAAAAATGAATGAGGAAAAGTACTTTCTTCAAAATAATTAGAAATTAAGTACCAACAAGACTGGGGTTCTATATGGAGGGACATATCCTAATAAGGGAGTTTACAGCTAGATAGCACATGTTACAAATGACCCCAAATATCCACAGATCTTTTACACATGGAGAAGTTCCACTTTGAGCATCTTAGAATAATAACTGCCAAAGTCCTAGATGTGCTTCATGAATACCTTTTGTTTGACCTCTTGAAAAGAATACTTCCACCTTCGTATCATAGAATGTACCGTTGGTGCATAAATGAATAATGTTACATAACTTTCATGAGCGCATATCCAGTATTCATCTCTGTGGGTTTTACCATTTTGGTACATATGACCTTTATCTGCCCATGCGCAGATTGTATCTGTAAACTCCCTTATTAATAAAATTGTGCTAGAAAAAAATATGGATGCCAAATGGGCGAGACCTGTAGTGAGATAGTGTCCAATAACAGTGACGAAACATAGTTAGCTATGGTCATAATGGCGATTCCCTAAGAGGAAAAAATGATATTTTGCTCATCTGAATTTATTACGGTTGATAAAGCGGGCTCTTATTATATCTATTTTGAAGTATAGCAACGAAGGCAGACAGACTAGAGTAAATCGCAAGAATTAATAGAAAGACAACATCGTACATTATAAACGGAAGATAATTAAAAGAAACAAAGTACAGGAAAAAAAATCTTTCGGACTGTAATTGGCTACTGAAAGATAGATTTAATACCAGCCAGCAATGCTAGTTAGAAAGTCAAAATTTAAAAAAATCCTCACGAGCTCTGTCTGCTGTCACATGTCCATTTGATGAGTGGAAGACGAAAATATAAAGTATGTCTGTGCTCGTTGATGATCTAAAGTGGAATTTGTATATTGATGAGCTAATGAAAAGATGTAATAGAAAAATGTATATGTTGAGGAAACTGAAAAAAATTAACTTACCTTTAAATGATTTAGTATTAATCTACACGGGTTATATACGACCAGTATTAGAATATTGCGCCCCAGTGTTTCATAGTGGTCTTACATCTGAACAGAAAAACAGTCTCGAACAAATACAACGGAGGGTTTGCTAAATTATTTTAGGCTCTAATTTTATGTCATATTCACATGCATGTCAAGTATGCAATTTAAATACACTTGAGGAAAGAAGACTAGCACTGTGTAGACAATTTGCAAAATCTTTAGCAATTCACCCAGCATGCCAGAACTGGCTACCTTAAAAAAAAAAAATTAGTCTAATTTCATTACGTTAGGTTCCTACATATCATAATTTCAAATGCAAAACCAATCGCTTCAAAAAATCCCTTTACCATATTTGATCAATCTAATTAACCATAATTAAATGCTTTTTTAACTACATGTTAAATTTCAAACACAGTACTAGTCTTCACCTCAGTTGTCTTTAGCCTTAAAATCCAATGTATTCATTCTAAACGAGAGTATACAACTTTCTTTTGTCATTCTTAATGTGTAATGTTATTTTGAATGTATTTTTAACAATCTTTTTAACGTGTCAATATCTAAAAATGCGATATATCACTTTATTATGTCAATATGTAAACATGAATAATCTAGCTTCTGCTGCTTTACATTAAAATGACAATTATGATGCATGTATTTTGAAATTACATAATGAACCATTATTGAATTTGAATTGAAAGTTGCAATTCTCCAACTTTATTTTACCAATTATTTCTTAATATCACTTTGTGATGACCATTAATCTTCATAAATACCATACCAATGATGGACGGTTAGAAATTCCACCCTAAATCGTTGAGATGACAAAAAAACAAATGATTCTTTAAAGCTTAAAATAATTTATATCCTGCTCTTGATGTTCAATATTGCACAAAGTAACAAAGGTGATTGAGTCAACATCTTAAAATTGGCGCAATGACGCAAAAAGCACTTTCCAGTTGTTTTAAATGACAATGCAAATAAATACCATAATCCATGCACACTTTCATCAGTAAACTGAGGTTGAGAAGAAAACAGAATGTCAAAACTAAATCGTCTGATTATGAATAGACCCTATATTATTATGCCAAACAAATTCGATTGTAAATACATTAACACCAAATCCATTTCAATCAAGTGTTATTCAATAGTTCCATTTCGTTTAAATTGCTGATATTGTGATTCGTGATAATAATACAGTTGTATTTTCCCCATCTGTAGGATCGTTAGAAATATCTTTAAATTCAAATTGAAAAAAAAATCGAATTGATATGGAATCTTCCCGATGTATGAGGCATAATATAGGGTTCAATCAAAGTCGACATTGCAGATTCCAATGTTTACGTATGTATATTTCTCGTGCAGGTATAAGTGTGTGATATAAGTGTATATATCTATGTGACATATAGTACTGTATTTATAATAATTTTCACCTCACATAATTATGAAATAAAGCAATCGATTAACCTCAAATGTACTCAAACAGTGGTCACCTGTCTCTGAATGTTGTTATATGACAATCTTAATGGTTCATTGGACTCGTATTACTCTCAAAATAGTCAAATTTCCGGATTAAAACAATAAAAGACTTTTCGATTGAAAAAAAAAATCGTGACGAACTATTCAATATTGGCCATAGACCAGTTCGCAGGGGTTCTCCCTGGACCCCCCCCCCCCCCGGCCAGGGATCTGTTAAACAATGATAGGACCCACTCTGCACTCTATAATACATTAATGTATTATTTGATAATTGATGTGATTGATGACTAGAAGTTGTTTCCACTTTTGAAAGGAATACTTTCACCTGTGTATCAGACAGTGGTGTCGATTTGTATCCGTGGTTGGGGGAATGATAGGTGCCAATATATTTTCGGCAATGTATCAAAGCAACCAAGAGGTAGAAGCGTGTGGCGGGTTGCTCCCCCTCCCTTCCAAATTATTAATTTTTTCAAGTCACCCTCATTAAAGATAAAATTTCAGAGAATATAAGAGTGGTAATACATTAATAACATGCTAAATGTTAGTCCTGACTCTTGCCTGCAGTGTAGGCCTACCAGACTGATATCATCTATTTTTAAACGAAATTTAGACATTACCACAAAAAAAAAATCCAATGGTGAGGGATATCAACTTGTGAAAGTATTATGTTACCAGTGGGCAAATGCATTAATAAAGCAACCAGGAAAGGTTCATGTAGACAGAAAATTATTTATTTCCTGGTGATAGTAACATACATTTTATGAATATTGATGTCTCCAAACACCATTGACCCATTCCAATATTCTGTGTAAGGAGATCTCAAAAAACATAGTTCACAGGAGCGGCCGAGCGACTTCCAAAGTGGGGGGAGGGGGTGTGGCACCAAGAAATAAGGGCACTTTCTGGAGAAAAAAAGGGGCACCTACAAAGGGAAATCTCAAAGCGAAAATATACAATTTTGTAGACATTGGAATACCCCTACATTGTGATTACAATTATCAGGGATGTTTTTTAATATTTGTTTCACTTTATACACCATACAAAATATTGCTTTAGCATCGTGCTTTGCAGTTGGGTTTGATTGTCTGAAAATCGTTTTTAAGATGTATGTGGTCGCAGTGCGAAAAATTGCATATTATAAAGAGGAAGAAAAAATCCAATCCTAATGGGGTTATAAGCACATTCTCATAACGGAAGACTGAAAAGACCTTTGATAACATGAGTATATCATCTAAAGCTCACCATATAAAAAAAATGGAGAGAAAAATTAATGATCAGAGCCCCGAGAGTAGTTAATGGTTATTAATCGCAAGATGACTATCAACATACACATTAGTGCTCTGGTCAGGGCCTTAGGGGAATGTTATGCTTATTTTAGAGCGTATCTGGTATGATAAGTATATCTGGGTGAAGAAGGAGATAATGGAAGTTTGTTGTTTGGTAGTTGGAACGTAAGTTTTATATTATGTTTTTAAGAAACAGACAGTTTGTATAAGATCAGGAGTGGAAATGTTCTGTCATTTTGAGAACCAAATTTTTCATCAGTGATATTCTGTTTCATTGAATCGAGTTTCCCGCAGAAAGGAGTCAGTTGGTTTAATTCAAGATGGAAGAGAGTCAAATGAAGAACCAAAAGCAATATGTTTTTCGTTTACTAATGAGAACTATCAGAGGCGGACCTCGGGGGGGGGGGAGGGACAGTACCCATCACTTTTTCAAGCACCCGAAAGGAAAAAATAAAAATGGGGGTAGTTATTAAAAGGGGAAGGGGCACTTCTTACAAAGGAAAAGGGGCACTTGTCAAAGTATAAGAGGCACGTTCCTCTCAGATTTAAATTTATCAGAGGTGAAGGGGGACTTGAAAAGGGGCACTCACCTGGGATGAATAGGGAAACTTGTGAGAATGGAAAGGGCCACTTATTACAATGGAGAAGGGGCACCTATGATATTTTAATAGAGGCATTTATTAGAGGTGTTAGAAGGGGCATTTATGAAAAGGGGATCTGGCTCTTAGTCTTATTAAAACAGGAAAAGGAGCATTCATCAGAAGGAAAATGGCACTTATTAGAAAGAAAAGGGGGGCACGCGGCAAAATAAAAGGGGCATTTTTCAGAGGTGAGAAGAAACATTCATTAAAGATAAAAAGGGGCACTTATCAAAACAGGAAGGGGCACTTAGTTCAAAAGAAAAGAGCACTTGTTAAAGTAAGTTGGGCACTTCTCATATTTGAATAGGGGCAAAAGTTATAGGTGAAGGGGCACTTATCAGAGGCCCGGGGGTAAGAGCCACCTATAGAAAAAGGCACCTATTAGAAATAAAAAAGGGGCACTTATATGAAATAAAATGAGGCACCTTTCCTATAAAAAGAGGCCTTTTAATGATACACGAACAACTGGGGACAATGTGCCCCCTGCCCCCCTCCAGGCTCTAGTGCCTCTGCCACAAGCATATATAACAGTCGGAAACAGTCGAACTGTTTAAGTGCCCTCATGTACTTTTAGCCAAATGTTTGTGATTCAGTTAAGAGACTAAGCATGTCAATTTCTGCTTATTTTTTTTTATAAAAGGGAGGATTTGAAAAAGAATATGAAGTGTCATATTCCATTGCAAAAAAAAAAAGATGGTACTGGTGTATTGATCCATCGATGTCGATTCTTTCCTCCTACCATTTACATTCACTGCAATTTTATATTGAACTCTCTGTGGAAAAGCATGGAACCATGACGAACTGCAGTATTGCAGAGCGGGATGAATACCACATTGAGTGAATTATTGTTTGATTTATAACAGCCATAGAACCGTGCACCATGATCTTACTGTTTTTCCAGATATTATTTCAGAAGTTGTGTGCTGGAGAGGGGCTGAGTAAAGATATGCCTACCAGTTCGTCGCTGTTTTCACGAAGTGACGGTAGTGAAAAAAAAAATTGCATTCACTTTGCGTTACGATTTTCCTCACTACCGTCACTTCGTGAAAACAAGGACGAGTTGTGGTTTTTAGTTGTGGTTTTGTTGAGTATTAAAATGCATCTTCCTGGTATCGAAAATAGTGTTTAATGCTCAGTCCGTTATGATTGCCATGTTAGGCTAACCTCGTGAATTAATGAAATTTATGAAACTCTTTGTGATATGTAAGGAACTGAACAAGCTATCTTTAAAAAAATACATACGACTCAATACGAGTTCTGTATATCATCTGTTGGGTGTCAGAAAGGCATTAAAAGTCATCTTGTATATCAGGATTATAATGCCCTTCTGGCTTTCAGCAGGCAATATTATATTTCTGGGTTTTGTAAAATATTCATATTTTTCTTTTCTTGTTGTGATAAGTGGAAAGAATTTTCAATAATGTGCCTTGAATCATCCACTGCATATTGCAATATTGCGATAAATGCTGCTTGGCAAAGTACCACTGCTTGGCTTTGGATCTGTGTCTGTCATCTTGCCTTGTTTTCTTGACCAAGTTTAGAAGGAGACAAAGATTTCATCACGACCATTAGAGCGCTATAAGGGCTGCACCTTAATTCTGATGTCCAAACAATTACAAGTTGAGTGACTGCTGCACTCCATGCAGCTTTCGGGAGGAAAAGAAATGATGAGGACAAAAATACACCTCTGTTCATATTGTCTAAAGTGCAACTTCCTTTTGATTCTTTTTGAAATGATAACAAAATGTGATCAGTTGTTACCGTATTTTAGGTTGAGAATTGACAGAGGAACTGTACTTTCTGAGAATGGTTGTTCACAAGCATTGTAATCATTAGGACTTCCTGCTTGTGAATGGTAATGGAGAATAGCATTGTCCGACAAGAAACACCCATGTGATATAGATGGGACAGTGGCGTGACGTAGAGGAAATGACGATTTGTAAGAAAATATTCATCGTTCTGGCTTACTCGCTTATTTATTTTCCCTTATTTATTCATTTCATATAACAATTGTTTGCACAATAAAGAATATAGTTGACAAAGTAAGGTCAAAATTATGAAATGAGGAACCTACTGGAAAGCATAGCTTGTCTTTGTAGATATAATATAATAACATATTTTCGTAAACCATTTTAAAGTATCTAAATAATCAAACAAAAATACAAAAAGAAAAGAATGACAAAACGGGACACAAAGGACAGGAAAATTAAATAAAAAGATAAGACAAGACATGACAAAATAAGTCATAACAGCACAAGATAAACAAGACAGGATGGGACAAGACACACAAAAGGACATGACAGGACAAAACAAGACAAAAAACAAAGCTGCACACAACAGAAGTTAGAAGACGGATAAGCAGGACTAGGAGGAGGTTTTTTTTAAAAGGGACTTTGTAATATTGTTCAGATGAGGGACGTGGTGCTAAGGTAGTGACTTCAATGCTAGATGTACAATTAAAGATACTCTGAAAATTTGAGTGAAAACGGATCATGCTGCATTATTCATGGTACAAATCGGGAAAAAATGATCTGATCGATTCATTAATTCTCCCAACTATATTATTCTACTTCTATTCTGCTACTTGTCAAAAGCCTGTTCAGCATCAAGACAAGGACAATTTAATTACATTTTAGGTGTAAATCGTCACAAAGCAATAAAATGGCTCTACATTCCATTCCAGACAGTTAAGTGTTGACAGATTTTTATAGCCTGTTTTATGTATTTTTGTCATGGAAAACGGTTGGGAAAATTCAAAAATGGTTGAGAGAATTTACTGTTAATCACTGTTAGAGGGTGCCTCACATCGACGCCTTAATTCAAAGAAAACCATAGATATCTTCGTGGTTTGAGAATTTGTTCAGCGGATTTTTTGCATGTCAGAGGGTTAGTATAGTAAAAGGAATATAGTAAGTAACATTTTACTCAACCTTAATGTTACCGAGTCACTTTCTCCATTAAGTGTTACGTACTTTCACGATTATTATTTCGAAGTGGGAGGGGTGGAGGGGGTGGGGGGGGGGGGGCACGATTCCATACATGTCATATCTCTATCAAGCAAGTAAGCATTACAAATAAAAGGGTTTTCATATTTTTCAGGATCTGTTCCCTTTTAGTTTGGTTGGCCGGGTTGACTCACCGAGACACTTTTTGCGCGTTAGATGTTCTTATGGTATTCAAACTTGGTTTTAGCCGGTGGGGGGGGGGGGGGGGGGGGGGCACGTGCCCTCACGAATCTGCTACTGTGAATATTTACTACATCACTATTGAAGAGAGCCCTCTAATGTAATTTGACAAGTCAAACAAATAAATATCTTTTTAACATTACGGTATAAAGACCTGAGAAAATCAACAAGATAAACATTTATAAAATGAAAACAGGATCGACCTCCAGTATGTTTCGTTAAACTGAATTAGCCTACTGTGTAAATAAAATGATTAGTAATACGGTAAATAACTGTTGCATACCCTTGTAAAAATATAATTAGTGTAAATGTATTTCAGTTTTCTATCGTCATCGGCGGGTTCAATGGGGGTGGGGTACAGAAATATTCATAACAAATTTCTATGGATTTTGTAACTGCACAATAATGATCGCACAGCTAGAACCATAGAGGGCGCGCATCACGAATTGTTACCTAAACTTCACCCCCAAAAAATCAAGATGGCTCTTCGTGTTCTTGTTGGCGTAAAAAGAGTGATAGATTATGCAGTTAAGGTAAAATTACAACCTTCTAAAACGTTACATTAGTCTCAGTTACACTCAATATTGCTAAAAATATATTTTAATTTGAATTTATTCACTATCTGAATCAATTTATTGGATGCAATAATTGCACGACACACACCCGCGGTCACTCACACAGTCACAGGCCGTGGTCGTGCCGAGCCGTCCCCAGCCGACTCCCACCGCTGGAGCTTGGAGCTGGAGTGTGCTTGCCAATATTGCCCTCGGTGACTATCCGGCGTAGGGCACGTCTATTGTCAGATTGAGGGCCGTGATATTATGAAAAATGATATTGGTATAAAATAGGAAAATTAACTGGTCAGTGGAAGTGGTTAAAGGGCATTGCAGGGTCATTGAAATTATTAAAAAACTACCAGAAAATAGCTTGTTAAATGTTGGGCCTACCACGATATTAAACTTGAAAAGCATTCATAATAATATTAAAGCAATTCAAAATCAAAGCATTCAAGCAATTCAAACCAAACTTAGACCCTAGATTATGTATGAGCATGCAAGAGTGGACTGAATAGATGTTGGGTGTATGAGGTCAAAGGTGTAAGATGGTGACCAAAGTTTCACAAGCATGAACAGATTAATTTAAGAAATAAAGTTTGGTTTATGAGGTCAGATGTTAATGTCTTGACAAAGACAAAGTGTGCGGCGGTGGGATTTGAACCGCAAACCATGATGTGATCCACAGCCCGGTGGCATATCCATGGACTCCTCGACTGGATATAAGACATCCAGTTGCATCATTTTCTTCTTCTGTTTTTTTTTCAGATCCGCGTCAAACCGGACAACATGGGGGTGGTGACGGAGGGGGTGAAACACAGTATGAACCCATTTGATGAGATTGCTGTAGAAGAAGCTGTAAGGCTGAGAGAAAAGAAGCTTGTCAAGGAAATCATTGCAGTCAGCTGTGGACCAAAACAATCTCAGGTACATGTACGCTCTAGACAAGAGAGTCCTCTATTGAAATAGGACTTAAACTTTTTTTCAATTAAACAGTATGATATATACCTTCAGAGAATTGACCTGTCTTGCCACTTGTAAAAAGTCGCTTGAGAATTCATCTTCCCTCAGTAATTAAATGTGATTTACTTACCATATTTTTTATAGATTACGTATTTCATGTTTCTTCTTCACTTTCCTTTAATTCTGTAAGCACAGTGGTAATTTGTGTTTATAGCACTCCTGTTTCAAAAATAAAATAAGGTGAAACTCAAAAACAAAGCTTGGGCGGGGAACACCAACAAAGAAATACGGGTTTCTTCAAAACCATAATCCGACTCATGAATGATTGTTTCATTTCATGTAAGTATGGAAAATAGAAGTTAGGATTGTTTTGTAACATTATACAAATTATGCTCTCAAACACTTTGATATTTCTGTGTTGAAAAGACCATGTGATCTGGAAGCAGATGGCATGAGAAGGAAAGGAAAACCAAAGACTTTATTGAAATATATGGTAAAGAAAGATAGCAGCAAGGTTTGTGTTCAATGAGGAGGATTATTGAGACAAGAATAAGTGGAGGAAGGAATCTGTACATGGTGTGAAATACCGGTTACCCCACGTAAATGCTGACTTTAATAAATGTTGATGATGATGATAATCCCATTCTGGATTTTGACTGACAGTATGATCATGTTTTCAAAACATTAGAAAGCACACTTTGGTCTGTATTCTTGTTATTCAGTTAAAACCAACCCTGTGTCTGAGTACTTGGAGTAAAATCGTGTTTTACAAAAGGAATTCTTAGACCTCTGACTCGATTCCTTTGTTGCACCTGATTTTAAACGGAATCACAAACCCAGCATGTAATTTAAAGCTTATCTGCCGTAGTTTACAGGAGGGATTATACAGCCCTACAAGGTCACCGGACAGGTGGTTATCTCATCAACTCAGCTCTCCGTTAACATAAGAAAAAGAGGATCATGGGGGACCAATGGTCACCGATTAGGCATTGTTTGTTATATAGAGGGCGCAAGTAGTTACAAGTAGTGCAGTGGGCCTTTAAGTATTATAATACAGACCTCTATCTCTAGCATTGTTGCTCCATTAATCCATGCAGGAAACATTACGGACAGCACTAGCCATGGGTGTAGACAGAGGTATTCACGTTGAAGTGAGCGGAGCAGAGTATGAGGGCCTCGCTCCATTCCATGTTTCCAAGATCATTGCAAAACTAGCTCAAGAAGAGGATGTTAACTTAGTCATTCTGGGCAAACAGGTAAGAAGTGTGAACTTTAATTACTGTACTCAGTTTTGGTTGTGAAATGAAGTTGAGAATGAGATGGTCAGAAATCTGAGGTCACTTCAGAAAGACATTATACCTGTGGTCAAATTTAAAAAAAAAATGTTATTGTGATTTGTGAAAATGATTTTATGGAATTTTTAACCCCCATAATGTGAGGCGAGCAAAGAAAATAGTATAAGTTGTAGTGGTGATAGTAGTATTAGGTAGGAATAGTATTTTGCCTAAATATTTTAGTTAATCTAACTAGAATACATGTACACTGTACATTAAAATACTTTAGTGGCGCATCCGCATACATTTACTTTATAGCTACCAGCAGCATTTCAGAGGAAGTACTTAATTTGGAGAGGGTACATGTACAATGTATATCTTTGGGAACCACCCTCTCTCTCTCTACTCACTCCCTCCCTCTTCTCCTGTCCGTCCCTCCCTTTTCTCCTTCCCTCCCTCCCTTCTCTCCTTCTTTCCCTCCATCCCTCCCTCTCTCTACTCACTCCCTCCCTCTCTCTCTCTCTCTCTCTCTCCTCTCCTTCCCACCTCTCTTTCTCTCCCTCCCTTTCTCCTTCTCTTCTTTAATCCCTTCCCTCTCTATCGTCTCCTTCTCGCCCTTCCCCCTCTCTTTCTCTCCCTTTCCCCCTCTCTTTCTCTCCCTTTCCCCCTCTCTTTCTCTCCCTCTTTCTCTCTTTCTCTCCCTCTTTCTCTGCCTCTATCTCTCTTTCTCTCCCTCTTTCTCTCCCTCTCTCTCTCTCTGTCCCTCCTCCCCCCTCTCTCTCTCACACACACACACACACACACACACATTCTCTCCGTCTCTCTCCGTCTCCCTCACAGGCAATTGACGATGACTGCAATCAGACCGGTCAAATGACCGCAGCCCTTCTGGACTGGCCTCAAGCGACCTTTGCATCCGAGGTCAAAGTTGAAGACAGCAAGATGGAAGTGACGAGGGAGGTCGACGGTGGACTAGAAACGATCCAGGTTTCCCTACCAGCGGTCCTCACTGCAGATCTAAGGTTAAATGAGCCACGGTATGCTACACTACCTAACATTATGGTAAGTGGTTTGTAGATGATACAGCCTTTGTTCTGGCTCAGCTTTAGCTGGGGTAAAAATGTTGATTAATGAGCGCAGTAGAGTATATTCACACACACATGTAGTAGCTACGCTATGTACATGTAAATGGACATTTTATTTAGGTAGATATCAAGACCCAATAAGCGAGTTCGTAAATAGCTCTGGAACGCATGACCCCAAAATATCCACAGATCTTAGACACGATGGATACTTCCCACCTGTGCATTTTAGAATAATCACTGCCAAAGTGATGGAGGTGCTTCATAAATACCTTTTGTTTGCCTCTTGAGAAGAATACTTCCACGTGTGTATCAGATACATATACTGTTGGTGCATAAATGAATACTGATTACATAACTTTCATGAGCACGATCCGAGTATTCGTCTCAATGGTTTTACAATTTAGGTACGAATGACCTTTATCCGCCCATGCGCAAATCCTAGTTACAAACTCGCTTATTAACATGATTATTACAGGTGAGGATTTGATTGGATGAGAGTGACCCAACATTCGCCCTGACAACAAAAATCGCTCCAGGCTTTAATAAAAGGTCATGACTCATGAGGCTCATTATGCATACAAAAATAGCTTGTGAACACATTCTCATTAGAACTGATGGATGGATTACAATGAAACTTACATGTAGGACATGTACATTATATCTTGCAAAGCCAATGGACTGTGATAGTGGTGGTTATTTTACCTGACAGCTAAGAAAGCAATAAATGCTTGTTAGTAAGCAACCAGGAGCCTGATGGCTTAAGGTCCTCTCCGAGGGACCTGGTAATGAGGATTAATGCTTTACCAAAGGGCACTAGCGCATCGACTTGGTTTCGAACCCGGATCATCACCGGATAACGAGACCACTGCTCTACCGACTGAGCTATCGCGCCTCTACTGATTAGATTTTAGGGTCATGAGGTCAAAGATCAATGGGTCATACGAGAAATAGCTTGTAATCATGATGTTCTGAGAACCTGTAAGTGGATCACAATCAAACTTGAATTTGAAAAATTGCTTCTGTTTAGGTTTGTAAAATTGCTCTATGACGGAGGCATAATTTTCGAAGCAGTCAAAGTTCCATCTAGTTTTCTTTCCTTTACTTTACTTTAGCATATGTTTAGGGTTGCAGTTAGGAATTTAACAAGTAAAGGATATGAACACAGAGCAATTTTTGGAACATGTCTTGTTGAAATGTTAATTAAATTAGGATTTAATTACCTATTACTAACATTTTAAATTGATGCTAATCAATGGGGGATTCGATCAGGCAATAATAAACAGATATTTCCTCCAGGCTTTATTTCATCAATGATATAGGGTAGGGACAAGGGTTGCAAAGGCCGTTCAGATTAGAATTAGGGTTAGAATTTGGGTTAGTATATCACCCAATGAGAAATTTTTACCATAGCAAGTATTATACAATTAATTAGCAAGATTTGTTTAGAGATTGAGTGAGATTTTATAACCAATTACACAATTTGAACGTTGGAAATTGTGTTATTTTGGGGGAGATTAGTGTAGAGAGATACAGACTTTGGTTGGTTCAGTGCTTGGGAGTTATGTTTATACACTATGAACATGACTGACAAAGAAAGCGGAGAAAATAAACAGTTCCTCATTCTACCCTCAACAATTGCTGTGGTGGACAAAGGAACATCCTTTCACTGTTATAATGTAAACATGTGTAGAACAGGTGTCACATGCATATTCAGTAGAATGAGGAACTGTATATTTTGTATGCTTTCTTTGTCCGTCATGTTCATAGTGATACACTCCCATAGCAGAGCCCTTGAAACAGTATGAGGTCTGTATAAAGATCTCCAAATTTTAACTGTGAAACCCACAACGAATATATTTAAACAAGGGGGGGGGGGGGGGGGGGGGCTGCAGTCCTTCACAATGCCAATCAAACCCCTTGTAAAAAAAGTAAGTGTGGAACATTGCCCACAGTATTGAGAGTCCAAGCTTGATTAAATTATTATTCAATACCAGGGGCCCGTTTCACAAAGCCTTTTTTCATTGACAAATGACAAAATTCAGTGACAAATCTGCTGATAACCAATCAGAAGCAAGGATTTCCGTAGCTTATAACAAAAACTGTCACAAGTTTTGTGAAACGCCCCCCAGTTCTACTTTACATGTGTATACAGGACTTTGTGTTTGTCAAAGTCACCCATATAAAAAGCTAGAAAGAAGTACAATCCTTATCACCTGAATCACGACCTCTGATTGTTTACCTAGTAAATAACCAGTGTCAATTGAAATTGCTTACTCAGCATATTCAACACTAAACCAACGCAGATGAAGTTTGGAAGAGTTTGAAAACCATATACTGTACCTGTAGTTACAAGTTAATTCACTGCTCGTTGTTCTGCCTGTGTGAGGCAGTTGATGTGTGGAAATTCAATTCTCTAGCAATGGCATAGGAATGTGTCTGATCTTTCATAGGGACTGGGTATCCTTGCCTCGGATTCTAAACATACATTTTGAAGCAATTTTTTTTTTAGGGCTTCAATATTACACTATATCACAGACACTGATAGCACTTTAGGGCCATGCATCTGACTGGAAACATTGTTAAACAATGCCTTTAATGTAGTTGTTTTGCTTGAAATGTAAAAGCAAACTGGTTCCTCAGTCTACAAAGGGTTTCCAGTGAAACTACACATATCATGACTGCAAACATGACCACCATGAAACTACATGTACATTAGCATTTGAGCATTAATAAGAATGGAAAATGGGCCTTTTAATATCGCTATATAAATCTCATGTATTATTAATATTATTATTAGTTGCTTTAATTGTGATTGTTGTCTTTCCTCTCATTTGGTAATGAGGTCAAGCCATTTTACAGGAAAATTTTATTTCATCTTTTATTAAAATGTTATTAGGAGATCAGTCCAATCGTTATTCTGGTTTTACTTTTAAAGGTATTAAAGTATTTAAAAATATATGTTGCACAAAAGAGGCATTCTGGTCTATTTGTATTTGCTTTTTTTGCCACCTCAGAAAGCTAAGAAAAAGCGTATTTTAAAGAAGAAACCAGATGCAGACCTGCCAACCACTACTATTTAGTCGTATTCCATACAACTTTTCAAAGCAAATACGGCAGGACGATTTTCCTCAATAAAATGTGATTTAATTTTTTATTTTTATTTTTTTAAATAAATACATTTTGCGTTGTGTGTTCGTGCCATTTTCAATGGCAAAATGCCCATTCTGTCCTGTAAAGTATCTTGCAAGCATCTTACATCAGCAATTTGGGGATGTTCATTGGTTCATCGAACACAACAGTCGTGACGAAATCATGCATATAGTATATTCAACCAATGATCCATGAACAAAATTTTTCCTGTATGTAGGAACTGTAAGAGGCATTGATCCATGTAACAGTCCGTGTTTATTTTTAAGAATACAACTTTTGGGATTAAAGAATCAAGTTTTTGAACTCCAGAGGTTGGCAGGTCTGCAGATGACCTACATGTACATGTAGGAGTTCATGTCACCCCACGGGTACAGACAGTCGGGTCTTTGTGGGTTTTTGGCTTGTTTTACCCTGTAAGAAAGCAATGGAGAAGCCAGATCTCAGATCATTTACATTTTATACTTGTTGGTATTTTTACCTGGAGGGGATTCCTAAAAAAAAAAATTGTGTTGACTTGTTTTAACCTCGTTAGAAAGCCAAGAAGATTGATGTAATCACCAAGGATAGATATGTCTAGTAGAGGACTCTTTAAGAAAATCTTGTTTTTCTTCCTTTTTTTTTTTCTTCCTTTTTTTTTTCTTTTCCTTTGCTTGTTTCCCATCTCAGAAAGTGAGAAATGAGCTGATCAAAGGTTGATTTAGGGGTGTAGTTTCACCAATAGACAATCTTATCCTTCCATGTTTTCTTTGGTTTGTTTTACCCTTTCTGAAAACCAAGACAAAGTCTATTTAATTAAAATGAATAATGGCGCTATATAAATCTTGTGTATTATTATTATTATTGTAAATAAACAAGCTAATGTAAGAGTTGATGTGACCCCAATCTACCAAAATAGAGTCTAAAACTCTTGTTTTTGGTTTTTCTTTGTCTTGTTTTACCCCTTCAGAATGCTGAGGAGAAGCCGATCTAATGTTGAATCCATATTTGACTTGCTAGTTTCACCCAATAGACAATCGAATCCTTCCATGTATTTCTTTGGTCTGTTTTTACCCCTTCAGAAAGCCTGGGAGAACTAGATCTAAGGTTGAATCTTCTTTAAATTTGCTAGTTTCACCCAAGAGACAATCTAATCTAATAGAGAAACCAGCTAATCTAAGGGTTGATGTGACCCCAATCCACCAAAAGAGAGTCTAATTTGTTTTGGGCTTTTCTTTGGCTTGTTTCACCCCTTCAGAAAGCCAAGAAGAAGCCTATTGCAAAGAAGACACCAAGTGACCTAGGAGTTGATGTGAGCCCGAGGGTAGAGACGGTCAGAGTGGAGGATCCACCGGTCAGAGACGCTGGACAGAAGGTTGAGAATGTGGAGGAACTGGTCAGCAAACTCAAAGAAGCAGGATTCTGCTAACACTGGTAAGTCTTTGTTAAAGGTTGCATTAGGCCTGTCCTCATCAGCTCGAGTTTGCCAAATAACCCGCTATTTTAACTATCCCGATCGCAAATTAGCCAGTTAATTTGAGTCTCCATCAGCCCCCAGTTGCAATTAGCGGGATATTGGGTTGAGAAAATATCCAGAGAAATCTTAATCTTGTTTCCAAAATATCCCGCTATTCGGAAAATAGCGGACTAATTTGCGCCCGTCCAAGCTTATTTGTGATGAGCGTATAGGTCTGGTGAGGACGCAATTTCGAGCTTCAGGATAATATCCTGAGTCTGAAAAAAGCGGGTTATTTGGCAAACTCGAGCTGATGAAAACAGGCCTACTGAGTCTATTGGAGCAGTTGGAGCACTCAACACTTTGTTGGATTATAATGATTATAATAATTCATAACATTAACCTCATTTGTGTAGCGCTTAGACTACGTTTCTAAGTGCTTTACATTGTAATTATTACCCGGTCATTGGATTCACTTGGGCTGATGAACATTGTCAAATTTCTCAGAAGCAGCTTTCAGAACCTACTCCCAAGTTCACCTTCCTTGTAAACTGAAGTGACTGACATGTTTTAGTGATTTATTTTGTACAAATGCAGTGGTTGAATTTGTTTAAAGGTAATACAAACTTTTGGGATGGGGTCTTGAATTTGGTTCAAATGAACATATTGGAAGCATATTCAGGGATCGTTGTTGTGGTTGAAATCGAGTCTAAAGTTATGAAATTGTAAATAATAAACTCTTTATGTTATATAGCTCCCTCTCAAGGTCAAGATATTAATTAAGCTATAAAACAATGTTTCTTGACTAAAATCGACCAATAAGCTATTCCCGTTTGGAAATTATATATCACAACCACATGTTCTGAGATTTTCACGGTCACAGCTACCATTTTACGGCTGTAGGCGCTATTTGAAATTTATCAAAATTAACGGGGAGCACCGGTAAATTTTTATATTCAATTTTTATCGAAAGCAGAAGTGTTTTAGGGGCTAATTTTTCTTGTGCTTATAATACATCTACAGGGGCATCTAAATATATCAAAATTGTAAAGAATCACTTTCCACCCAATTTCAAATTTCCCAAACTTTGTATTACCTTTAAGCATTCATAATTTTCTCCTTCTTGGTCTACCTACTTATAAACTTTCCTTTGCATGTTTCTTGGAGAAGTGTCATAGTCGAGTAGTTTAAGCACTTGACTTGTAATTCGAAGGTCGTGGTTCGATCCCCGACCCGGCACTAATGTCCTTTGGCAAGGCAATCATTTTCATTTGCCACGCTCGACCCTGGTGAGGTGAATGGGTACCTGGCAGGAATTAATTCCCTGAATTGCTGGAGCGCTGTAATGGCAGCTAGGCTAAAGCCAGGGTAATAATAAATGCGCCTCGGAATAGAATTTCTAGATAGACAGCGTTATAGAAATGCCTATTATTATTATTATTATTCTCTAATTTTCCTACTTTCCCAGAACTCAACTTGTTACAAAAGTTATCTCATCTTCTTTTTCTTTTTCCTTTTTTTTCCCCTTCCTTCCAGGCTTGATATATCATCAGACACTGAAGAACCACACATCTTCCTGCTCTGCTGAAACCCAAGTTGAAGTATACAAGAGAGACATGATAGCAATATGAGGAGTTTGGCCAGCCCCACCAGTTGAATAATTTGCTTGTTGATTCCCCAATAAACCAAGACCCCAGATATATATATAGCAGTATTTGAGATATAATGAAATGTGTGTGACGGTTGCATCTATGAAGGGGATTTGCTTTGTCAGGATATTCCTGTTATGTATCTTTCACTATATACCTATGATCTCTCTGTCTCTCTCTCTCTGTCTCTCTCTCTCTTACTCTCTCTTATTTTGATCATTTTTGTTTACATATTCTGTTTTGAACCTTTGGGCTTCAATCCTCAGCTACTGCTCACCCTTCATGCACCTGTGGAGAAAATTTGTAGAGGTGTCCCTTTTAAGAATGTCTACTACCGGTGTTCAAAATGGCTGACTTATTTTGAAAATGATGAACCAATTCATCATAAAAAAAATGAGCCAAACATTGTTTCATACCTAAGTGAAGTGTAGCTTTTTATTCACATCATAAAAGGAAGATGTAATATATAATGAAGTGGTGTCAAATCGTCAATTGATGGCTAGAAATAAAAAAATAAAAAAAACATTAATGATGATTTGAAGTAATATGTTGAGCTATCCCTTGGTGTTTGCTTCTCCATGATATTGAATTCTAGCAGCATGAATATTGAGACAGATTACTGTATTTAATTGGAAAATGATAGATTTCCTAAACATATAGAATATGATTATACACATGCATGTAATCGTTTCAATATTCATGGCTCCTCTTGTTCCAAATTTGTTGGCAAATGTTCTGTTATGTTCATGAAAATTGTTGAATAAATGTATTGAAATGAAAAACAAGGATTGTTACATTAGTTTTCTTGCATACATAGTGTAAGTTGTAATTAATATGTGAGTATGTGAGTGCAGTATTTTGTTAAATTGCTGTGATTGTATGTGCCTGTATGACACCTCTAGACAAACTGGCCTCGTTAATATGAAACAAAATGAATCTTGAGTTCATCTCCATTAAGATGATATGCAATTGGATACGATTCATGAATTAGTGAAAGAAAAAATGCAAAAATGGGGCATCTGCATGGCCATTCAAATATTGATGAGCTTTGGAGCTATCCTTTGTGGCTCATCCACAATCTTAGGTTGAAGGGTCGCAATATATAGTGTAATGTAACTACATACACTCATATGCACATGTTTGATGAGAATGTATAGAATTGACTGGAGACATATATCGAGAGTTTCAAGAAATAGAGGGAGTTGAGAATTGAACGAATAAATGGCAGCTATATGACAGGATCGACGTCCCTGGAAAATGAACTTGAGAAAAGGGAGGAAAATGAGAGAAAAAGTGTATTATTTTGTTTTAAAGAGAGATAAAATGTATGATGGACACAGTGACAGAGAGAAATTAACACAGGAAACAAAACAAGTGGAGCAAATTCAAGCATTCAGGAGGAAGCTATATAATATAGAGGGAGAGAGAGAGAGAGAGAGCTAAAGAAAAGAATAATATTCATCAAGGCGTGTATACATGTATAGTGGTTAATAATACTGTACCAATAATGCTCATAAAAATCTCCACAAATGATATCTTGTACCATTACATGGGGGGGGGGGGGGGGGGGGGGGGTATTAATCACATGAACACTCATTCATAAATGATGCACCTGTTAGACGGGCAATTATCTAATTGGAATGCGCATGCGCATTAGTGGAGAATTCGTTGCTAACTGAGTAGCTTGCCGTAACCCTGTCTGTGCTCGAGAAGTTCTAATTTATCCGCCAAACGAGTTTATCATCTAAACAAAATGCCTCCAAAGAAGAAGGGAAAGGGAAAGAAGGGCAAGAAGAAAGGGAAGAAGAAGAATGGTAAGTACGTTTTTGAATTACAATTATTTCCATGACAAATGCTTACGTGCTGGCGTGCTCTGCATGCAAGTCTGAAGACAATTAATATTTATGTAGCGAGAGAGTGCCCGAGAGAGCGAAGAGAATAATTGCGTCTTGCAGTGGGTTTGTGCCCCGCCGCTCCTCCGTGAGTCGCTGTCCTTGTTCCGCTTCCGTAGGCGTAGCGACGATAATAACATTTGATGTGATTTTTTAAATTGATGTCGAGGTTATACCTAGAAAATGTGTTAGTGAATTGTGAATTGTGTTTGGTTGCATGTTGAAACAAATAGGAAAGTTGTCTTGGGCTACATCACAGTGACAATACATTTTCAACCGATTTGAAGTGCCACACATGATTCTAGACCTATATCATGCAACTTCAAAGTTAGACCGAAAGCTTCAGTCTCCATTACCTTTACCTTTACCCGAGATTCTGGGAGAATGCTGTGTTCTCAGCAGTCGGGCTTCCAGTTCAATTTCATTTTCTTCCTTCTCGTAGTTGGGTGTCTTCTTAGTAGTTTGTCTGGCTCAGTTCTGCGTCGGGTATTCTACTCATGCATATGGGGAGCAGAAACGCTTGTCCTTCCATACTCGATCCAGTCTGGCTTTAAATTCACCGTGGTAGCAGTGACTACCTCTTCAGGAAGTGTGTTCCAGTCATTGATGACACGTTGGTTGAATGCATCCTGTCTAATCTTCGTTGAGCATCTTTGTTTTACGATCTTTAGACTGTGGCCTCTTGTGTTGCTAGTCGAGTGTTCAAAGAAGGTATCAACGTCTGGCTCCACTAGACCTCCGAAGGTGTAATTTTCCTGTAATTTTCTCTGATTTCCCTCAAACTTTCACCAGTCTGGTTCTGTGATATTTCTTCTTTCTTTCAGAGTAGTTGTCCAACACAGTTAGATTTTCCTTTAATTTGACATAGGTCTAGATCTAGTCTACAGTATAGTTCTCTGAAGTTGATGGAGGCCGGGTTAAGGGCTTGCCAATTAAAGGACGAAACAGCTGGGCTGTGGTTCGAACCCACACATACACATAGGTGCATTACTATCCTGGCTGTGATTTAAAAGCTGTGCTTTTGACTCTCAACATTTCAAACACCACTAGATCTATCTTCACTCAAAATAGGTACTTTAGTGACAATTGATGACACCTAAATAGCAGTATAACATACAATTTTTCAACTTTCCGATGTTAGAACGAATAATTTAATAATTCAAATTGTGAGTCTACTGTCAACTTTGCCGAGCAGCCGCATTGGCATGATTGTGTGCATTTGCGTGTTGTGAGTGTATTGACTACACATGTATTCAAATGCTGCCTATTAACACGTAGTGCAGTGCTATAGAGGTGCAATACACATTAGCATTGACTCTCTATGCTTTGCTGGAGTGTTTGAACCCTCAACCCTTGGCTTGAGAGTCAAGTGAATGAACCACTATACCATGATACCTCCGCTTCCACATGTCCTCACACTCTTTCAATCTTGTTTATCTCTGTTGCAGATGGTGAGCTGACCGTTGAGGATAAATACAAGAAGACATTGCTGGAGATAGATGCTTTGAAAGACCATTTAGGTAAGCACATGACAATATATATAATAATAATAAAGTATTTATATCTAGCGCATTTTCCATATACGCCCTGTACATGTTCAAATGTGCTTTATGATTATGTTGTTAACTAAAGAGGTGAGTTTTTAAATATTTTTAAAATATTTTTTGAAGGTATAGAAAGATATATATAACAGGGACAGTATTGAAACGTCCTTGTAAAAAAAAAATACTCTTCAATACCAGTTTATTGTTATGATAATCTTTTCTTGATAAATGTGTATTAAATTCTTTATTCTTTGGGGGACAGCAACAACTGTGGATTTTTGTGCTTTTACTAGTCGAAATGGTTTTAAAGGTAAAGACCAGTATTGGAAACGCCCCAATTTCAAAAAATTAAATGGAAGCTCTCATTACCAATCATGTGAAAGAATATGTTTTGACTAATACATGGTGATAAAAAATTTGCCGGGAAACCGCCTACTAATTCATATATTTGGTAAATTTGTTTCTCTCATGGTCTGTGAGAGATATAGGGTAGTCCCATATACATCTTTCTGTGTATAGTGCTTGTAACTTTACGAAGAATGGGCCAAATTTCTTATCATTTTCATGATTCCAGAACCTTGCAGATGCTAGATGCTAGATGATCAACCTTTTCTGATCGATTCCACAACGTTTCTTTCACAATGCAATCGCATGACCATAACTGGTCTTAACCTTTAAAATACATGTGAAGTAGAGGACTGATACACAGATAATTCACTCACAAAAGTGTTGTATATTCATCTTTCTGTGTGACTGTGTAGATAACAGGAGGGATATTTCGCGCCGCTCCCAGGCCCAATCTGAAGAATGGAAGACACGCATGAAGGCTGCAGAGGGAGATGTGGAGCAGCAAAAATCAGACCAAAAAGATGTAATGGCTGGTAAGTGGTATCCAGGGGGGTGTTTCACAAAACTTGTCATCAGTGACAAATGACAGTTGTTGTTACAAGCTACAGAAATCCTTGGTTATGATTGGTTATCAGCAGATTTGTAAATGATATTTGTCATTTGTCATTGAAAAAAGGCTTCGTGAAATGGGTCCCAGAAGTTGGCAAGGTTGATATGAAATCCAAAAACATTTACACCATAAGACCAGGGAGGTCCACAATGGATTCTAAATGAGAAAGTCCATCCTGGACTCTGTTTCATAAAACTTGTCATCAATAACAGATAGGATAATTGTTATAAGCTACTGAAATCGTGGCATTGGATTGGCTGTTGACCATTTTGATAATAATAATAATAATAGATCGCATTTATAACGCGCCTAATACATTGTTTCTAGGGGCAGTGGTGCTGTTGTCCCAGCGGCCATTAAGTGAAGCAATGTCCTTACACGAAAAGGGGAACTAATAAGTATGATCTGTAAAGCTAACATTAAAGAGAGTAACACAAACACATTTAATTTATGGAATAAGTTTTTGCAGACTTACATGCTTTTTAGCATGTTTGTGAAAGCAGGAAAGAAAAGATAAACCTGTAGAATTTATTGTGGAATTTCTAAAACATTCTTTATATTTGAGAGAAAATGTATAATGTACAGTTAACAGCTAGAATATTCATAATACTCCTTGTAAATTTCAAGTTGTTTGTGTTTCTTGTAAGTCAAGAATGAAAGATGGACTGGTTGAATTAGGGCCTTTGATGAATAATTTTAGATGTAAATATAATCATGTCACTTTCCCAAGAAATGTAGATTAGCACAAATCATTTATCCACATACTTAAAAAGATAGAAAAGTTGGTAATGGTATCTGTAAATGTTTGGTAATGTTACTGACTACTTTAATATTTATGACCCTTTTATCTTCAGATATGACTCGTCAGTATAAGACAAAGCAAACTGAAATGGACGCTCATGTGAGAAGGCTAGAGGTTGAGCTGCAAAAGGTCACAAGTGCATTGAGTAAGTGGTTTTGACATTGAAAAATTGGTAGTACGTATGAAGGACCGTAGTTGATACCAATGGGAAGTACTTATTTCAGGCAAACAGTTATAAATTACAAGAATATTTTTCGACGGCTTGTTTTGTTTTAGTCAGTTTTAAAAGGTGATGATAACATATTAGGCTAAAAATGCATGTACTGTACAGTGTACATGAATGTTCTCTGAGAAGAAACAACTTGTTCTCTCTCTCTCTGTATCTGTGTCTTGTTCTCTCACTCTCACTCTCTCTTTCTTTTTTTTTCTCTTTCTCTGGGTATCTTTCTCTCTATATATCTTTCTCTCTCCCTTTAAATATCTCTCTGTATCTGTCTCTCTCTCTCTCTCTCTCTCTCTTTCTCTTTTTCTGTCGCTCTTCCATTGTATCTGTCCGTCTCTCTCTGTATCTATGATAATTGCATTAGGTTTTGGTTGTACACAAAATTGCCAGATTTTTCAAAGAATTTCATTACTGTATTCTGTTAACTTTGTCCTACAGCAAAAACTAGTGAAAACCTAAAGGCAACCACAGCAGAGAAAGAGAAGATAACAAAGGAGAAAAACGAGACGATCGGAGAGTTGGAGGAGAAGATAAAGACGATGGAATATTCGTACGAGAATATGCTGGAGGTGAGTACCCATGGACAGCAATCACAATAATGAAGAAATGTTGATAACAATTTCCATGTAAAGTTTGTTCCTAATTACCCTTTGGGCATTATACACACGTACATGGATGTTTTGTTGTTAGTGGTGGTATTTTTTTGTAGCTTATCAAAGCCAGAGTAATATACATGTATGAGCAGAGATGCCAACCTCTTGACACAAAAAAACAGACCGAGTATCTTAAAAAAAAAAAAATCAGTTTTCGAGAGAAAAATCAGATTTTCACGAAAACTCGACACTTCCACTGGCCCGGTTTGCTCTTTCATTGAAATTTAATGAAAAATTTGTAAAGCAAAGTTTTTGTTGGGGTTGTGGGGTTTTACTTGTACATGTTTTAAGCGATTCCGCTGTTTTTATGGGTTAATAAAAAAATTTAATCGTACTGGTTGGCATCTCTGTATGAGCGCCTTCAGCACCTTGCATGGTGGATATGGATGCTATTATAAAAGTATTCAATATTATGATTAATTATCATATTTTTTCTTTGTAATTAATATTTGAGGAAAATTGATCTTTTCTTCTTTTTTTTTTGGATAGAGGCAAAAATAATTTATTTTAAATTTATTACTCATTTATTCACTTTTGGTATTTGGCACTGCCAATGTGTGTCTTTGATTTTTGTCCTTCATATTTCAACAAGAATTTTCCCTTGCATCTATTAAAGTGTCTTCCTTTTTTGTATATGAAGTGCATAACACCCTTGATCCAATCCCTATCATGGGGGGGGGGGGGGAGGGGGGCTGAAATAATGTGTTTCAGGGCAATTTCTCCTTGACAAGACTACCAAAAAAGGTGATAAGTAATGTCAGTGCATACTTTCAGCCATGAATAATAATAATAATAATAACTGGAAATATTGCAATCTATATTGCCGCGCAATGTGAATGTATCCCCGGCAGTGGCAGCAACATTGAATTTGTGTCATCCTTATGTTTTAAGGAGGGGCAAAGATCCCCTCTTCCCCTCCCTGAAACAAAAGGATGACGTAGAGATCGCCACCAGTGACTCAGACTATTGTTAAGACTAGGAGCAGCATCGCCAAAAACAATATGTGTGTAGATATCTCTATAGAAAAATCTGTCAAGAAATGTGATAGTTACAGCGCACAACAGACAGCCACCAAAATATGACCTTTGCAGAGCTGCCAAGTAGTATGTTTTTTACGGCTTTGACCCTATAAAAGACGGAACACTGGAGGCAGCATCACCAAAATGTATAGGCTTGTAGACTAAACCAAGATACACCGTCGTTCAAAATTTGAACAAGACCCACTAGCTGAGAAATGTGGCCTATATAGAGCGCACACAAACCATCCACAAAAATATGGCCTTTTACCCTATAGAAGTCAGAACACTAGAGGCAGCATCAACAAAAATTATAGGTGTGTATCATTATTCCAAGGTACACCCCTATACAAAATTTGAAAGAAATCCGTCAGGGAATGTGGCAATTAGAGCGCACACAAGAATATGACGTGGCGGCGTAACGCTGCTGAATCCAAAATTACCTACAGTCCGACACCTCTGCAACTGAAATTGCCTTCCTAGTAATGTTATAGGACCATATTTCACTTGATTCATATCTCATTGTTTATCTATTTTGTTTTCTTTTTCTTTGTTTGTTTTTTTGCATACAGGAAGCAATGGATAACATGGTTGACAAGTTAAACAATGCCAAGATACAATGGCTAGATGAATCCAGGACCATTCACATGCAACACAAACAAAAGTTATTAGAATTCGGTTTAAATCCTCTAGATATTTAGATGTTTAAAGTGTACCAATCATCAACATTTTTTTCTCTCTGTATGGTACAGGTTCCACTTTGCTCTTCAAAAAAAGAGAAACGAGCTGCAAATACTATTTGTATATAAAGAGATATTACAAGCTATGGTAAAAAAGCACTCTCGACTAACATAAAAAGAGACGTTGGATTACACTAATTGATGCACCCGTACGTGCTCGCGTATTAAAAGGCTGGCACGGAACCCAAAGCAGACTTGGGTTCTAGCTGTGGGCAGCGTTCTTATGTTATTCTTTATTTTCCTAACATTCCTTTACCTGTAACCCAAAGAATGCCATTGTATTAGATTTATTTAATACAGTTCACAAATAAATTATTCATGTTTACCCTTGTTGTTTAAGTATGTATACACTTAAATGAAAGATATCTAAAAGTATTGAACAAGAGCCCTAATTTATAAACCAGTCCACATTTTATTCTTCAGTTACAAAAAACGCCAAAAGAAATCCAATTTACCTGGGTAGAAAGTTTTTGATTGTGGGAACGGATTGCAGACGGGATGTACAGTAGTCCTTTGTGGAAAAAATATGTTTTTATGTGCCATTATATTGATTAGCTGAATTATATAATATTGGCTGCCCTTTATAGTGGTATATCAGATACATTGCATTCTTCTCAAAAATTTTTTATTTCATGCTAGCCGAATGCAATATGTCTGATATAACACGAAAGAAAGCCGATATTATTATTATACATTTACATTCAATGAAATATTTCGACAGTGAAATTTACATGAGTGCAAGCCGTTTAAGCCAGCAGTCAGCACTGCTTATGAATAAATGCTCCTGTGCATGCACAGAGTTAAATATCCTGAGAAAATCCCTCTTAGCATGCATCCTAATTCTATATCAATTTACAGAGAAAACAAAATATTGAACTCAATCAAAAAAGGGAATCAAATACCAGATTTTATTCTTTGGAAAAGAGGCTCGTATGTATATTTATTGTCATTAGTATGCGAGCAAGCACTGTTATGTATAGTAATTGTCATTATTATGCAAACAATCTCTGCTGTGTATATAAATTGTCAGTTCTATGAGAATAATCAGTTTCAAAATATGGAGTTTATTTTTATGAAAGATATATTTTCAAATTACTAATAAAATAAAGATATGCAAAATTGTATGCAGCATTACATCGCGAACAACTAAATGTTTGTATTAGGTTTCTTCAATCATGTCATTTTTAGCAGTCCTTGTTTTCTCAGGATTAGGTTTACTATGAAAGGTGAAGCAAAAGTTGGATTTAGTGGGACAGATGGACAATGGTTTCTGCTCTTTTTCTCAAGTTGTAAGCAAACTGTTTAACATGCAACCTTAGGGTCACGAATCACGATTCGTTTACATTGTAATATCTTACGAGTGTGTTATATTGTTTACAACCGACTACCAACATGCCAGTTTGACAAATCAAGTAACGTATAGTTATTTAATTGATGTTTTTGATGTGTACAGTAGGTATTTTTTCGGCCATTTGTTATATATTATAGATGAAAATATTCAAACTGATTTGTATTTATGTAGATTGTAAATATTTATATTAAAATCTAAACATGAAATATCTTCATCTTTTCTGGTGTTCATTCTGTCTCAAGTTATTTCCAATGAAAATTTTCACAATCTAATGTAGTCGTACAAAGTGCTTAAGAGTTTATCAGAAAATGTGATATGAATATATTTGACAATGCTGATAGGGACAACACAGTAATTTCAATGGGAAGGATTTTAGCACACAAACTTGAGTGGTGCGTGATCAGACATCCTATTAAAACTAGGTCTCGATAGCGTAAACAAACTTGATTACCAATGATTGGTAGGTCGCACATGTATTCTAGGACCCTTTTCGGTATATTCAAGTTATAATGACTGCTTTAATATTCGAGGCATAGTTGTTTTTATAGGCTCTCGGCTTGAGTGTATACAAACAACTATGTCTCTCATAGCAGTCATTATTACTATACTATGTTGTACTTTATATTTACTTCTTAATATACTCTCTATCACATTCTTCTTTTCTCTTTAGCTCCCTCTTCTTTCCATTCTCAACTTCTCCCACATTTTCTTGCCCTTTCCAACTGTCTGTATCTCTATGTCTCTCTCTCTCTCTCTGCCAAAACTTTTGTCTGGCTCTAACGACATCCCTTCTCGTTAATTCTTGCATCCTGTTCTCTTCCACAGACCTTCTACGAATACATAAATACCTTAAAAAAATACTTTTTTTTTTCTTTAGAAATAGTATTTACTATAAAACAACTTGAAGTGATACTATACAAATGTTGACAACCATTGGCATTAAAAGAGAAATTATGATTTATCAACATTTTACAGATAAAATCCATTCAAACAATCAGAACCTTCTTTGGAGCTGGAGGGCTTGTATTTGATTGGAGGAGAAACATTCAACAGTTTTGTGCTAGGGGATGTTCTGGCTTATTGCTGCACAATATCTTGGATTCAAAATATATTCTAAGAGCCCGCAAAAAATTTATGGAGAGCAAAAAGTTTGGCATCAATGGATGTCAATGGAAATTACATCATTATTGGATTGTGAGATAATGAAAGACCAAGAAAGCAATAATATCCTTATTGTTATGAACAGAATGTTATTACAGGATTCCAAATTATTCATGAAACTTTTGAATCTTTTAAAACAATATGCAATGGTCAGATGTCCCATGCTACCAAAGGGAGTATAGCAAGGACCTCCTTAGCAAACTCAAGCAAGCAACCTACCAGTCACTTCAAGGAAAACCCTCAAGCACACCCCAGTCCTTGCCTTCCACAAGTACATCCCCCATTTCACAATAGAGGTAACAGGAGTTCATAGTCTGAAATATGATGTGAAGTTCATATGTTATCAATTGTATGCAAATAAAATGTGCCATATCAAAGCCTTCCATTTTGAGAAATCATTGAAAAAATGTGTTCTAAAAGGGTTTCAAAGAGGCTTAAAACCAAGAGCTTTTGGGGGCCTGCCCCCTGCCCCCCCCCCCCCCCCCCCCCCCCCCCCCCACCAGGGGCACTAAAAGGCCATTCTTGGTTCCCGCCAACAATGAAGTCGTTCGATGCTGCTCTCTCAGAAATCTCCCTGATTACCCAAATCAAATGTTGGCAGCTCTGGTCATGGATTGCTGTTCTTTTACAGTAATTTATAAACAAAAAACTGTCATTTTTATATTGTAGGCCTATAACAAGGACCTGTTGTGATAGGACTTGTAAAGAAAAATGACTTTTATGCAGGGGAAATCTCAAAACTTGCAAAAATCCAGTATCACGTCAGTTGTGATTCAATTATCTTGGTGCTTGAAGCTTTTGCAAACGTGAACCACAAGCAAAAATTCATAAACACTTGATGAGCGTCAAAGATTCAGTTTGTACATGAATTTAATTAGCATCTCAAATAAATTCAGTGACTAAATTTTGTTTTCTTCTTCAAACAAAACAATAATAGTATTAATAATAATATTTAGCTCTTATATAACGCTTAATACAAGGTCTCGAAGCGCTTTACAGATATACTATTACCCCGGTCATTGGATTCAGTGCTTGCCCGCACACAATGTGTGCACAATCTCCACTCCCTGGGGAGCATTCCAGCCAGGCATTACTTGACGCTCAAAAAACTGTTTGACCAACAGTGACGGTCGCATCCTACTGGGTACCCATTTAACACCTGGGTGGAGAGTAGCAAGTGCAGGTTAATATCTTGCCAAAGGATAATAGTGCCGTGTCTGGATTCAAACCCTCGACCTTCGCATCTCCAGTCCAGCGCCTTAAACCACTCGGCCACGACACTCCCAATGACATAACTAGGCATGAAATATCTTTGCCAATCTTGGTGATGCTTATTCACATGTCTTCAATGCTCCATTTATAAGCAATTTCTGAAGTAGCCTTTTTGTCCGACATCCTCTGGAAGTATTTCTTCTCAAATCCGCTGGATCTATCGACCCCATCCCATCGGTATCCAGGTTGGATGTTGAATCGGGTTGGTGGAGGCTTCGGTCCTCGATATTTGGGTTTCACTGTACAACAACAAATGAAGAGATAATTAAATTATGCGATCAAATTTTTCTCAGCATAATCTAGTAATGTAAATATTATGATCACGCCATCTTACTAGGACCATCACTTGTATATCTTACTCCAACAGATGGTTCACAACGCCCCCCCCCCCCCCCCCCCCCCCCCCCCCCGCCCTGGCCCTAGAAGTGACCTTCCTTTGACCCTGAATGACCCCTGATGACCCTCAAAGCCCTGCCAAACATGGGTGACTAAAAGTTCTTGTAATGCGTACCTTTAATACCAGCTTTTGCATGGCGTTGATTACTTCTTCTTTAAGTGACCTCCATTGACCCTGAGAATGACCCAAACGACCCCTGATGAACCTCAAAGCCCTGCCAAACATGGGTCACTAAGAGTTCTTGCAATGCGTACCTTTAATACCAGCTTTTGCCATTGCGTTTGATTCCTTCTTCTTTAGGAACGCCAGCATGGGGTCTCCTGCCCGGTCCTGTTCCTTTAGCATCTGGTCCAGGTCCTGGTCGTCTTTGTACCGGGCTAAAGGCTTGGCCATCTCTCTCATTGTGTCCTCTATACTGCTCTTCTGATTCTTGACCTGGGCCACGCTGCAAAAGAGCACAACGCAAAATGCCACAATGCCATTGATTTCATTAATTTGCTTTCTCTTATTCTTCTTCTGCTTCTTCTTCTTCCACTTCTTTTTCGTCTTCCTCTTCTTCCTCTCTCTTCCCTTCTTCACCTTCTCCTTCTTATCACCATTTTATTATTCTCTTTACTCTTTATTTCTATTTTTCGTTTCTCCCCACATTCTATATTGTTCTACCTAGCCTGTTATATATACATATTTCTAAATTTCGTACTTATTTTCGTACATTATATTTGATTTGAAATCTTTATTTTTTTCTTTTTTTCCTTCTTATGTGAAATCTATTCTTATAATAATATACGCTTGTATAAAAAAGAAAGAATATAAACTGTTTTTCTATGTAAAATGTGGAATAAATAAACTTCAAACTTCATAAAGACATTGTATTTGTATCAACAAAAATTATATTTGCTACACAAAAATATATTATACAGTCAAACCTGTATATAGCCACCATCCTACTATACAGTCAAACCTGTATATAGCCACCGCCCTAGGAAACACAAAAAGTGGTCTTTGTAGACAGGTTCCTTTAGTACATGTTTCAATGAGAAACCATTTCCAAGGGAAACTAAACATTTGGTCGTTATAGACAGGTGGTTTGACCGCACAAACATTGAATGCTCTGGACTTCAATGGATTAAAATGTATGAAACGACAATTTCAGAATTTCCCTGAGGGGTGTTATATCTAACAAAGGTTGAAATATCATCTTGTGAGGGAAATTATGAATCTAAAAGAGGACATATGTTATATTGAACAATGATATGCATGCAATATTTGATAAATAAAATTCAAGGGCATGTGAGATATCCTGCCACGTTTTTGTGTTGAGTTGACAGCCTTCTCGGTGAGTTTCATGTAGCCTTACATTTTGTGACTGCATGGCTTAGACAATGCAATGATAGGTATGCACAGAGAAGAGTGATGCGCATTCTATTTTACTTTGGTTGTGACATATTGTGCAAGAAAAGGGTTGTGCACAAGCAACAAAACGTTGAATTTCACTTGATAGCTTCGCAGCCAATAGGATGCAATCTAATACATTCCATACTTTATGTTATCATTTGTTTATCATAATTCAATAATTGCAACATGCACTCGTGTCACTACCGGTATACGTACACATACATGTAGATGTGTAATCGTCTGCCACTATTAAAAAAAAAGGGAATAATTGTTGCGACTTGGTTAAACACAACTTACCCTTTACCCCACTCCAAGAATTTCTCATCTTCTTCAGCTTTTTTAGCCTCTTCTTCTTTCTTGAGACGTTTCTCCTCCTTCAGGTCTCTCCTCCTACCAGTCTTATCCCTGAATATCGTATCTGTATGAAGGCAAAGAAAGAATGATGTATGAAAATCTGATCACCACTCTCTCTCTAACCCATGAGCACTGTGAGGATCCGGTCTTATCCCTGAATATAGTCTCTGTATGAAGGCAAAGATAGAATGATGTATGAAACTCTGATCACCACTCTCTCGATTCCATATTAAAAAGCACTGTTTCTGTATGAAGGCAAAGATAGAATGACATGAAAACCTGATCACCACTCTCTCTAACCCATGAGCACTGTGAGGACCTGGGCCCGTATTCAATTTAATACTCAAGTACAAAATTTAAGCTTTTTACTTAGTATTTGACTTGGATAAAATACTTAGCAATTTATGGTATTCAATTCACAATTTTGGCTAAGTATTTTACTCTAAATCTAAGCCAACTGCATACCAGACTTAAGCCAATTATTTGGTGGCCTTGATTGGCAGGCATATGGTTTTCTTACGCAGTATTATATCCTGCGCACAATTATATCAGCGCGCATTTATTGCAATGCATCAGTTGCGCATTCCTTTTGATTGACCGTGTGACGTCACAATGCTTATCAGTAAGTATTTTACTTAGATTTTGTCTTACGTAAGTATAAGTCTAAAATGCGATTTGAATACGAGATACCTGTAAGTCAATTACTTAACTTAGCCATTTACTTAGTAAATTTCTTACTTATGCTAAGTATTGAATTGAATACCGGCCCTGGTCTTATCCCTGAATACATGTAGTCTCTGTATAAAGGCGTTGCAGAGTGCCAAATTTTTTTTAGAGAGATTTTCTTCAAGCGCTGTCGTTTGCCAATGCTGGTATATTACTTTTAATTAGTAAATATGGTTACTGCTTGTGTTTTTTTCCAAATTTATATCTATGGAGCAAGATTTAGAATGGCAAAAACAAATTATTAGCATATCATGGTATAGTAGAATACGTGTTTTAGAATCATCAAAAGTGAATGTGTCTGCAAAATCGCAGAGGTATCAGAGGCGCAATGCATTATGAGAATGTATATTGCTACACTGTACATGTGGTAGCGAGAATTGGTTAACAAAATTGTGTCATTATACAAAAAAGGGCAAAGATCTCAGGTCTTTCACTAGTGTTTCTCTTAGTTTATTTTGGTATTGCATTGATGGAAATGTATTATTTTTGTCATCTTTTTTAACATATTGTACTTGTCATACCTTTTTGTTTGGCTCACTATTGTTTATTTACTGTATTCATAACTGTATTGTATAATTTGTAAACATGATCAGTTTTGGTCTTTGGACCTTTGAATCATGTATATGTCTTTTTAAACCGAAATAAATGAAAATAAATAAATACATATAAAAGTGTTAGCAAATTTTACACTGACCTGCATTTTTGCCACTGACGTCATCATCAAGTCTGGAGTAAGCCTCGTTGGTTCTACGCCTGGTCGCTTCATTTTCTCTCCGTAAGGCTGCTGCATCTGATAGACCAGCCTTAGCTCCTACCAATGATGACAAATGAAATAGCACATAGACAGTGAGGTTGTGAGCAATGAAATATGAAAAATATCATCTATTGACAAATTGAAAACTTGATACTTTTAAAATTGCAAATAAAACACGATTCAAGACGGAAATACGAATGTATGTAGCACTTTTCTTCACAAATAGTTACGTTTAGAGCAGTTTTTTAATGTAAATTTCATGCTGATCGGAAGCATTGTTTTTCATCATGAGTGGGCAGAAGTCCTCTGTGCTGGTTGGGCCAGGCCGGCCAGCCCGCCTAGTGCCGACCACCGTAGCTATAACGCTGCTTGCTATTATATTACCGAACCCCGAACCAAACTAAGTTTGGGTGAAAAATTGCAGAATTCTGCCAAACCAAACCGAAAACGAACATGGCGTCTGACTTACAGCACTACATATAAGTATTGGTGTGTACTGCAAGGTTCTGGAATCATCAAAATGATAAGAAATTTGGCCCTGTCTTGGTAAAGTTACAAGCACTGTACACAGGAAGATGTATACATCTATAGGACTACACGACACATGCGCGATATCTTTTCCAAATATATCAATTAGTAAGCAGTTTCTCTGGTAAATTTGTATCATCATGTATTAGTCAAAACATATTCTTTCACATGATTGGTAATAAGAGCTTCCATTTCATTTTTTGAGAGGGGGGCATTTCCAAAACTGGTCTATACCTTTAAGGTAACTAGTAAAGTTGTAAACCAGACAATTCTGTTCACATCAAATGTTCATGAATTATTCAAGTGAGTAGTTCAGATTCACAGTTTCATGCCGCAAAATAAAATATTTGCAATTTGTCTTCATTTAGAAATAGCATATAAGTTTCACGTCACCAAAGTTTTGTGTGGTACAGTTGTATATTGAATAACACAAATTCTGCGAGAATTACAATATTCAGACATTCGTGATGGCAAAAAATGGCTATACCTGACAGCGTTTTCTTTGGTTTCCCCTTCATCCCATCTTCAGCTTTGCTTGGTCTCCCTCTATCGGATGAAAGGTCTGAATCTGAGTCCATCCTCCTCCTGCTCCCTCCTCCCCCTCTCCTGGGTGGAGAGAGGTCGACATCCGAGCCACGCCCTTTCCTTCTGGCTGGAGACAAGTCTCGATTGGACCTACCAGATTTGGACGGACCTTGGTCTCTCCTCTTGGAATTCGATATCCTTGGAGGTGATAGATCAGAATCAGAGTCGTGTCTCGTTCTACTGTTGGAGTTCCTGCTACCACCACTAGGACTAGGTCTTCTTAGCCTCGGCGGGGAAATGTCAGAGTCCGAGTCATGTCTTGCTCCCTGTTTTCGTTTCGTCCTCACAGGCGAAATATCAGAGTCAGAATCATGACGGTTCCTCCTTGATCCTTTGACCTTAGCTCTTGGGGGGGATAAACCTGGATCCGAATCGTGGCGACCCTTCGGGATCTGCTTGGCCTCGCCGTTCCTTCTCCTGGGTGGAGACACGTCAGAGTCTGAATCATGTCTGGTCCTGGACATCTGTCCTGGTCCTGGTCTGCCTCTTGGAGGGGAGAGGTCAGAACCAGAGTCATGACGAGGTCTCCTGCGGGGCGGTGAAGCATCTGATGAGGAATCGTGGCGTGGCCTTTGACCTCCTATTGATGAACTCTGTGGCAGTTCTTCCTCTTCCTCTTCATCTGAAACCAAACAGTAAAAGTAAAGTTCAGAGCTGCTGTTCAACTCATACGAAATGACACACTATAGAAAAATTGTCTTATAATTGTCTTGGACCCCTTTGAAAAACAGCTTATAGCTGACAAGGGCAATCCATCCTATGAGTGGAGAATAAATAAATAAAAATAAAAAATAAAATGATGAACTAAATAGTATGTGAAAATATTGGCAGACGATTGGCCTGCACATTACTCTATTGGAACTATAAATGCAGAGAATTTTGTTTCTGTTTTGAGTCATTTCTATAACTGGATATACATGTACATGTATTAAAGTATAATTATACAATATTTTGAGAGTTTGTGGTATGCAGTATGCTACCCATGTGAAGTACATGTAAGCAGGTCATGCACATATCTTCCTCCCAAAACAAAGTTAGGAAAAGACTTTCTTCTTCTTCTTCTTCTTCTTCCAGGAAAAGTACAGTCCACGGTCTGGTGTGTCACTTTTCAACTTAGGCCCTTTTTCAAATGATTAATATGATTAAGGTTCAGAACAAGTTCATTTTCATGAACATTTGCACCAAACAGAACAGATCTCTTGCCTGTGACTAGGTCTACTGACTACTGGTTGATCTACTGGGGAAAAGTTAAACAATCCGACAAATGTATGCACTTGTGTAGTTTCTTTCATAACAATGGGTTCTTGTATAGCGCTCATGTCTGTCAGACTTGACACTCCTGGCGATTCACAATTATTACCCTGGCTCCAATTACGGGGCTCTAGCATTTCAAGGAATTAATTCCTGCCAGGTACTCATTTACGTCACCTGGGTAGAGTGTGGCAAATGTAGATTAATATCTTGCCAAAGGAAATTAGTGCCATGGCGGGACTTGAATCGCAGACCTGGCTTGTGATCCACAGTCCAGTGATGTATCCACTAAACCATGTGTCATATTTAAAAAGGAGTATGTTATGGTAATGGCAGTATAACCTACCGTGTGTCATGACCTTCCATTTATCGCTCTTCCTGTACTGCTCTAGCTTCACTTCATCTTCTGGCCTCTCATCAATAAAATCTGCTACCAACGGAGCCTCATCCGCTTCTTCGAGTAAGGTTGACTTGTCATCTCCAGCATCGGATCGGGCGAGGGTCCGGAAGTCTACATCGTCATCTAATACCCGAACACTGAGGGAAAAAGATTATCCAATTAAACAACTCTATCAGCTGATCAAATCTTGTGTTTGTACATGTACATTGTACATCGCCACTCAGATTTTACACTCCAGACTCCAGTGACCATTGTACCAACATGATCTCTCATTACCTCCAGCCCAGGCTTAAAAAGCTGAGTTGAATTTACATCAGAATGGTTAACCAAGTTTTAACCTCGAACTAAATAACTAAATTACCGTAGACTCTTCTGGTCATGTTGGAAGTGGAAGTTTTGTGGAATATCACTCAATGAAAAATTGCTGAAACTGAGACATTTATAGCCTAGATCTAGACTAGACCTAGACCGAAAACTTCAGTCTCTCTAGTCGTCGGTTGTTCCACTGAGACTACGTCTGGCTCCACTAGACCTCCGATTATAGAGACTGAAGTATGGCCTATCGGGACTGTACGGGACTGTACGGAACAAATGGTTCAGTTCGACCGGACCGCGATGAATGAGATATGCAACAAGATTTTCACTCTTTATATCCTCATAACTGCTGCAATTATAATAAAAATTAAAAGTAACATATATATAGCTTATTTGACTTACGATAGCTTGCTCATTTAGATCCTAAATTAATGATTAAATCGAGAAAGTCTCGTCGTCAACATTATCCGTCTTGGTTTTAGTTGATGAATATTCATTTTTTCTTTTTGAACGTCCAATAGCTACTGTAGCTTAGCTACATACGAGTCAGCCCGGCTTGACCAACGAACTCCCACGAAACGAGTGCTCTGATTGGCTATTTGGCTATGTTTTGGTAGGTTGACCCGGAAATATTTTGGCCCTATGTTCGAGTACGTGCATGAACGTACCGTTTCACAGTTCTGAGATACAAATTGGATAATTCATATAAGTAAGTCCGTAAATTATACATTCAATATTAAGTTATCAAATTTGGATAACTGCAATTAGGACAAATGACATACCGACCTAATTTACATCTGATTTAGAAATCAGAAAATTAGATCTAATGTAAATAAAGAAAATCGGGGAGAAAATGTTTTGAACGAAAAGATGTACATTGTTGGCTCTAGCTACCCCCACGGTACGAGATCTCTGGGTTACCATCTGTATTGGGAAATGTCAACAAATGTCAGTTTTATTAAAGAAATGACCCAAATCAGATGGTTATTTCTGTCTAGACTAGACCTACATCTAGATAGATTAATAAAATATGAAAGAAATTGATCGCCTGATTGCTGAAAATCTGTACAATTCCAAAAACTAACAACTTAAGATACTATTTCGACAGAAACCGGCGGTAGAAGGTTTGCAGCTCTGCACTGATCAACAAAAATGAAGAAGAAGAAAAGAGAAATCATTCAGTCGTAAGTTAATTCAATCACAATGCAGTGATGTGGTTATCAGGTTATGCAGAATAAACAATGCCTAAACAGAACATTTCTGTCTCTTTCGTTCGTTAGCCTCTTATTTGTGGGCTAGAAATTTTCGGTTTAAACAATGCGGAGCCGAGCCGACAGCACAGACCCTACAGGTACCGACTTGTATTGCCGGACGGTCGGGCGAGTGACTCGAGGAAACATGCGCTCCTTCCGCCTGGTCGGTTGAAAGTCAAGATCTTAGTTCTTACCTTGCAGCTTTCACAGCTACACCCTGATGTCCTCCCGGTTTCTTCTTTCTCTTTTTCTTATTTTTCTCTTCAGCATCACCTCCGGAAAGATATCTCTTCAGGTATTCTTTTTGATCAATAACTGACATGATTTTTTTTCAATTTCTTATGAACACAAATTCAACGTCGCTGCGTTTTAATTCTCAGCTCATTCTCCGAAATCCCTCTACAACTCGTCCTTAGATTATTCAGGTGCTCCCTTCGTCCAAGTTGTTGTTGGTAATAGTTTAATGGCGTTCATTCAGCATTGTATACGCCATATTCAGTTTTATAATAATCAAAACTAAACATAACTTAATTTTGAGAATATACCTACAGTGGCGGAACCAGAGGGTGGGGGAGGGGAGGCGCGGGGGGGGGGGGTGCCGTCCCCTAACCCTTGCTAAAAAAAAAAGACGGTAACCACCGCAATTTTATCTCTTTTTTGGTTTTGCTCAAGGGGCCTCAAGGGGCCGGGGGGGGGGGGGGGGTGTTGAGTATATATGAAGAGCTTGCATGATTCCAAAAAGAGCTAACTTGATCTATATTTTATCAAATTGAGTTTTTTGTCTTAAAATAATGATTTCCTACATGAGGACAAAATGCACTATGTCACATTCTAAAATTTTACCAGGAAGTATGAAAAAAATTAGGTACAATATCATGTTTCATTCCAAAGGAGCTAAAATCAAATCGGTTTCATTCCAAAAGGAGCTGAATCCACTTTGGGTACTTCTGAGTAAATAGAGTGGTGAAGTGTGACGTTATCAAAAATCTAATTTTAGAATTTCTCAATTTTTTTCTTCATTTTCCGAAAGAGCATCAAATGATTAAAGTCCAAATGTCGAAACCAAAATGATGTTAAGTATTGGCTGAGATATGACCATCCGAATGGTTAGGAGCCAGAGCATATAACACTGAGTTCCTATATGAAATATATTTATTCAGATGGTCATATCTCAGCCAATACTTAACATATTCATTGTTTTTCGACATTTGGACATTATTTTTGATGCTCTTTCGGAAATGAAGAAAAAATTGAGAAATTCTAAAATTAGATTTTTATGACGTTACAGCTTCGGTACTCTATGACCTTTTTTTTATTTATCCTCTTTCCCTCAGTTAGCCATGTACCTTCATGTTGTTATATATGTTAAAGGTCTCGCCATATGATAAGGACAAAAAATCTATCAGTTATTCCTGATTTTTTTTAAATCATTTTTTTAAAGATTTAGTGGATTTAGCTCCTTTTGAAATGAAACATGGATTTAGCTCCTTTTGGAATTTAATGGATTTAGCTCATTTTGGAATGAAACTGCGATATGTTGTTTACTTTCTTTTTGAAAGTTTTTTGTAGGTGTGATATCACTATTATTATTTAAAAGGAAAGGTTAATTTGCTGCTAAATTTGAATAAAATGTCAGTGACTTTATTGAGAAAATATTTTTTTTTTTTAGGTACAATAACATGTTTCATTCCAAAAGGAGCTAAATCCACGAAAATAAAAAATCTAAACAATTTAGTAAAATTCAGAAAAGAAGGGTAGATTTTTCTTATCATATATAATTGGTCCAGGGCCTGACACCTTATCATATATAACAACATGAAGGTACATGGCTAAAGGGAAAATGGAGAAACTTTAAAAAAGGCAATTTACTCTGAGAAGTACCCAAAGTGGATCCTTTTGGAATGAAACTCTTCATATATTTATATATTAAATGTTGTTAGTGCTCACTCTACCCCTATCACTATTTGTCATTATTTACTTATATGGAATTCATGCTGTACCGATTCTGAAGATAAAAGAGCTTCTCGATAATTTGTGTTTTACTAATTATATTTGGGATAATATAAGCAGCAGAGAGTATATACCAATCAATTTCAAGATAATCATATAACATAGACGTTGTTTGATGTTATAATGAAGATCGGGTATATTAAGGTGAATTCTAACTCACTGTGGTGCAAAGTAGGACAGGAGCCTTTTTCTTTTGTCGATTCACAGAATCTGGCAACATTACAATCTTTAGCTCAGGTTTGGAACGAGCCGGGGGACGTGTTCCATATTACTTAATTATTGTCCCATGCAGTGTCCACTCTTTAAAGATGAGGATGCATTTTTAATTTTTTTTAGAAACCGTAATGTATTCAAACTCTCTATATCCTATACTTTTCATTTTAAGGGGACCAAAAAAAGATAGAGAGAAGCCTATATTATATTTTTCAATTTATACTGTTGATCATATTATACATTTATATTGAAAAAAGAGAGAAAAAATAGAAAGAAGGAAATTAAATTTAAAAAGAAAGGCGTTGGTGATAGTCAGTTCTTGACCGATTGCCATTACAACAAAAAACAACCACACGACGTGTCGTATTTTGTTAGGGAGCGAAGTTATTTGTTTGAGTTGATGCCAGGCGAGCTGAGTAGCACTCCAACTTCCATTCATTTACGTCTACTGCTGTGAGTTGACTGGGCCGAGGTTGAAAATAATATTTTTTTCAAAATGTCAAACTCTATTATTTTACACCTTGAATCGGTGTGGGAAAATGCTGAGCTTTGAGTTGATTTCACATTACACCCCTGTATTTTCTCAATGTTTGTGCAAATATAGCTGTGCCTTTGGATATGCATACATACCTTCTTATTAAAAACACCGGCTTCTACTTCTAGATCAACGTCTACGGGACAGCGTCGTTTTGATTCCCCGTACCAGCCCGGTGGCTAACTGGCTGCTGTCTTGATGAGTGGAATTTTGCTGCCGATAGTCGGGTCGGCTAGTTAGACTTAGAAGTTACAGACTGTCATTGTCTAGTGACTATGGAATCGGGTAAGTAAATTTAAATCAACTTCACTTTTCTAGCGGGAGAGCATAGGATGATTAGGTGGAGCCATTTGGGATGAGGGATTACATATGGCAAGTCCAAATATAATCATGCTTAGAAGTATTAGAATTAGAATTTAGATGATGATCTAATTCATATCAATCATATTCATAGTAATGAAAAAGAAAAAAAAATACAGACTTGAGGAGGCTGAGGACATAGGGCCTATAATATATCAGGATTGAACAGTTGAAAGGAAAGGAAAGGAAACACTTGGTAACATTAAACCTTATCCTACAGTGTAACTCTAAATCTAACCGATTAGCATTGACTCTCTATGCTTTGCTGGAGTGGCCCTACACTGTATCCCTACCCTCTAGCCCTAACTCTGATAATAATGATGATAATGATGACGATGGGGGGGGGGGGGGTTCTTGTCTATAGTATTGGGAGTACCCCTCCCTAATTGTGCTGCTCTAGTAGATCAATTTTTTGCAAAAAACTAAACATGGGCTTCGATTTATAATATTTGTGTTGGAAATCCCTTAAGATGGCTCCCTTTTGAGATCTTTGCCTGCATAAACATGGGCAAAATTTTCAGAATAATATCTCATCCATATTATTGCTATTGAAAAGTAAAAATCCCACATGCAAAAATCATTTTGCTTTTTCATCCAAAGTCAATTGGTGACCCTTGTGACTGAGTATGGGTTTGGACTTTGGAGGCTGCAACAAACATTCCAGTCCAAAGCAAACCTGACTTGCATTGATTATTATGGTTCCTTCTGAATGAATTGTTTTCTTCCCATTGCAGATACTCCAATGGCAGTGCACCCTTTCCAGTGCCAGTTCTGCGAAGCGGTGTTCTCATCCAGTATTCAAATGGCCCAACACTGGCAAGACCAGCACCAGGAAGACCGCATAGAACAGGAAGCACCTATCTACCAGCTCCTGCAGACATCACCCTTTGCCCTAACCAGGTCCATGTCCAACAATGTAAGTGATGTCGTCAAGGATAGCGATGGCATAACTGCTACCAACCAGCACATCTCTTTTGAAGAGTGTACCATGAGGCATGGTGCGTATGAAGAGAAATTAGATTCAGAGATCTCCCATCAAGGACACATCCAAACCCTAGCTCCAGAGAGCTCAAAGGAAATCCCTAAGTCTGTCAAGCCTTCAGAATCCAATGCTGTTGTCAGCAAGGGAAAGAAAGACTTCTGTTGTGAAATATGTGGCAGGACGTACACCACAACATCAAATTTGAACAAGCATTGTCGCACCCACACAGGTGTTCTCTATTTCTGTAGCCACTGCAAAAAAGGCTTTAGATATAAAGAGAGCCTGAAGAAACATGAAAAAATTCATTTGCCCGAAAAGAGTAAGAAAAGTGATCATGGGTGCAGGTACAGATGTCAGTATTGCCACAAAACTTTCCCCGGTAAACTCAGATTAAGTATTCACTTCCGTTCGCATCCCTGGAAAAAACCTACAAGTGTGATCAGTGTCAACGAACCTTCCTCTACAAAAGTGGATTAAAACGACACATGCTTTCACATGCTGCTGTAAAGGCCCATACATGTCCCCAGTGTCAACAATCGTTCTTGACAGTTCATAGCCTTAAAGCACATATCAAGACCCATTCCGGCAAGAAGCTGTTCTTCTGTGGCAAATGTGAGAAGGCGTTTGCTCAGAAACTAACCCTTATTGAGCACATGAGATTGCATGAGGATACCAGAGCATATAAGTGTAGCTACTGTGGAAAAGGTTTCCGTCAGCGTTCCACACTCTGGGGGCACGAGAAGATACACAAGCGTGAGAAGGTTCACAGATGCAGCAAATGTGAGGAACACTTTGGCACATTGAAAGAACTCAGGAGGCATGAGAAGAAGCATTGGGTGGCTACCCAACAACAAAGAGTTGACTTTGCTGGGAATCCTGTCAAGGAATCCCCAGAGACTAGACGATTTGAATGTGATCGCTGTGGAGAAGCATTCACCCAAAAGATAGTGCTCCAAACACACTACAGGAGGCATACAGGTGAAAAGCCATTCGAATGCGAGGTGTGTGGGAAAAAATTCAGACATTTAGCATCGAACAAGAGACATGCTTTGATTCACAAAGGGACAAAGAAGTATCATTGTGATATTTGTGGGAGATCATTCACGAAGAAGTCCTACCTTAAGTGGCATATTGCTAAGCCTCACTCCAACTTAGACCACGAAAACAGAGAGAAGGGCTGCAGTAATAAAGAGAGTTCAAGAGCTACAGGTTGCCTGACTACAGTGAAACAAAATGAGAAGATATGGAATGAAGATTCTGATAGCGTTTTATCATTGGAGTCATTTGGTGGCAGTGAGATAGAATTTGATAATCCCATGGTAACGAGTAGTACAGGTGCGAAAGATAGTCGGTCTGAAGGTGAAGTGAACTCTACCGATGACACAAGTAAGTTAGAGGATTTCACGTTGAAGCAGGGATTGGACAGTAACAGAGAACAAAGTAAACTGGTGGAGAGTCTGACTACCCCACAGGACCCAAGTCCACAGACCATTGAAGGGACTGGTGTGATAGTGTCATTCCAGGATGTTTGTGATGTGCCGATCAACGAGGAATGCGTCCACACCACCATGAACGTTCTGGACCATGTCATGCAACTGGCTCAGATTTCCCAAAGAGATGTCCAAGAAAGTCCGATTCAGATTGAAGATATTCCTTTAGGTCAGGCAACTCCAGAGGTTGATAATAGAAACTTAGTGAAAGATGCAAATGAGAAATCACCAAAGCAATCCCTTGGTATACAAAATTCTCCTGCAGTGAAACCATTTGTTTGTGAACTCTGTGGACGAATGTACAGCTCAAATTCAAGTCTTCTGCGGCACAAGCAGAGTCACCTGATCTCCAAACCGCACAACTGCCATTTCTGTGACAAGTCTTACAGCCGAGGACCACTCTTACGAGAGCACATTCAATTTGCCCACAGTGGGGAGCACAGGGCTCATCAGTGCACCTTCTGCGAGAAATCTTTCCCAAATGCAACCAGGTTAGATCTGCATGTCCGTATCCACACACAAGATAAGCCCTTCAAATGTGCAGTGTGTCAGAAGGGGTTTACAGACTCCAGCAACCTGAGGCGTCATGAGCGCAGTCACAAGGGGCTGCGAACACACAAGTGTCTTCAGTGTGGGAGGTTGTTCTCTGAGAAGCCCGCCCTTCAGCGTCACCTAGCCAGGCATCAGGGAGAGAAAAATTACCAGTGTCAGCACTGTACCAAATCCTTTGCTTTGAAAGCAGACTTACAGAGTCACAGCATCCTACACAGAGCTGCCAAGGAATCAAGATGCTCTCAGTGTGGGTTGACATTCAAGCGTCAGATCAGCTTCAGTCTTCATCAGGCTTGCACCAAGAAGAGTGCCAGGAAATGCAGGGTGTGTAGCGTTGGTCTCGTGAATGAATGCAGGAGACGCCAGCATGAACTCGAGGAGCATAAGTTTCTAATCATTGACTCAGGATTTGCTTGTGGGCATTGTGGGAAGAGCTTTAATGGAGTGGGAAAAACTGTAAATCATATTAGAGAGCACTGAGGAAATGTTACAGATTTAGACAATGATTTGCTGGCTTTTAATCAAGGCAAGTTGTCAAATTCTAGGCTGAACTCACTCAACTCAGAGACAGTCCGGAACCAAAGTAAACATGAGATCATTGGCCACTTATGTTTAAAAATGAATGGAAATAAATTGATAAAGAAAAGAATGTTACTTTTGTTTGTTTTGATGATTTCGGCTTCTGACTTTGATTTAATTTGTCCCTACTTTGGTACCTGAATATGTACAAATCAACGAACAATAAACATTTTGTTCTCTATATGACTAGGGTTCAATGTCATTATACTTTTTTTTAAATTGTTTTGTTTTGTTTTTGTTTCTTATTTTGCTCTGATTTTACAAGAGAATAATGGAGAATATAATAAATTATATATTGATATGCTTACTTTCCCCAGTCATATTTATAATGTTTGTACCGAATGAGTTTTCAGTTCAGTTAGGTTTTTCTGCACAAGCTAACATAATGTTCGTTACATAGGCATATCAGAATATTGTATACACATTGACAGGTCTTAACTCTTATCATGCCACAGGGCTAATCCCCATTGTGCCAAGCCCCAAATCCCCCCGTGCCAGGTTCTTTTGGATATATTCTGATTAATGCGATGGTTCAATGAATAGCGAGTGCAAAATACACAACATTACACAGTCTAATAAGCATGAACAATAACTGCTATTACGAATGCTACATTGCTGTGCAACAAAATAGGAAGTTTGCAAATGGAAGCATCCTTACAGAATCGATGCTGGTAAGCAAAGGCCCTGCTGGTAGAAAAAAAAGTCATTAGCATAAGTATATGTGAGTTAAAGAAGGAGACAGAGTCAAAGGGAAAGAGATAGTTATGAAGAAAGAAGAAAGAGGAATTACGAGGCTGAGAATGATAGAGAATTGAAGCATCTAGTGAAGTATGGAATACTAGACAATTATTACAAGTTACAAAAACATTACAAATTGTTATAGAGGAACAAAGGATGGTATTGTTGCTCGCTTCAAGGTAAAATAATCATAATATGAGACTAATTGCTTATTTTTGGGAAGAAATTTAACCCATCAAAACTAGTCCGCCGTAATCGGCTGCTAATTGGGCATGAGCTTATTGATTTTTTGGTTAAATTTATATATTGTATGATTTGTTTTCTTCTTCTGGTATGGAGATTGAGAAATCTAGATAGATGAAGTGAGAGATTTGTGACATTTAGAAGGCTGTAGTGGCTGTGAGGGCAAATTCCTGCAATTGTTGTTCTTCTACGAGTGTTTTGGTATCTATCTAAGTATCTTCTCCCGGTTCGGAGGTTGATTGCAACATCTCTCCATTTCACTCTATCTTCTGCCAATCTGGTGCACTCTTGCAGTTTAAGTCCACTCCAGTTTTGGTATAGCGCCCTCTATTGAAAGGATGTTGCAGAATATCAGTCATCAGCAGTCGGGCCTAAAAGTTTGTCTAGCAATATTATATTATTAAAGAGGAATAGTATGCGCATCGGGTTAATTATGTCGCACTTGTCCGACCCTCGAACATGAATTACTTCTTGAAATGGTGTGGGATCCGACTACCCCTCCCCATATTTCCCCGTCCATGTATAAATTCTCGTTGTCTTCAGTCCCCTGCGTGGGTCCCAGAATTGTGTACCCCCCCCCCCCCACACACACACACATACTCTCTCTCTCTCTCTCTCTCTCTCTCTCTCTCATATAATTATGAAACATTGTGAATGTCATTTTGCATAATCATGCACTGGCGAAGTATGTTAAAAAGGTAGCACTTTTTCTGGGATTAGGCCTTTTTATGACAGAGAAAAATGGGTTGTTGCATTTTCCGAAACAGTATTATCTCTCACTCTGTGACAAGCAAAATAATTGTGTTACACAACTATTTCGGCCAGGAATGGGGAAAGAAGGCAATGAGGCTTACATCAGTGTTCACGCGCCCCATCCCCAGATCCCTCAAAGCCCATTTCAAGTTTCATCCAGTCTTTAACTGTCGCCCCTTTTCTTCTTCTGTTGTTCCTCTCTTTTACCCCGAGTTGATCTTTTCCCGACTTCTTCAATAAATTATTGGTACTTGTCCGCTTTACCATTTTTGTATTTTCCTTAGAAAATACCACCAAAAAAAATAAATGGGGGAAGTAAAAAGAAAACGAATAGATATGCACCGTAAAAATCTGGAGACAACGAATCTTAAACAAGCTGCCCCCTCCCACAACAACCATCGAAATAAAATCTGTGCTGCATTTCCACCGTTGCCATGATAATTATGTATTGTATTTGTTTCATACTACTACTTTCCATCTGACATTATTTTAGATGACGTATCATAATAAAGACTAACTGTTTCTACTTGAACTGTGTATAAGTAATTGGATTTCATCAAGTTTCATAACATAATGGTGCGATGTTATAGGCTGTTTTGTCTAGTGGACTCATAATAATTAAGTCATCGTTGATGTCAAACATATTTTGTTAAATGACGATGAGTTCGTACATTACATGTAAAACTACATGTATTTGCAGGTATTTATTTCGCCAGGCAGGCCTTAGGCCTACATCTTTCTGAAGTTATCTCACGGGTCATTATATGCCCCCTATGTAGGCCCTATACATTTACGTTTAGTGATTTAGCAGCTTTTGAAAAATCATAATTTTCTTATACTTTCGTTTGATTTTAATCAAACTTTTACCAGGCAAGACTTTTGTTATGTGTTTTGGGATACATAATTCAGGGTTTGTTGATATATCAAATGTGTGTAGTTTTTTTCCTGCATTATTTTTAGCAACTGGTTCTAGAAATCGGGCAAGATATGCCAGTCCCAAACGAAAAAGGCTTATAAAAAAAAAGGGGGAAACAAATTATTTATTGATTTACTATAATGTAATGTTTGCGCAACAGTGATTCAATGGCTGCAACACGTTTTTTTTTCCTTTCATGTCACAATCATCTAGGCGCGTACGCAGGGGGGGGGGGGGGGGGGGGGGGGGGGGGGGTGAACCCCCCTTAAACTTTTGTTATGTGTGTGTTTTGGAGGACCCCCCCCCCCCCCCAACGAAAGAAACAAAATATCGATCGGCCAAATTTTCAAATTTTGGAACACACACAAACAAAAGTGCTCTTACCCCCCCCCCCCCCCCCTTGAAAAAAATTCTGCGTACGCCACTGCAATCATCTCTCCTGCTCTATAGAGCTCCCTCATCACTTGAAGACAATAATTTGACACAATCATGATATTCCGTCGACTTTGCCCTTCTCCGTTTTGATCGACTTATGAACTGCACTCCTAGACGTTGTAATGACGTAGTAATTTTTGCTTATTGTGAGCTGGATTTTTGTTTGGCATTAGTCCCTTTCCAGATGGACCCTCGTCCAAGGTCCTTGTTTGTTTTGTCTCCTATAGCTGGCCTCGTGTCATGTGTGTGGCATCACATGCCAATCAAATGCACTTTTGTAATGCATCACTTCTCTGTACAGATTGCCAAAGGAAACGAGTTACACGGCTGAAAATATTGGCACAGGGCGGATGTATATGGTGGCAAACTGGGAAAGTCCATCCTGATTAATTGCGTCCGCTGCACATCGAGCATCTACACCCCCCCCCCCCCTTCTCCCACTTAATTTCTCTTTCTTTTCAATATAATGTCTCTCTCTCATTCTCCCTCCCTCCCTCCCTACCACTCCGCCACGGGCCCTCTCTTTCTCTTCTGTATCCTCCGCCACGGCCCCTCTCTCTCTTTTCTGTATCCCCCCCCCCTTCCCGTATCCGCTTTTTGCAATACGTGCCTATTGTCGAAGGGGGGGGGGGGGGGTGGTTATAATCTTTAAAATAGTACATTAAAATCTCGATTTTAACATCCGAAATAGAAAAGGAATCTTACTGTGGGGCAGCCCCCGCCCAAGTTCCTCGCAAAAGCTAGCACCACCCCATCCTCTCTCTCTCTCTCTCTCTCTCTCTCTCTCTCTCTCTCTCTCTCTCTCTCTCTCTCTTGTGTGAACAATTTGACGACCTCGTATTTTGAATGTTCATTCAGTGCCTATATACGTGCACCTAAGCTTTCATATACATGTGACCTTGCTTTTCAAGTTCATCACTGGATACAGATACTAATGGTGATAGTCACCTCGACCGAGGTTCATTAATTCTGCCCACCTTCGATTCACACTCACATATTTATTTGTCATTCATCAGCAGATTTATTGTTCACTGAAATTGATGATCTAGTTCAAATAATGGATAATAGAGAGAGAGAGAGAGAGAGAGAGAAAGAGAGAAAGAGAGAGAGAGAGAGAGAGAGAGAGAGAGAGAGAGAGAGAGAGAGAGAACTATTATAATGGGCTAATACTAGAGGGGCGTATAATATCGCAGAAGGAGTCTGGGGTGGTCCCAACGTAGAGCTTGAGCATTCTGTTCCAAACAGCCTCTCCCCCTCCCCCCCCCCCCCCCCCGGCTCAGGCAAAAGCGAACTAAAGAATATTATTGTTACAAATTATAATTTTCTTTGGTATTGCTCGCTTGCTTGCTCAAGGAGATTGTTTTTTTGCTTTTCTTCCTATGTTTTTATCACCTTTTTTTGTTTTACTTCTCCCAAATTGTTTTCCCCTTTCTGTTGGAGTGCAGTGGAGAGAGAGAGAGAGAGAGAGAGAGAGAGAGAGAGGGAGAGAGAGAGAGAGGGAGAGAGAGAGAAAAAATAGAGAGAGAGAGAGAGAGAGAGAGAGGGAGGGAGAGAGAGAGAGATAGATAGAGCCGGGGATGAGGTCGAAGTTTTTTTGTTTGTTTCTAGTTTGTTTGCCTTAATAATTGCCCGGCCCCCCCCCACTCAGTGTTATTTAGGGTACGCATATGCTCGTACCCTCTTTTTGAAAGCACCCCCTATCTGAGGACTGCCAACATTTCCGAACCCCCCTTTCGCGGGCTTTTCGCGGGCTTTTCCTGCCTTGGAGACCCCCCTAAATCAGGAAAAATGCTCAATGTACCCCCCTAAATTCGGAATAATTTCTCAGGAGTCCAAAGAGATGAGAACAAAAAAGAAAAACACCCCCTTTTTAAAGAAATCTCCGGGTGAAAAGTCAAATACACCCCTTTTTTTTAAATTCTCGGGCCGGACTTTGTCGCACGAAAAGTACCCCTTTACCGGACATTTTGGCAACACGCATGCGGTCATTCCGACCTCTGAGTGGGGGGGCCGGGAATAATTGTTTGTCCGTTTGTTTAATTCTTCGTATGTACATTCTTTTGTTTGTTTGTTTATTCATAATGGTTGTTTCGAAACCGCTTTGATCCAACAACGTTAAAAGCAAACGAGCCATGGTTGCGAAATACCGTCTGAAAGTGACTTGAAAGCCATGCAGCCATCCATCCAGGGATTAGACTGTCTCCTTTGTCACCTTGACAGTGCCCACTCTTTCAATAGGAACTACGAGGGCCTAATCAAAAATTGCTGAGCAGAGGCAGGATCTTCAGTAGAAATTTGTGAAAGCCCTTTCAAAAGATGGTCAAGAAAATACAAAAACTCCTCGGTAATCTCTTTGGTGAAATTAAAAGTTCGCTCTTTTGAACTATAGCTATACAACGAAGTGGGCTGCTATTCAGTATAACTTGACAATGGTCCAATGTTCGTATTGCCAATGATGACGTCATGGGGACAGTAGTCGTGAAATCAGACCGTTTTAAGAGCATCGGGGCTAGCGTGATTCCAACGTGTCCGTAGTTTTCACTGCAAACGTCATATTTCCTTCACATTTCATCTACCATTTTTTACTCAGTGTTACTGCGGTTTCCAAGATATATATTTTTTTGTAATTTTTTCCCCTTGAATCTCTACTCTCCCATCGGATCTGTATTCTACCAACCTTTCTTTCTAGCTCATCTCTACTAGGTTATTTTTTAATCTTCATTTTCTTCCCTATAACAATTGTCTACGCGTATCCCTAAACTTATTTCTACCCCCTCTCCCCTCCCCAATCTCTCTCTCTCTCTCTCTCTCCCCCTCCCCAATCATTCTCTCTCTCCCCCTCCCCAATTTCTCTCTCTCCCCTCCCCAATCTCTCTCTCTCTCCCCCTCCCCAATCAATCTCTCTCTCTCTCCCCCCCCCTAATCTCTCTCTCTCCCCTCCCCGATATCTCTCTCTCCCTCTCTCTCTCCCCTTCCCAATCTCTCTCTCTCTCTCTCTCTCCCCAATCAATCTCTCTCTGTCTCTCTGTCTCTTACACACACGAGGACAGCACAGCTTTGACAGAAAAATCACATTTAAAGTATTTCTAGTTTTTTTTCATTTTTATTCACAAACTCGTCCTTTCCCAAGTAGTTTTTGAACTTTTCGTAATACAAAATGTTATGTAATAACGGTTAGACATATTGAAATGAACATATATATGCTGCACATTATATAAATTAAAAAAGTATAAAATATTTCAAGAACTGGGCCAGGTTGCATTAAACTTACAATTGATGGTTAAACTTTGCAATTAATGGTAAATGCCATGGAAACCTCGATTTGATAGGCTGTTTAGTGATGTTGCTATGGCAGTTGACATTGATGTAACCATCAACGGTAAGTTCTTTGCAGCGGGGTCCTGATAAGCAAGAGACGGATACAGAATAGCCATAATACCAGACTTCAGAACTTGCCAACATTTTCAAATATTACAGCCAAACATTTATTCACTGAATTATCCAAGTGATGTACAGAAGGCTGTACAATCCATGTATTGTCAATATCAGTATTAAAAGGCCTTCTTGCAGGCAACCAACAAAATTACTTTTGTGCATTCTTTGGCAATACAGTTTATTGCGTGAATGTTAAATAATTGAGACAAACATTGCTTCATTTTTTTATCAGCCTCTCATTTCTATCTTCTTTGTCTTGCACTGTATATTGCAGTAACACAAATCAACAGACGTTTTACTTCCATGTGTAAATGAAATTTGAAGTATGTTTTGAACATAAAGACCAAATAAGCTTTCCCATTTCCCCTATTTGCCTTCCCAAGTCAGTTATTTTCTTTTTGAATGACCTTAGCAAAGGGAAGTCCACATGCAAAATGTGTCATGATGATGTCAAAAACACATGAGAAACTGATCAGTGGATTCACGAGTGAAATCTGGCAAGGTGATAAACAGCTCCATTGACAACTCTATGATTTCCGTTGGTTACTTTGGTAGCAGCTCTAGATTAGTTGTACATTTTCAGGGTATTACAGAATCGTACAATATCTTCCCTCTTGGTTCCTAATAATGGAAAAGATTACAATTTTTGAGAGGAGAGAGGGGTATGTTCATGTACCAGTAAGTAAACCATGCATCTACTAAACAAAGTTTTGTATATATTGCAAATTATGAAAAAGAAATGTTAATCAGAAATAAACATTTTTTTAAAAACTGTATGATTACTTTTAAAAAATGACTGGAGAGCTCGAACAATAATCACAGAGTTGCCAATTTGTGTTTGATCAATCTGAATAACATCAAGGACTTATTTCTTCCCCTTTAAAGACCGTCAATACTACTGGGCCAGAAGGGATTAGACCACACAGCGAGGTCACTGACAGGTGGCTATCTCATTAACTCAGCTCTCAACTAACATAAGAAAGAGGATCATGGGGGATCAACAGGCACCGATTGGGGAAGTTTTCTATATAGAGGGAGCAAGAAGCTACAAGTAGGACAGTGGGGCTTTAATACCAGGAAACTCGCCCTCTGGTTACACTGTACATGTTAAGTCCAGTATACAATATAAGCTGACCAGCAGCTTAAATAAAATGACAAGCATACAAAGCCATACATCTATATAAGAATATAAAGCTGAAAAGTATTTATAAGCAGCAAAATGTATGAATGAACAAGTGTATGCACATTCCGTAAATGAAGCTTAACCCTGTGACTCTCAAATTTAACATGAAATAGTAACATAGCAGTATCAAATAGGTGCAAAAGGCAGCATACATACAACTGTAAGTAGCACATAAATACTTAAAGCCATCTTCGATGAAGCCTCGTCATTAGTTGCGAGTTGCTTTAAGTGTTACAGAATATAAAAGACATGTACTGTATTTAATCAGTATAAAATATTAGATGCATTTAGTGGAAATACAAAATTACAAAGAAAATCAAGTACAATGTTAAGAAATTCCTCGTCAAAAGTTGATGCAAAATGAATGGAACAAAACGAGTCATTATTGCCTCTTGTTACGCCATAGTGAAGGCATAAACCAAGAGGATTGATTAATAGATTAGGATTGAAAAATATATAAAATAATGCTTTTTCCCATCATATTTTGACTTTCAAGCATATGTTTAGAACTTTATGTACATTTATGGGAACTACACCTCGGCCCTTAGCACAAGAGTTCAATGCAATGCAAGCTTGGATCAAGAGCAGAATTATTCTATGTAGTGTCTGTTGCACAGGTTAATGTACTTCATCCCCCCCCCCCCCCCCCAGGAGAAAATGTCATGTCATTGCAGGTGTCAGAATAAAAGTAAGAATAATACTGTTTTAATACAATTTTCATATTTGCAACGCACAATCAAGTACGAAAATACACATACAATGTACATGTACATACATGTACAACATCACCGGTACAATGGACATATAAATGTAACTGGCTGATTTTAGACCCCAACACATGACTATTACAAGTTCATTCAAAACCCAATCTAACTGTTATTGTAATTTGTATAATCGTAATTAGAATGAAAATATTTCTTCCTTCCTTCACAAAAGAAGTGAGATAACTAAATATCATCACCTGCACACTTACTTCAGTTATCTCCACATGACAACGCTTTTGGGACAATAATGTCATGAACAAATTAAAAATAAAAACAGCACTGTGCACACACCTTCTCCAATGTACACGTACTGTACGTGTACTGTATGCACCAATTACAGTAATTTATAAAATTCAGAGACATTTACAAGCACAAGAAGCTCATAAGTCACTGCGGTTCTGCTTTGATCCGAATTGGGGAGCATTTGGAAGTGGGAGAGGGGCTAGCCGACTGCTCTCCACTACTTTGCCTTGATCGCACATTGAGGGGAGAAGCATTTCCGGCTTTCAGATCCAACGAGGGCAAGGGGTTCCCGTTCAGGTGAGCTTTCTCTGCAGCAGACTGGACCTCGCTCTTGGACTCCTGGTCAGCATGCATGGTCATGTGAAGCTTGAGATAGTTCGCATGCGTAAAGGTCAGACAGCACTCCTTACACATGTAGGGTGTGTGCTCTCGCTGATGGATCTTCCCGTGGTCGTCCACCAGGCGCTTGGTGGAAAAGACCCTGCTGCAGACTTTGCAAGGAAATCGCTTCTTGGCATCGACCAGGAGACCCTTCCGCTTAAAAGTGTTGAACTTTGAAGACAGAACCTGCACGTTTCTGGATGTTAATGCCTTCTGAGCTGCATGGATTTTTGTGTGGGATGCCAGGAGCGGAAGAGAAGGGAACTCCTCTTTACAAGTGTTGCATTGAAACTGGTTTCCGTTTGTTTGAGTGCAAGCATGTCCTTTCAGCGTTGGCAAGTCTGTGAAGGTCTTGCCACAGTGCAGGCAGGGGAACACTTTCTCTCCAATGTGGATTCTTTCATGCATCTGTTTATGGCTCAAACGGACGAACGCGCGCTCGCAGAACTGGCAAGGAAAAAGCTGCTGGTCTTCCTTCTGGACGGAGTGCAGGAGTTCATGGGCGCGTAGCCCAGCGGCTCGGTGGAACGACTTCCCGCACATGTTACACTTGAAAGGCTTAATGCTGCTGTGTCTTCGGATGTGAAGCAAGAACTTGGACTCGTGGCTAAACCACTTCAGGCAAACGCTGCACACAAAGTGGCCGCGGCCGTCATGCGCCCTCTGGTGTTCGTGAAAGTTGAAGGCATGGACGAAAGAAAGCCCGCACTTGTTGCAGACGTATGGCTTTTCTCCGGTGTGTTGTCTTTCGTGGCTCTTCAGGTTGAAACTGAAGGCGAATGACTTGTCACAGTGGGAGCACTTGAAGGATTTCTCCTTGATGTGTTTCAGGCGGTGGCGGTTGAGGTCCACCAGGCAATTGAAGGTTTGTTCACAGTCCGGGCAGTGCAGGACATGGGACGACACGGTGAAGAACGGATTGGAGAGGAGAGGTGAGGAAGGGCCGGGAGAATCGAGGTTGCTGTCCTGGCGCTGAAGGGGTGTCTTGTTACCGTTCTCACTGCCTGCAGGAGACTTGAAGACACAAGGACACTGCTTTCCCGGCTTCACACCATCATCTATAGCAAGATTGAAAAGAATACAGCCAATTAAAAATTTAACTCATGAGGATGTAGATAATCTGACATAACTATAATGCAAGTCAATCCTTGAGGCAACTGATCTGAATCTATCAGGTTACATTCTTTCCCAATCATGAAATACACTCTAACCCTATCCTGTTACATTACATATTCCTACTTGTAGATCATCCTTCCCCCTTTACTGGGCCAACCATTCATGTGTACAGGCTATATTACAAGCCGTTTCAAGTCTTCCTAAAAAAACATGCATCAAGTTTGTATCTGTGTTCCAACATTCAAAAGAGTTCAGGGCCCCATCTTACAAAGGGTTGTAATTGATCAAATCAATCGCAAGTCCTCCAATCAGGGCCAATCGTAAATTTGCAGTCTCCTATCTCTTATGTACATAGTTGCGATTGATATCAATCACAAAAAAGTTGCGATTGATATCAAATCTTTGTAAGACGGGGCCCTGGACAATACACCTACTGGATTACTAAACAATCTCTTTATTCTTACCCTCTTCATCGAAGCTCCAGTCTGCTTGGTCCGATTCATCTACGATCTCAACGTCTTCATCGTCTGAGTTGTCAGAGGGTGTATTGTGATTCTCGCAGCTATAATCCCTTTCAAAGGCATTCCCCTATTACAAAACAAAAACAAAGGATATTGTTAATATTCAGTTGTAACAAAGCATTTATTCAGAACAAGAAAAGCATAATCTTTTAATAAATCAGCTGAGAAATGGACTTCCATCCATACCGTGTGTTTCCAGTTTTCCACTACCATTTCATTTCAATATTTTTAAAGAGATTTAATGTTTTCATGATATACATGTAAGAACACTTCTGAGATTTCATTTCTAGGCCATTGTAAAACGATTTTTCTTATATTAAAAATAAATAAAAAATAAGGTAACTTCCAGTGTAAGAAGGACTCCCAGTTCGCTATGGGTATTTTAGTTTGTCATTCTTAGGGTAAGATTCACTTCAGTCTCTAGTTCCACAGCATATGTTGTTGTTGTTGTTGTTGTTTGTTTTTTTTTTTTTTGGGGGGGGGGGGGGGGTCATTTTCCCCACAGCTTTTCTTCAGTACTTCCAAGAACTAGATTGCTTACAGATCAGGGGCCTGTTTTATAAAACTTTTTATCTATAACAAATGCTTGATTTCTATGATAAATTTGCTCTCATCCGATCAGATGCCTTGATTTCAGTAGCTTATAACAGTAGCCTGTAACTTGTTATTGATATCAAGTGTTATGAAACAGGGTGATCCCACACATTTCCAACGGTAATTTCTCTCACCTTCTTGGACAAGACTGGTGAGCCTCCCAGGCTGAAAGTGCCACCAAGGCCGAGAGTCACCTTCATGTTATTCACAGAGGGCATGGCAAAGTACTTTGCCACATCCTCTGATGTAACGGTCCTCCTCCCAAAGTGGGCTGTGGCCTGTCCCTGCACCATTTTCTCACCAGACGGTGAATCCTTCGACTCTCGAGCTTCGGGAACTGGATCTGTGGGTTCCTCCGCAGAGGGAGTTTCTGACTCTGATGGAGCTGGCGCTGGAACTTTCGATGAGTCGTTGGGTGATGACTCGCAAGCTTTAGTTGCGTTACTGCAAGGGGTAGGGGAATTCCCTCTGTCGGGGCTAAGAGAGCTCCCTTTACAGAGGGCTCCTTTGTCTTGGACGGTTTGTGTGCTAGCAACGTCCAAGGATTGAAGCTCTGGAGTCTTGTCTGTTGGGTGGTCTAACTTGGGGAGGTTCTCCACGGGGCAAGGAGAATTAGAGTCGGTGTCACTTGAGCTACTTGAGGATGAAATCTCTGATGACTGCGTGTGATCATTTACTGCAAGAACAAGAGAAAAAGAACAGTAAAAAGTACCGGTAAACATTCAAATCAACAGTAGAACCAGAGGCATAGATTTCTAGAACTCAATATAGGACTACACTATGTTCCATTTGTAAAACTGTTTCCTAGATTCTCAGTATAGACCTATGGATGATTTAGTAGAATCTAGCTTACATTTGTTACAAAAGGACATTATGAAACATCAACCAGCAAAAAGGGCTTCTTTCCCAGTGCCTCTCTGTCTCTGACTCTGCACTGACTGAAAATTCACTATGACCATAACAAGCGCAAGCAAGAACTATGTCGGCAAGGGGTAGGCCAAGAATCGGTGCTTAATAATACAACACAAACTTTGCATGAAATTTCGGAAAGCCATCTAAATTTTTCACAAATTAGCAACGAACACACCAAATATGCAAATTCAGCGCTGCAATGACGCACAAAACAGCGTAAAATTTTACTTTTTACCACCGAATGAATGCTAGTCTACTTGCATTAGGCCTATACAATCTTCAATAAAGTGTAGAGGTTGTACGACTACGAGTCAAGCAAAAAATGCATGATCATGATGAATATGAACTTTGATTATGAATGATCACTGTTGCTGTTGACGTTATCGCAAACAATAAAATAATCACCAAAATATAGAATCTAGCCTAGATCTAGGCCTCGGCTAGACCGAATTTTCCGTCTCTTTCGTTCGTTAGCCTCTTATTGGGGTAGGGTCGGCTCTCTCTTTAGAGACGGAAGCCGTTTATACACATGTCCTTGCTAACGCCACGGCCAGTTCTGGTCGTAGCGTTTTGCCCCCAAAATCCCCCAAAATGTCATTTTACCTCGAGCATGTTATATTGTAAATTAGGCCTAGGCTATAATAAATCAGTTCCACTTACCAACTTGACTGAAATAATCAGTTTAATAGTCCCTTTTTAGGAAATTATGGGTCAAAATCGGAATCCATGTTGAAAAAGATTTTCAAAATGGATTTCGATTTTGACCCATAATTTCCTAAAAAGGGACTATTAAACTGATTATTTCAGTCAAGTTGGTAAGTGGAACTGATTTATTATAGCCTAGGCCTAATTTACAATAGAGTCTATAACATGCTCGAGGTAAAATGACATTTTGGGGGATTTTGGGGGCAAAACGCTACGACCAGAACTGGCCGTGGCGTTAGCAAGGACATGTGTATAAACGGCTTCCGTCTCTAAAGAGAGAGCCGACCCTACCCCAATAAGAGGCTAACGAACGAAAGAGACGGAAAATTCGGTCTAGGCCTCGGCCTGCTCGTGCAGCTATACACAATGTTATGTACCTGTAATTCTGCAATATAACTTATCTAACATACCCTCCCACGATTCAGCTCAAACCAATCTCTAGATTTGTCATAACTATAAAATAAAACACATCTCAGACTCAATCCGGATCCGGGACAAACGCGGCTCGCCCCTCGCCGAACGCCCCTAGGCCTAGCCCGCTCGGCCGGGCAGGGGTCACGCTCACGTCCGCTCAACTCACAATTCTCACCGAACACTTTGATCTCCTTTCCCGCAATTCAGAAACATCACGAATTAAATCCTTTTACTAAAATAATCCCAACAATATCAAGATAGGTGACTCACGATTTTCAACATCCATAACAAAAGAAGATGGCCAAATTCACCGGAATCCATTCTTCATTACCATAAACATGGAAAACAATTCTCTTCACGCAAATGATATCACATTCTCTATGTGAATTTGCACGTAAACAGCTGACTGACGGAAATTTCCCAAACTTTTCAGCTGGCCCCTACGTCATTATTGCTTGTACGCTTGAATGAATATGTTGCTATCGATTACGCCACAAGCGCATTATAATTTTCACCCAAAAAATAACCCAAACTACAAATTGTGTGCAATTAATTATTTGTAAACGCACTTACAGTACTTCTAATATGCTAAAAAGGATTGAAATTACCTATTACAAGAATAAAATACGAGTAGCAGTCCAGATACTATGTGACATTATTAGCGAGAGTTGAGACTATATATCTGTGGAAATTTTTTGGCAGGCGCAGGCTCATAACCGGTTAGTACTGGATCAACGGCGTGAGCCTTACACAACCCAGACGCGACCGGTTCTTGAATTTTGTCATCCAGTTTTAAACATATCTCGCTGTTACAAGGCTTGTATAAAAGTTGAACAAAATGTTTTCTATATATTCATTAGCGGAAAGGGGAACTTTAAAATACGAATAAAGAATGGAGAAATTTTTATTTGTTGTTTATTATAATAATAGTTACTTTTATAGTATTAACATTTTGTCCAAATATACGTAAAATTGATTGATTGATTTTTATTCGACAAGCTTCCAACATACAACAGTATACAATAATAACAGATCAAAAATAAGTCAGCTTGAACAGGATATAACCCACGAAAGCTCGAGAGCTTATTTCCAGTACTATTGTTTGAATTCCCAAGACGAAAATCCAATTGAAACCAATTGAAACCAACTAAAAAACAATATGACCACTAGGCCCAATAGAAACCAACAGAAACCAACAAATCTAGTCATCTCATGAATATTCATTATCACTTTACATGTGTCACAGAAAAATAAATTTATCATGATTTGTTAAGCAAATTATGACTATATATGCACATCAATTTTGTGATTTCTATTTTCCTTCGGCAATTATTAACCGATAGATTATTTTGTCTGATCATGTTACAATTACATTCACGTTTTAGCACTGAACGTTTAAAAAAAGCTCTTATGAGTCATTAATAGAAGCCCCGTATGCCTGGCTTTTCACGCTTATAAACCCTGTTCCCTAGATATTGTTTTAACTGTGTATAATAATTAAAGTATTTCGTTTTATGCTAGGCATAATATTATACGGGCATGACATTTCATCATAATTATCATGAATTCATTTATTTCATTCACATCGGGCTCCTTGTTATACCAAACTTAGTTGAAAGAACACCTTGTGTAAATTATGTTAGATACTTCAGGGAGGTGACAATTATAAGTACATCCCTGGATATATGATCAAATTAGTAAATCTGTCAAGAATGCATGTAATAAGCCCTATGATTCAATATCGTCACCATTTCGACTGAGGATCATGCATAATTATTATCTTAGCCGTCAGCAATGTCCAGGGTTAATGGGTTTATCGCGGGGGGGGGGGGGGGGGGGGGGGGGGGGGGGGGGGTGGGGGGGGGGGGGAGGGGGGGTGCACTTATAGCCACTCACCTATCTTTCGGGGGGGGGGGTCTCTGAAATGTTCTATATCGTGTAGTTGACCTCGATAATCCTGCTATATAGTTTTACTACAGGCCAATCTTCATTTTCATTGGTTCGTCAAATTCTACGTCAGTCTTGTTTATTGAAAGCACATTGGGTATTATTTGCTCTTCAAGACAAAATGCGACGAATAAGCAATTTTACCTTTCAACACAGAGGTACGACTGCGTGTATTGCCACATAAATCCGCTCATATCAGTAATAACTATTGCCTGATACGTAGACTATGGGAACAGTCAATGTTTACTCCACTAATCAGCTCGGAAACCGAACTAGTTATTTCAAAGACGTATACAATTATTGTATTTAACTTATGTACATTTTTTTTAGGTTTTTGAGATGTAACGAGTATCATTTCGTAAAATGTATTTTCTTTTGTAAAAATTGTCTCTCAATGTTATACTACAGGTGATTTTTGAAGCTTTAGCGATCGAATTTTGTATAACAAATGCAAATTATTGTTTACAAAAAGTCTTGATTAACAACTATCAACATGTGCGTGATGGAAAATTACCGCATGTCATGTGCACGTGAACAAAATAGACAACAATCGGCGCTTGACTATCCATAATCGATTATGACCTAAATATTGAGGACAACTGGCATGTAGTCTTTGTTTTCATGCTGTTGTATTGTTTAGACATTCTTGTAGGTAATAATTTTGAGAGATTTCATCATTAAAACACTTATAAATGCAATTTTAAGCTCTTAAAGACAAATTATAAATTAATTATATACCATAAATTATAAAATTAAAAGAATTTGGTGAAATATTCTATGATTCAATGATTTTACATGAAAAGAATAAGCAGTGGCTTCCACAATAGGTATTCGTGTAGTCCGTAATCACAGGCTTAATAATGTTTAAGATTTGTTTAATGCTGTCACTTTAACCCATTGCCTGCTGGACTCTGCTAGTCCCTGTATTAAGCCCATGGGAATAAGATGATCCAGTAGCCAACGGGTTAAATTGCAATTATGCGTCCCAAGCATGCATGTGATGGCCGTGTCATTTCATTTGCTCAGACTAAGCAATTCTTTTTGCCCATTTTGAATCTTTACAGAAAAGAAAGTATAATTTTGTAAAGTTGAGAGAACATTCGTACTAGGCTGCATGATAATTTGTTGCAGAAAATAAAAATATCCATTGATTATCGACTGGCCAATAAAGCCCCCCCCCCCCCCCCCCCCATAATTTGGCCTACCAACTTGTCATTGAATGAACATGCAGTGCGCGAAGAATAGTTTGATATTCCGCAAAATGCGCCCTTAATAAAGAGCCTCTAAATTATGATTCATATTTACACAAATAAACTGGTATAAAAATAAAGAACACACATATATAGTAATATTATCCATGTACTGAGAATCTGCTTCAAACTGCAAAAAAAAAGTACTCGTCGGCATGACCCTGTCTTGTGCCCTTTATATAACCCCTGAAAAAGTTTTTCAAATATGACAAGCTTTTGAAGAGTTCGACCTAATTGATTTGTCATAGTCCATGCATGCTTTTCCCATGCAGACTCATATATCCGTTAGTAAAAAAAACGAGTACATAATGATTATTATAAACTAGGCAGTGGGGTGGTTACAGGATTTTCAAGAGGACGGGGCTGGATGAGGGGAGGGGGGGGGGGGGGGGCTGGGTGGCACAATTCTGAATGAAACAATCCTTTGACAAGAAAGAAATATTAAAAGAATGAAAAGCGCCAAAGCGCATTGTTTAGTCCTAATTTTTTCTAAAAACAAATTTGGAAGAGGTCGGCCCGTTTTGGGGGTTGTGAACTATAAGGATAACATTTGGGTTTCAAGGGGGACAGGAAACTATAGCCCCAAAATCAGCCATTGCAAGCCATTATACCTATATAAAAACTTCTGATTAATTAAAATAATATGTTCAGGAAACCAGACGTAGTACATAGTCACGCGACAAACGCAGTGGCGTATAACGCGTGTCCAGCCCATTGATGGACTGGCATCATTTTGGGGACACTCGGTGGTGTTACATGGTTGATATTAATTTCAAAAGACCAACGATTGGGGGGGGGGGGGGGAGTGAAACGGGGATCTACCATCTTCTTTAGACTTCTCCCCCTTTTTTTCTCTTCATCGTTCAACTGGGAATGGGGGGGGGGGGCACTTTTCTCCCTTGTCGCTCATTTTTATATACACAGTCTGTTCTTACCATCATGGGAAGGATCGTGCCTGGTCGTTGGGGGGGGGGGGGGCGTAACTTTTCCGGGCATTGATTTCTTCTTTCCAGGGAAGTGATATACCCTCACGGTTTCCAGTTTCTTCACCTTCTTCTACTTCTTCTCCTTCTTCTTCTACTTCTTCTTCTTCTTCTTCTTCTTCTTCTTTCTCCTCCTCTTCTTTTCTTCTTTTTCTTCTTCTTTTTCTTCTTTTCTTCTTCTTTTCTTCTTCTTTTTCTTCTTCTTCTTCTTTCTTCTTTCTTCTCTTCTTCTTCTTCTTCTCTTCTTCTTAATTCGTCTTTTCTTCTTCTTCTTCTTCGTCTTGTCTTCTTCTTCTTCTTTCTTTTCTTCTTCTTTTTTTTTTCTTCTTCTTCTTCTTCTTCTTCTTCTTCTTCTTCTTCTTCTTCTTTCTTTTCTTCTTCTCCTTTTCTTTAGGAGGCCGCAGCAGTCGATAAGTGACCCTCTTGTCAGGCTAGTGCCAATGCTCGGACCCCCTCTCTTTAGAAAAGTTGTTATCCTTATAATATAAGCTAGTTCCGGGTCCCCTGTCAAACCATGTAGTATGACCTTTTTCGTTTTCTATTACATGTTCTTTACAACTGCCTTTATTATGAAAGCATTTCCCAACTTGGATTTTGCAGGCTACATAATTATTATGAATCATGCCTATTATGAAGTGGTCTATACTTTCAAACGGCTGTTGTAAAGAGGGCGCTATCACGATAAGTTATCCGGAGCCATCAAGCACAAGGCTGTGCAACGTAACGCGTGGGTCTGACAAGAAAGTGTGTACGACTCCCAGTGATCTGGGGAGTGTTCCCGGCCCCCCCCCCCCCACTCAGAGGTCGGAATGACCGCATGCGTGTTGCCAAAAATTAATGTCCGATAAAGGGGTACTTTTCGTGCTACAAAGTCCGGCCCGAGAATTGTAATAAAAGGGTATATTTGACTTTTAAAGATTCTTTAAAAAGGGGGTGTTTTTTCCTTTTTTCTCTCTCATCTCTTTGGATTCCTGAGAAATTATTCCGAATTTAAGGGGGTACATTGAGCATTTTACCTGATTTAGGGGGTCTCCAAGGCAGGAAAAGCCCGCGAAAAGCCCGCGAAAGGGGGGTTCGGAAATGTTGGCAGTCCTCAGATAGGGGGTGCTTTCAAAAAGAGGGTACGAGCATATGCGTACCCCAAATAACACTGAGTGGGGGGGGGGGGGGGGGCCGGGGGAGTGTTTTACAAAGACTTAAATCTTGACTTTAAGTTGACTTAACTATGCTATGGCCAGGGCCGTAGTCAGAGTTTGATGTTGGGGGGGGGGGGATGGGGGAACATACATGTAATGTAAATTGATCGACGTCCTGAGGAGGGGTCTAAAAAAGTTCAACTGATCTTGGATTTTTTTTTTTTTTTTTTTTGGGTGGGGGGGTGGGGGGGGGGGGGCACGTGCCCCCCCCCCCCCCCCCCCCCCCCCCCCCCCCCCCCCCCCCCCCCCACCCATGGCTACGAGCCTGGCTATGGCAGGCTATTCATGTCACTGTTGGCTCCTCACCATTAACTGGCAATAGTCTGTGAAGGGACATACACAATAATTATGGTCATAAATCTACAGAATTTCTTTTTTTGTAATTCATTTTTGAAGTAAAAAAAAATATTATCTAAAGATCATAATGGTAAGAGCAAACAGTCATGTGACATGCGCGACCTGCCATAGTTAAGTCTAACTTAAAGTCGATCATAGTCTTTGTGAAACACTTCCCTGGCCTGCCCTGCCCTGACCATCGATCTTAGATATCGCTCCCTTTTTTATTCTCCCCCAAAATATTCCAAAAAGTATAAAAGCCCAAAACAACAAAATTGCAAAGAGAATGAACATCAATTTATTGTTTCAAACAACTTATACAAAGTTAAAAGCGTAAATATAATATTTGTGTCTGTTTCTTTTTATTTCCAGAGAGAGAAAAAAAAACGGAACAGTCATTTATTTTAGTTTCATCTCAATTTGCAATGTCAATACATTTGTTTTAAACAGAAAAGGTATTCAAGTTATACAAAATATGATATTCTTAATGAATTACGCCCAAATACTACTAGAAAAAACATCAACAACTCTACAACGTATGGTCAATCTGGTTTCAGAAGATCACACGGTATGCGTTTGCTCTTTTGTGTTGTGCTTGCCCAATGTACATGATTAGGCAATAATTCTCAGAGTGAGATCAACTCAAACCGGGTTTGTCAAATTCTCCTATATAATCAATAGCACTAAAGATATCTTTTGGGTTTTCGTTTTATTGAATGTGCCCATTTTCAGCGATTGATTGGAGGTCTTGCGATTTACTCGAATTAATCGCAACTCTTTAGCGTGTTGGTTATTTTTGGTCTGATGTATTATGTCATGAGTATAATAAGGCCTAATTTATGCCTACATAATTATTATATCACTTTCATACAAGAAAATTAATTTCATTTCATCAAGACAAGTGTTAAATTTATTTTCAATCAAAGAAGGCCCCATCACTCTTTCATAGAAAAAAAAAATCCTCGTCTTCAACCACAACCCCCCCCCCCACACACCTCCTCTCTCTCTCTCTCTCTCTCTCTCTCTCTCCTCTCCTCCTCTCTTCTCTCTCTCTCTCTCCTCCCTCTCCCCCTCTCTCTCTCGCTCTCTCTCTTTCTATTAGCCTGTTTGTCTGAATCTCTCAAAACCCCTTTTTTTTTTATCTCGTTCTCTGTTGTGGTCTAGTGGATGCCTCACCGGACTGATGGTTCGCGGTTCGAATCCCGCCGCGGTATATTATTCTATAGGCAAGACATACATCTACATTCGCCACTCTCCGCTCAGGTGTAGTAAGTGGATGCCTGGTAGGAATTTATTCATCTGATGCTTTTAGCTCCCGAGGGCAACTGGGCTAACGCCACAGTAATGTTATACTTATGGTTTGTAGGCGCGTTTCATGTGTCCAACATAAATGTAGCTGCATGTAGTATTATTGGTATTACTACGCGCCCTCTCTCTCTCTCCCCCCCCCTCCTCTCTCTCTCTCTCTCTATCTCTCTCTCCACCACCTGCCTCTCTCTTTCTCTCTCCCTCTCTCTTTTTCTCTCTTTCTCTATCTCTCTCATCCATTTTTAGTGGTACACTTTCTTTCTGTTTCCTGCATAATATTAAAGCGATTGACAGGTTCCATTTTTCACAGCTCCTCTTCAAACTTTATTGAGAAACAAACACTTAGATCATGATTACTCAAATGATACAGATTATCAAAGACATTGTTAAACCTCCATGCCTTAATATGATTATCATATAGTACAAATTATAAAGTAAAGCTGAAAAAATGTAACAGATGTTATTGTTTTTTTAATTCCTGGGGACCTAGTGACGAGTTATTCCATTATCCTGTTTTCAATGAATAAACCATATACAATACTTTGAATCCAGTCTACAAACATTACTTGAATGATATGACGGGCAAGCCTCGAGAAAGCTTACGGGGTGTCATGAACAACCTTCCTTCAAACAGTATGTATACATAAATTGAATATGTTAGTAAAACCGGTCTATTGGACACAAAGTCTGTTATAAACATTTGTTTTCATTCCAACCAAAACAAAAGCCACATTATCATCAATATAGTACATGCCATTACAGAGTATCCTTCCGAATTTCCTACATGCACCCCTCTCTCTTTCTCTCCCCGACCCGGACCAATAACATATTTGTTTAATACATTATTTGAGGTATTCTGCTTTCAGTTGTACTTTCACCCCCCCCCCCCTCCCCACCCCTTTCAAATAGACCAAAGTAGGATCTTTTCACTGTGTGCCAGCTGAAAAAAAAAATCATGAATAGCCCGTGATGTCAAAACTTTAAAAATATATGTTCTTTGGTTGCCAATTTTTGTTGTTCCTATCATCATAATAAAAAAACTTGTTGCCAATCATGCTAGACACCCTTCTCTTACTCAAACTGTGCTTGCGACGCCCCACTTACAACGTACAATCCCAACACATCCAGTACTCTTAAAGCTCTCCGTACTAATGTGTAGCTTCATCAGTGACAGTGGCTCCATGTGTTTGGGGGGGGGGGGGGGGGGGGGGGAGTAACGGCGGGGACTTGTGCCCACATCAAACTGACCGAAAGAGGAGAAAGGAGAAGGGAGAGGGAATTAAGGGGTATGAACAATTACGATAGGTGCACCCCTCCCACACTCATACCCATTAAACCTGGTGCCCTGTTAATTTGCGCTTCAAGAACGCTTTTACACGGTTCTAGGACAATTACCCCCTGGGCAATCACCCCCGGAAAGTTACCCCCCGGAAAACTACCCCCCAAGGACAATTACCCCCCGGAGAATTACCCCCCGAGGACAATAACCCCTAAGGACAATTACCCCCCGGAAAATTACCCCCCGGAGAATTACCCCCGAGGACAATTACCCCCAAGGACAATTACCCCCCCGGAAAATTACCCCGGAAAATTACCCCCCGAGGACAACTACCCCCGAGGGACAATTACCCCCCGAGGACAACTACCCCGAGGACAATTACCCCCCGAGGGACAACTACCCCGAGGACAATTACCCCCCAAGGACGATTACCCCCGGAAAACTACCCCTTGAGGAATTACCCCACGAGGACAATTACCCGCCCCGAGGACAATTCCCCCCCCCCCCCCGGGGACAATCAGGATTCAATAGCAAAAGACGATCTGACACGTTGAGAGATGTTGTGAAGGCTACGAGCCATAAAACGGTGCATGAACCCACATTCGTTCAAATACTTGCGCGTGATCTTCCTCATTACTTCACATTTTTCTTTAACTATAATGTATGCAACAACACTGTGGTTGCTGTTTTCTACGAAGGATTTCTCTTGTGCCGTTATTTCAACTTTTTGTTCGACACGATGCCCTCTTAAGAAATGAAAGTTTCGCCCAATCTTAAATTCTTCACAAAACTATTTATTTTGCATCACTTGGCACTCGTCAAGTGCTATGTACACACGTATGGGCACATTTGTTTCTTGATTTAGTGAACGAGCAAGAAAAAAACAAGGACAAGACATTTTCAAAATGGTAAAACATAATGTTGTAATCAACACACTAGCACAGATTTAAGGTATGCGGGCGCCTCATCGCCGAATGTACACGAATATAAAGTGAAATATTCGGTCATGACCTTGATACACTAATATGAGGATATTCGGGCCTCTCGTTGCCTTGATTCATCATGTTTTATAATTGTGATGAGTGTGGTAAACAATGTAATGTCGAAATAAAAGATATATATTCGCAAAATATTGTCAGCGAGCGAGGAAGAAAGACATTTTATTATTTGTTTACATTTTATTATCTCATGAAAATAAATACTCTACCCGTTTCTGATATTTGTTTTTCACAAAATCAACGTTTGCCAAAAAAAATTGTCATGTAACTAACATTCTCTTGCGGCACCCCAGTTGAAAAAAACGCTGCTCTGGAATTACAAAATCATGAGATGAATGTACCCAAGTGCGGATACTTATTTTCTTTTAATATGGCACCGTACACCATATATTTAACTTGAAGGCAATTTTTATTTCAAAATAAATTACAGTACAAGAAAACATATTTTAGTTCACCATGACAACAGAAAGATATATATATATATATATATATATATTACATTACATTTATAAACATGAAGAGAACCTTAATTTTGGAATAGATCATTGATGAGGGCCCATTATACATACAAAGACAAATATACGATCAGCTGATTAGAAAAGTTACAGAGGATGCATAAATAATGATATCTTACATCCTAATTTCTTTGTCGGGCCATTTTGGGGGAGATAGCTGTATTAACGCGTACTCATCTGCGCGCAATGTATTGTTCAATTTCTAAGAAATGTAAATCCCATACTTTGATTTGATACATGCGTCTTATGGCAATTGAATTCGATTTGATACATGCGTCTTCTGGCAATTGAATTTGATTCAATACACGTGGCATATTAAGTCATACTTCACAAAGGTGGAATGGATACAGAGTGAGGGGTGGGTGAAATCTCCTCCTAGGAGGATACATGTACGTCAAGCAAAAGATTTGGCAGATGGTTACGAGGGCTTTGAATGTGAGCTACGAATATAAATATAATTTATACACAACCCCTGTACGAAACAAATCTATTCCGTCATAAATAACTAAGAAAATGAAAGTTCATGACATTTTCTCTAAATAGCAATTTGAAGAGGAGCTCGCATTATACGTCACAGTGTTACAAATTCCCTGGGTGTGATTGTCCTCGGGCCGCGGTAATGGTGTTTCGAGGGGGGGGGGGGGGGGGGTAATTGTCCTCGGGTGGTAATTGTCCTCTGGGGTAGTTGTCCTCGGGGGGTAATTGTCTGGGGGTAGTTGTCCTCGGGGGTAAATGTCCTCGGGGGGTAATTGTCCTCGGGGGTAGTGTCCTCGGGGGTAATTCTCCGGGGGGGTAATTTTCGGGGGGTAATTGTCCTTGGGGGGTAATTGTCCTCGGGGGGTAATTCTCCGGGGGGTAATTTTCCGGGGGGTAATTGTCCTTGGGGGGTAATTGTCCTCGGGGGGTAATTCTCCGGGGGGTAAATTTCCAGGGGGTAATTGTCCTTCGGGGGTAGTTTCAGGGGGGTAATTTTCCGGGGGGTGATTGCCCAGGGGGTAATTGTCCTGATACGCTTTTACACCAGTGCCGCTATTATGATCCATTAATCTCAGGGCCCACACTAAGCCTCTGGCTCTGATCTGACGAAAAGCCATCAAATAGAATTTAACAGTTCTTCAAATCTCGTCAAATTCTGTAAGTTTCTCGATTGTCTGAACTGGCTGTCTTTTGTTCTCGATGCATTCGATTTGAAACCCTTGGCTACATGATCTGGTACGCTAAACTTTCCTTTGGAGTGGTATAGATCTGTCGATCCGCTAGAATCTGGGATGAGTGAGTTGGCTAGACGTGTAAAACGAGGATCCTCCATCAACTCTGTCCTATCCGATAGCTGCAAGGCGCGAGCATTATTATTTGCAATCTTCTTGGCTCGCCGTTTCTTATTTCGCGAGGTCGTGCGTGATCTCAGAAGCGCGATCTGAGCTACGACCGTCAACGAAATTGTCAGATTGCTTCTTCGACTTCTTACTGCCGTCATCGGAAGAGTCTGCACCGTCCTCTTTTCCAGCGTTGAGTCTCTTGGCAATAGAGGCAAAGTTGATCTTTTTGGTGCCACCGGGAGTTGCACTTCCATCGCCTTCTGTTCTAAAGCGCTCGACCAATATTGCGGGGCTTTCAGGATTTGCGAAAAGACTCAGATCTGATGAGCTCCACTAAAAACTTTCCACGGCTGGCAGGCTTTTGCTCGGCATCTCCATGATTGGTTCCGTTCATTGCATCTGCATGATCTGGCGAATTAAGTCTAGATGGTGGTTTGCTCTCAGATGTTTGCCTAATTTCATTTAGCTGTTTGGTCAGTAAATTTTTACTGATAGACATATTTTGACTGGTTGGTCGTCTACTCTCACCAGGGGTATTAGGGTTATCCATAGGCACCTGACCCGACCCCTTCTGACCTTTTCCTTCATCCTTGCCGAAGCTACTCGCGATGCTACCTCATTTGCTTCTGGATCCTTCCAGGATACGATTCGTTTCTTCCTCTCGTTGATATTGCTGATACACGCTCTCATGTAAGGACTGTTCAAGAATCGTTCAGTCTCACCAACTGCGGAATCATGCGACTTGTCTCTGGTACAGCTCAAAGGACGCATATACCCCGGGGACTTCCCTCTGGACTCTGCCCTTGCGTCATCTCTCGAGAAGGAATCCCTTGTCTGTTGATGCAGAGCCCCTACTGGATAGATGTTGGAAGATGTGAACGGTCAGTATCGCTTGTTGGAATCATGGGTGATCTACTGCCATCGCGTCTAGTCAGGTTCTTTGCCTGATCGACCTTCTGCTTGTGATGGACGAACTCTCGCTTCTTCTGCTTCATCTGTCGCTTCGTCTGATCCTCATCTTCCAGGAGCTTCTCAAACTCGCGATTGAATCGTCTCACCTCGTAATCATTCGTCTCCATGATGCACTTCCCAACACGACTCTCTACGATGTTCCTAGCCATCTCCAAGCCTTCCTGCGATCTATGATTGACTTCTGAGACACTTCCTTGGTTTGTCCTTGATTGTTGTACGTGGACATCATCCCAGAATCGCTGTTAGTCGAGTTGGTGATCCTCAGCCCAACCTTCCCGATAGTCGTCAGCTTGAGCTTGCGTGCGATGTCGATAGCGCCCTGCTGTTGATGTATCGAGGCCCTGGTTTATCACGGGGGTTCTTCAGCGAAGAAGGCTTGTTGGTGTTCTGTGGAATCCCCATGATCCTCTCCATGCGAGACATGACTGCTTAGTTGTATCAATCAATTTGTTCTCGAATAACAAAAATTAGGCCAGTGGAGCTCTAGCTGCATCAGGTGGTACTCATATGCGACGACCAAAGATTCACTTGATTATACAGGCATGTTCATCACCCTCACGATCTGAAGTATAAACAAAACAGAAGAAAAAGAAACATATTTAATTAAAACATTTTCATAACGACCGGGCATAAGAAGGAATAATAATTGACTGTTAAATCTTCCACAAACCCCATGAACAATGACGTTGTAACAAAGTAATTCATTACAAATTACAGAGGCGTCAGCCCCAGATTCACCAAATATTTTATGGCAAAATTTCACTTAATAATCATAATGACCAGACGTGAAAAAGTTTGTCATTTAAGACTAAACTCTGCAAAGATTTCCCCCAATTGTGTCTGAAGGCAAATACTGATCAACGAATACATTATTTGGGTTTTCTGTTGTATGCAGAAACATAAATAATGTATCCTTTCATCATTATTCGACTTAAAACACATTTGTTTTAAAATCCATATGAGTCTTGAATAACATCCTTTTACACCATTATTATACAATTAAAGTATAATTTTGCCATCAAACTTTTGGGCTCCTAACATTCTAGAAGAGCACCCCTCCCCCCCCCCCCTCCGTTGATGTGAATGTTTATTTTATTTGTTTAAACAAAATACATTCATGTTTGCTGCTAGTAGTTGGACAATCCAATGCTATAGCTATAACCACAGGAAAATGACGGAGGGAGCTGCATTTCCCACCACCCCTCTCCCTCCCCCACAATAAAAAATAAATCCCACTTCATTTGTGGGAAGTGAGATTGTCTATTCACAAGTTCTTTTTGTCTGGTATATTTTGATGACGAAACGAGCATTCCGATTTTTTTTTTTTTTTTTTTTTTTTTTTTTTTGAGTTGTGACATTTTTATTTTTCGGGGATGGGGGGGGGGGTGGGGGTGGGGGGGGGGGGGGGGTGCGGGAGAGGAGGATACTTTTTTTTGGGGGGGAGGGGGCCAAAATTCAAATATAGGCCTATATATATATATATATATATTAGAGAACTTTTTTCATTTTTTCCCTTCTTTTTGGGGGCCCGCTTTTGTTTTTTGTTTGTTAAAAAACAGGTAACATTTTCGTTACTATCCTGTTTTACAGTTTAGGGGGGATGGGAGGGGGGGGGGGGGTGCGGGACGGTGGAATCGGCCCTTGGATCCGCGCCTGATGGAAGCCACGTCGTCTTTTCCATAGAAAGGGATGAATTTATTGTGGTCCCCACCTCTTCCCCCATTAGACTTGGCAGCTTATTGTCTGATCATAACTGCAGTGAATGACAATCAGTAGCACAAACGAGTCTTAACGATGATAAAGGCTACGGCAGGTTACTAACAAATATTTATTCTCTTGTATGCAAACACACAAATTTTGCAGTGAATCAATATCATCATAATCTGTCATTGACAAATGAATCTTACATCTTCTCGCCTTTATATTTGCAGAATGCACAGCCTATAGGCTGTACATTTTGGACAATTTAAACGGAGAGTACTATAGAATTACATTAAACTAAGGCAACACGGCTTTTGTTTCGTGCCTTTTGTTACGTCATGATTGATCAAAACAAATACTTTTGATACCACGTTTATACAGGCTAATTTCAGAAAATATGGAGGGAGTGTGGAGAAAAACTTTAATTCGAAATAGTTCAGGGATACAATCATATTTTCTATTAAGAACAACGTTGCTTTCCTTTCAGTTTCTTTACCGCTACCTCTAGCAATGTTTATATTTTATTATTTGCAACTGTTATTAATAGAACTTGTTAAAAGACAATTTGCTTAAAACACACAAGTATTGGCAGGAGAATGAAATTTGATTGTTCACTGAGCATGATATCTAATTTTATTTAAATCATTCGGGAAATAAAAATAAAAATTCAGGAAAATGTAAAAATGTATTAAAATAAGATTTAACTTGTCTTACACAGAATGAGATTTCGCTTATCAATTTAAATTAAATTCGCAACGTGATCATTCAACAGAGGAATGGTTGAGTTTCACCTGCTTTTGCAAGGTGAGATTACCTGAAGTGTTGCGAAAGAATTGATTGCTGTTAGAATGATATAAATTCTGTATCATATACCCCAATTCAATACTCCTGTATTTGAGAATATTAGCGCCGTATCATCATCATATCCTTACAAGACATCAATAAACAGTATCCGGTTTCGGTTAGAATACGATACTACATTCATCACTCAATGAAGGTGATGACCTGTGGGCAACTTTGAGCCTGTGCTTATTTTTAGGAGATCAGAAATTAAACCTTTCACCTGAATCTCGAATTCCACATACTAATCACTCCTCATCTCAGGTAGCTATCCCCAATACTTGATACAGGAATCCAATGCCTTTACCTCCCTTCATTTATATAATGTATTTGTTCGATGTAATACACTTTCAATCTTGAAGCTGGAATATAGCTTTCTTACCTAATTTTGTGAAATGATATTATCAGTACTTATGATTTATTTCGATGCATACATTCAATAAAGCTTTTTGTTGTCTGCATTCTTATTTTCGTTTTCGAGAGGGCGTCAATTCAAGCTCATGCTTCATCTTCTGTATACATTGTCATTCCATACATCAAAAGTTGTACGATTGTATTTTGATGTAAATTATGTTGACGTATATGGAACAAATAGATATCAAATCGAATCATCTTAGAACTCTATTGATCCATTTAAAGAGTCATAGGGATTGATTTATAAGGTTATGAAAAGAAACTTTACCCGTCAAGAATAAATCAAATTGTCACAACCATTTCATGGTCAACAGTGAATGTACTTAATATAGCTGAATGTACATGAAAGTGCTGGATATTTAAAAGTCTCACATACTAGTTACATATTCATGATACTACTCAGACTTCTCTATCCTTCTTATACCTTTTATAATATATTCATTTGATGGTTTTAGCTTTCTATAATTCATGCAACTTTACAAGAATAAAGTGTTACCAGGGACATGTCACTAATGCTACTGCAAAACTTTAGCACCAATGCAATTATCTATCATCTTTTTACGACTCTACAAAACACTGAATTGTTAGTCTTACATTGTAATAGATGCTTTTACTGATGTTATTATTATGTAATCATTTTTGTCATTATTTTTTTAATCGCATGTAGCATTCAAATCATGAATCATACTATACCTGTCATACACATTATTATTATATGCTACGTTGTAATCATAGACCAATATACTACTTACCGTCGATAAATTCAAGGTGAGAATAAGCCATGCAGGTCCTTTCGTAACAAAACTTTTGCAGTCGAATATTTGTTTAGTTTTTTTTTTTTGCTATGGTCCGTCCGATGAGTCAAACATAACTGAGGATGAATGTGCTCAGCTCCATGTTCCTATCTTTTCCCCTCCAAATCATGTATCATGACTCGATAATATTCTCCGTGAGCCAGTCCTGTATTACTCCGTTTGTATCAGTGCTCGCGTATTAAATACAACAGTTATTATTCTCTATAATCCAAGTCATCACACTGTACAGCCCCTTGCACTGTCCCATAGGCGTCGGTAGTACTATTGTCAGACATCGGAGCGATTGAGAAGGGGTACGAGTCCTATTCAATGTAGCGTGTGTCGTCAGGGTAAGCTAAATCCCTAGCAACGCGATCTATAGCCTGAACTATGCCCCAGCGATCAATGACTCGAAGGCTATACTTTTATCACAACGCTCAAACTGAGGTTTGGGGTTACCTATTATGTTCAAGTCCTCCTCTCCCCCCCCCCCCCCCCCCCCCCTCTCTCTCTCTCTCTCTCTCTCCCTCTCTCGCTGTTTCCCTTCTCCCATTGTGTTTTTCTGTACGTGTCTCTTCTCTCTCTCTCTCTCTCTCTCCCTATCTCTCTTCTCTCCCCTCACGCTCTCTCTCTGTCTGTCTCTATAGGTATAAATCCCTTTCACCAGTTGCACCCTCACTCCTCGCCCCCTTCTCTTTATTCCTCATTCTCTCTCTCTCTCTCTCTCTCTCCTTCTCTCTCATTCTCACCTCTCTCTTTCTCTATCTCCCTCTCTTTTTTCTTCTTCTTCTCTCTCTCGGTGCCATATAAATCGACAATACAGACAATCCAACCAGTCATCATAATTATTAAACGTCATCCTCTACTCATCTTGCGATTTATTTTCACGTGAATGCCACCTTCTCCTAACCTTCTTTAATTTATAACGTGCACTTTATATCTCATCTTTCATATAATGTTCATATTTTCATTTATTTCATATTTTCTGCGCAGGCTAACCCAATAGAATTACGGAGTGAGAAATAAAGCAGAAG